>NC_134688.1:183336941-183684441 GCF_050947455.1 Rhinoderma darwinii | reverse complement strand
TGAACATCCGAGTTGCCAAGCGACAGCTTCGAATTCTTAATGATTTACAGATGATCTGCAAAGAGGAGTGGGCCAAAATTCCATCTAACAAACCTCATCATCAATTACAAAAAACGTCTGACTGATGTGCTTGCCAGCAAGGGTTTTGCCTCCAAGTATTAAGTCTTGTTTGCCAAAGGGATCAAATGCTTATTTCTCTGTGCACAATGCAAATAAATATATATAATTTTGACTATGTGATTTTCTGTTTTGTTTTTAATATAATCTATCTCTCACTGGTAAAATTAACCGAGCCTAAAAATTCTAGACTGTTCATGACTTTGACAGTGGGCAAACTTACAAAATCAGCAAGGGATCAAATACTTATTTCCTTCACTGTATACATTTTTTAACCCCTTCCCTCTTTAGCCACTTTTGACCTTCCTGACAGAGCCTCATTTTTCAAATCTGACATGTTTCACTTTTTGTGGTAATAACTCCGGAATGCTTTCACCTATCCAAGCGATTCAGAGAATGTTTTCTCGTGACACATTGGACTTTAAGTTACTGGCAAAATTTGCTCGATATGTTCAGTATTTAATTGTGAAAAACACCAAAATTTAGCGAAAAATTGCAAAAATTTGCATTTTTCTCAATTTAAATGTATCGTCTTGTAAGACAGGCAGTTATACCACACAAAATTGTTGCTAATTAACATCACCCATATGTCTACTTTAGATTGGCATCGTTTTTTGAACATGCTTTTATTTTTCTATGACCTCACAAGGCTTAGAACTTTAGCAGCAATTTCTCACATTTTCAAGAAAATTTCAAAAGGCCATTTTTACAGGGGCCAGTTCAGTTGTGAAGTGGCTTTGAGGGCCTTATATATTAGAAACCCCCAAAAAGTCACCCCATTTTAAAAACTTCACCCCTCAAAGTATTCAAAACAGCATTTAGAAAATGTCTTAACCGTTTACACATTTCACAGGAATTAAAGCAAAGTAGAGGTGAAATTTACAAATTTCATATTTTTTTGCAGAAATAAATTTTTAGTACAATTTTTTTTATAACACAGAAGGTTTTACCAGAGAAATGCAACTCAATATTTGTTGCCCAGTTTCTGCAGTTTTAGGAAATATCCCACATGTGGACGTAGCGTGCTACTGGACTGAAACACCGGCCTCAGAAGCAAAGGAGCACCTAGTGGATTTTGGGGCCTTATTTTTGTTAGAATAAATTTTAGGCACCATGTCAGGTTTGAAGGGCTCTTGCGGTGCCAAAACAGTCAAAATCCCCCAAAAGTGACCCCATCTGGGAAACTACACACCTCAAGGAAATTATCTAGGGGTACAGTGAGCATTTTGACCGCACAGGTATTTTACAGAAATTATTGGAAGTAGGCCGTGAAAATTAAAATCAACATTTTTTCAAAGAAAATGGAGGTTTAGCGATTTTTTTTCTCATTTCCACAAGGACTAAAGGAGATAAAGCACCGTAAAATTTGTAAAGCAATTTCTCCCGAGTAAAACAATACCCCCATGTGGTAATAAACGGTTGTTTGGAGACACGGTGTGGCTGAGAAGGGAAAGAGCGCTATTTGGCTTTTGGAGCTCAAGTTTAGCAGGAATGGTTTGCGGAGGCCATGTCACATTTACAAAGCCCCTGAGGTGACAAAACAGTGGAAACCCCACACAAGTGACCCCATTTTGGAAACTACACCCATTGAGGAAATTATCTAGGGGTATAGTGAGCGTTTTGACTCAACAGGTTTTTTGCATAAATTATTGGAAATAGGCCGTGAAAATGACAATCTAAATTTTTTCAAAGAAAATGTAGGTTTAGCTTATTTTTACTCATTTCCACAAGGACTGAAGGAGATTAAGCACCACAAAATTTGTAAAGCAATTTCTCCCGAGTAAAACAATGCCCCACATGTGGTAATAAACGGCTGTTTGGAGACACGGCTTGGCTTAGAAGGGAAAGAGCGCTATTTGGCTTTTGGAGATCACATTGAGCAGGAATGGTTTGCGGCGGCCATGTCACATTTGCAAAGCCCCTGAGGGGAAAAAACAATGAAAACGCCCAAAAAGTGACACCATTTAGGAAACTACACCTCTTGAGGAATTCATCTAGGGGCGTAGTGAGCATTTTGGCCCCACAGATGTTTCATAGAATTTATTAGAATTGGGCAGTGAAAATAAAAACAATCCTTTTTCTTCAATAAGACGTAGCTTTAGCGCAAATTTTTTCATTTTCGCAACAAATAAAGGAAAAAAAAGAACCCAACATTTGTAAAGCAATTTCTACCGAGTACGGCAATACCCCATATGTGGTCATAAACTGCTGTTTGGGCACACGGCAGGGCTCAGAAGGGAAGGACCGCCATTTGGAGTACAGATGTTGCTGGATTGGTTTCTGGGCGCCTGTGGGCCCAAAACAGTGGAAACCCCCCAGAAGTGACCCAATTTTGGAAACTACACCCCTCAATGCATTTACCTAGGGGTGTAGTGAGCATGTTAACCCTGCAGGTGTTTTGTAGAAATTAGTGTGAACTCGATGTTGCAGAGTGAAAATGGGATTTTTTTCCACAGATATGTGGACAATATGTGGTGCCCGGCTTGTGCCACAATAACAAGACAGCTCTCTAATTATTATGCTGGGTTTCCTGGTTTTAGAAACACCCTACATGTGGCCCTAATCCCTTGCCTGGACAGTCGACCAGGCTCAGTTGTGAAAGCGTACCATGTAAAATTGAGGCCTAATTTGGCGATTTACAAAGTATTGGTTCACAACTGCAGAGGCTCAGATGTGAAATAATAAAAAGAAACCCCTGAGAATTGACCCCATTATGGAAACTGCACCCCTCAAGGCATTTATTAAGGGGTGTAGTGAGCATTTTCACCCCACAGGTCTTTTCCATAAATGAATGCGCTGTGGATGGTGCAAATTAAAAATTTATATTTTTCCCTAGATATGCCATTCAGTGGCAAATATGTCGTGCCCAGCTTATGCCACTGGAGACACACACCCCAAAAATTGCTAAAAGGGTTCTCCCGGGTATGACGGTGCCATATATGTGGAAGGAAACTGCTGTTTGGGCACGCTGTAGGGTTCAGATGGGAGGAAATGCCATTTGGCTTTTGGAGCGTGGATTTTGCTTGGTAGTAGTTTTGTTTGGAGTCTTACTGGTGTTTCCGTTTATAATGTAGGGCATATGTAAGCCGGGCGGAGTATATAAGAGGCATAGTCAGGTGGTATAATAATGGGGTAAAAAAAAACAATAAAATGATCCATAGATGTGTGTTACGCTGTGAAGCAATCCTTTCTGCACAGGCCGGAGTCGCACTGATATATGGCGTCCTTTATTATCCCCCTTTTGATCCACACTCCGCACCTTTTTGTAGTTTGGGGAATTTTGCTGGGAAAGTCTTGTCCTGGTATAATACGGGAACCGTCGCTTCCAGCGGATATGTTTGGGCCCTCCCTTTCCTGGTTCCCTAATTTTAGGTCCTTGATAAATCGCCTCTTGAAACAGAAGAAATGTTCCCCTCGGGCACAACTGCATATTTTTTTATTTCCTGACTTATTGGAGCCATAACTAATTTTATTTTTCATAGACGTAGCGGTATGAGGGTTGGTTTGTTGCGGGATGAGCTGTAGTTATTATTGGTACCATTTTGCGGTACATGCGACTTTTTGATCACCTTTTATCCTATTTTTTGGGATGCCAGGTAAACAAAAAAACACAATTCTGGCACAGCTTTTTTCGTTTTTTTTTATACAGCATTCACCACGCATTATAAATTACATGTTACCTTTATTCTGCGGGTCAGTACGATTCCGGCGATACCTCATTTATAGCACTTTTTTATGTTTTACAACTTTTTGCACAATAAAATTACTTTTGTAAAAAGAATGTATTTTTTCTGTCGCCAAGTTGTGAGAACCATAACTTTTTAATTTTTTTGTCGACGGAGCTGTATGAGGGCTTGTTTTTTGCGGGACGAGCTATAGTTTTTATAGGTACCATTTTTGGATACGTGCGACTTTTTGATCACTTTTTATTCTAATATTTGTAGAGCAAAGTGACTAAAAAACAGAAACTCTGGTAAAGTTTTTTACGTTTTTTTTTTACGCTGTTCACCGCGTGCAATAAATAATATAATATTTTGATACCTCAGGTCGTTACGGTCGTGGCGATACCAAATACATATGGTTTATTATTATTTTTCAATAATAAAGGACTTGATAAGAGTAAAAGGGGGATTGTGTTTTATTTTATTACTTGAAACTTTTATTGTTTTCAAACTTTTATTTTTTGCACTTTTTTTACACTTTTTTTACACTTTTTTTCAAGTCCCACTAGGGGACTTGAAGGTCCAATGGTCAGATTTATTTTTTTCTAATACATTGCACTACCTATGTAGTGCAATGTATTAGATCTGTCAGTCATTCACTGACAGCAAGCCGATTAGGCTTCGCCTCCCGGCGGGGCCTAAATCGGCTTCCGTAATGGCAGAGCAGGAGACCATTGTGTCTCCTGTTGCCATAACAGCAGTCGCCAGTCCTGATTGCCTGTCAGGGCTGGCAATCTGCTAGTAACCGCTACGATGCAGCAATCGCTTTCGATTGCTGCATCGAAGGGGTTAATGGCAGGGATCGGAGCTAGCTCTGGTTCCTGCCGTTAAAGGTGGATGTCAGCTGTACAGTACAGCTGACTTCCACCGCTGATGACGCCGGATCAGCTCCTGACCCGACGCCATCTTGCCGGCAGCTACGGAAGCCGATCAGGCTCTGCAGCCGGGCGGATCTTGACCGGCTTCGGTGCTAGGCAGACCGGGAGGCCAGTATTAGGCCTCCGGTTGCCATTGCAGCCACCGGAACCCCGGCAATTTCATTACTGGGGTTCCGATGAGCTGCAAACACCTTAAGTGCAGCGATCGCGTTTGAGCGCCGCACTTAAGGGGTTAATGGCGGGTAACAAAGCTAATTTCGGTCCCTGCCGTTACAGCCGGATGTCAGCTGTAAGATACAGCTGAGATCCGGTGATGATGGCGCCGGCTCAGCTTCTGAGCCGGTCCCAAACATTCGGCGTACATGTACGGCAAGATGCGGGAAGTCAATGCTTTCCATGACGTACATGTACGGCAAATGTCGGGAAGGGGTTAAAGAGTACATTTAACAGTTCTATTATGGAAATAATACGGTTGGTATACTTTGAAGAATAAGTAAAGTTATTTTTTCATTTATCTCTTCAGACAGATTAAAAACTGGATTATGCCATTCATTTTAATCAATATATTTATTGCCCTCACGGAAAAGTTGCATGTTCATTTTTAACTGCCTAAGATGATTAAAAACAACTTTAAAGAGGCTCGGTCACCAGATTTTGCAACCCCTATCTGCTATTGCAGCAGATCGGCGCTGCAATGTAGATTACAGTAACGTTTTTATTTTTAAAAAACGAGCATTTTTGGCCAAGTTATGACCATTTTTGTATTTATGCAAATGAGCCTTGCAAAAGTCCAAGTGGGCGTGTTTAAAGTAAAAGTCCAACTGGGCGTGTATTATGTGCGTACATCGGGGCATTTTTACTATTTTTACTAGCTGGGCGTTCTGACGAGAAGTATCATCCACTTCTCTTCAGAACGCCCAGCTTCTGGCAGTGCAGACACACAGCGTGTTCTCGAGAGATCACGCTGTGACGTCACTCACTTCCTGCCCCAGGTCCTGCATCGTGTCGGACGAGCGAGGACACATCGGCACCAGAGGCTACAGTTGATTCTGCAGCAGCATCGGCGTTTGCAGGTAAGTCGATGTAGCTACTTACCTGCAAACGCTGATGCTGCTGCAGAATCAACTGTAGCCTCTGGTGCCGATGTGGCCGACACGATGCAGGACCTGGGGCAGGAAGTGAGTGACGTCACAGCGTGATCTCTCGAGAACACGCTGTGTGTCTGCACTGCCAGAAGCTGGGCGTTCTGAAGAGAAGTGGATGATACTTCTCGTCAGAACGCCCAGCTAGTAAAAGTAGTAAAAAGGAGTAGTATTGAAGGACCCCAGGGCTGTCTTACCATATTTCCTGTTAGGGCATACTGAGGTATGTCCTAACAACAGCCTGTGTACTATCAGTGCACAGGCTAATGTACTGGCATATATCTGATATATGCCAGTACATTAAAGTTTAAAAATAAAGTAAAAACAAAGTAATGTTAAATAAAAAAAATACACATACACCTTTTTTACAATAAACATTAAAATAAGTCTCAATACATAAAATATACACATAATCGGTATTGGCGCGGCCGTAATAACATGCACATCAAATTTTTTGCATTATTTGTGATGTGTACGCTGTCAAAAAATAAAATAAACACTGCTTTCTATCACTTATTGTGGGGCACGAAGTGCGATGATGAATTTAACCTCCATGTGCCTCACATTAATAGTAATTAACCCCATCATGTACCTTACATATTAACCCATCATGACTGAGAAACATGACGGGATTAATTACTATTAATGTGAGGCACATTCAAAATTCATCATCACACCTCGCGCCTCACATTAGAAAACGAAAGAACTTTTTTTTTTTATTACTGTAAACAAAGTATCGGTATCGAAGTTCACATTTTGGTATCGTGACATCCCTACACTGTGGGTCGCGTCCCCTTGGGGGTTCGTGTGAAGACCTCCAGGGGGTCGCGAGTCATTCATCGAGGTCCCGGTTCCATTCAATCCTGGAGCAAAGAGCTGACATCTCCTTCATTCATCATTCACTGTGCCCTGAGCAGCTCAACTCAGGCAGGCGGGATGTAGCGACATCATCGCACCTGCCTGCGCTGAGTCACTTATAGCACACACCGGAGGAGGCGAAGGATCCTCCACCCGACGTGGGAACGGGGATAGATAAGTAATTATGCTATTTTTTTTATTATGCACATATAGGGGCATTATACTGTATGGGGGGGGGCTAATATTGTGGGGGGCATTATACTACATGAGGGGCAGATATGGCATGGGGGCTGATAAGATGGGGGGCATTATACTGAATGGGGGCTGATATGGGGGAATTATACTGTATGGGGGGCTGATATGGGGAGCATTATATGGTATGGGGCTGTTATGGGGGGGCATTATAAGTTATGGGGCATTATACTGTGTGGGGGCAGCTATGGGAGCATTATACTGTGTGGGGGCATTATACTATGGGGCTGTTGGGCAAGGCGTCTGGGCATAGGTGCGCACAGGGGTCTGATCATGATGATGATGGTGGTGTTGGGAAGTGGTAGGAGGGCCCAAGCTGCACCCGGTCCCATGAGCCTTTAGCTACGCCCCTGGGACCAACCTTCGGCTGCTCCTGATAGGCTTCCTGTCAGAGTGACAGGAAGTCACTGTGTCGTTCCCAATGCACACTGTCGGCGACAAGGTGTGCATCGGGAACTGGGAGATCAGCTCACACTCCAGTGATGCTGATCAGCGGCTCATCGCCGCTGATTTAGTCAATTAACCCGATAAATGTGGTGCTCGATTGCGATCACCACATTTAGGAGGTTAGTAGCACATCAGCAGCCCCCATGCAATTGTGGGGGCTGCTGATGCTTGTGATGGCATCCGGAGGCAAGGCAACGGCCTCTGGGTCTGCCATGTATGGAAGCCTATGAGGACCAGCCTCAGATTGGCCCTCGTAGACTAACTGTCAGAGTGACTGTGACGTCACACTGAGAGTTGGAATACGTTACACTACCTAGGTAGTGTAATGTATTCTAGCAGCAATCAAAGCTGCAGGTCAAAAAAGAAAGTGTAAAAAGTAAAATAAAAAGTTAATAAACAAAAAAATTGAGTGTAAAAAGTAAAAAAAAAGTTAATGAAAATGCTTTATAAAAGTGTAAAAATAAAAGTTTTGGTTTTCCTATAATAAGTCATTTATTATAGGGAAAAAATGAAAACTTAAAAAAAAGTACACATATTTGGTATCACCGTGTTCGTAACGACCCAAACTATGAAACTATAATGTTATTTTTTCCGCATGGTGAATGCCGCAAACAAAATAAACGGAAAACTATGTCAGCATCGCTATTTTTTGGTCACCACCCCTCCCAAGATATAGAATTAAAAGTGATCAAAAAATCGCATTTACCCCAAAATAGTACCAATAAAAACTACAACCCGTCCCGCAAAAAACAAGACCTCCCACAGCTTTTTGACGAAAAAATAAAAAAGTTACGGCTCAGAATATGGTGTCTCAGAAAAGAAATAATTTTATAGAAACTTAATTTTATTGTGCAAACGCTGCAAAACTTCAAAAAAAACTATACACATATGGTATCGCCATAATCGTACTGACCGGCAGAATAAAGTACAACCTAATTTATTGCGCACAGTGAACACTGTAAGAAATAAAGAATTTAAAGCAACAAAATCGTTTTTTGGTCACCTTAGCTCTAAAAAACATCCTGTGGGGTCAAAATGATCACTATACCCCTATAAAAATTCCTTGAGGGGTATAGTTTCCAAAATAGGGTCACTTTTGTGGGGTTTCCACTGTTTTGGTCCCTTTGGGGCGTTGCAAACCCAACATGGCACTGAAAACCAATCCAACAAAATCTGTGCTCTAAAATCCAAAAGGCGCTCCTTCCCTCCTGAGCCCTGCTGTGGGTCCAAACATCAGTTTATGACCACATATGGGTTATTGCCGTAATCGGGAAAAATTGCTTTACAAATGTTGGGGTGCTTTTTCTCCTTTATGCCTTGTAAAAATGAAAAAATTCTTTGTTTTCAAAGAAAAAAAGGTGATTTTCATCTTCATAGACTAATTCCACTAAATTCTGCAAAAAAAAAAACTGTGGGGTCAAAATGCTAACAATAACCCTAGAAAAATGCCTTGAGGGGTGTAGTTTCCAAAATGGGGTCACTTTTAGGGGGTTTCGACTGTTTAGGTACCACAAGACCTCTTCATACCTGACATGGTGCCTAAAATATATTCCTAAAAAAAGGAGGCCCCAAAATCCTCTAGGTGCTCCTTTGTTTCTGAGGCCAGTGTTTAAGTACATTAGGACACTAGGGCCACATGTGGGATATTTCTAAAATCTGCAGAATCTGGGCAATAAATATTGAATTGCGTTTCTCTAGTAAAACCTTCTGTGTTACAGATTTTTTTTTAGCACAAATGAATTTCGGCAAAATAAATGAAATTTGTAAATTTCGCCTGCTACTTTGCTCTAATTCCTGTGAAATGCCTAAAGGGTTAAAATACTTTCTGAATGTGGTTTTGAATACCTTGAGGGGTGCAGTTTTCAAAATGGGGTGATTTATGGGGACTTTCTAATATATTAGGCCGTCAAAGCCTCTTCAGATCTGAACTGGTCCTTGAAAAAATGGCCTATTGAAATTTTCTTGAAAATCTGAGAAATTACTGCTAAAGTTCTAAGCTTTGTAAAGTCCTAGAAAAATAAAAGGACGTGAAAAAAAATGATGCAAACATAAAGTAGACATATGGGGGATGTTAACTAGTAACTATTTTGTGTGGTATTACTATCTGTTTTACAAGCAAATACATTTAAATTTAGAAAAATGCAAATTTTTGCAAACTTTTGCTAAAATGTGAAGTTTTTCACAAATAAATATTGAATTTATCGACCAAATTTTTTCACTAACATAAAGTACAATATGTCACGAGAAAACAATCTCAGAATCGCTTGGATAGGCAAAAGCATTCCGGAGTTATTAATAAAGTGACACATGTCAGATTTGCAAAAATCATCTGTGTCCACAAGGCCAAAACAGGCTATGTCCTAAAGAGGTTAAAATGTGTGAGCTACTAGTCCGCTTGAAATTTTTCAGGCTTTTGACAAAAGTACTCGGTGCAGGTGAGGTTATTCAAGGTTTTTGTTTTTTTTATAATATAATTTTTTATTGTTGTTGATTTATATAACAAAATATTCCATACTAAATAACAAAAAAAAAATAAGAAAATGTTCAGAGTCAACATTATATTAAACAAAATATTATCTAGTATGGACACTATCCAAAAAATCAACAGTCACCCCCTAAAACCCTGAAAAATATTGCGTGGGGAGGAATCTGTCCATCTGTTCCAGTTCTTATAAAAGAAATGTCCCCTTCCTCTTTACTTAGCATCAAGTAATATGATCTTTCTAAAAGCATCACTCTATTCACGTTATGGTGTCATTCTACTTCCCGTGGGAAATCTTTTGAGATCCATTTATATATGATAACCAATCTTGCCAGAAACCAAATCTTTCTAATTAGTTTGATACAACCACAGTCTTTCTAAAGACCGGAAATGCCAAAAATAAATAGTATCGGTTTGATTGGAACCTCTTTCCGAATTAATTTAGAAATAGATGCTGTTACGACACTCCAATATCTATGTAACTTGTGACAGCGCCACAACAAGTGAATGAGATCATTTCTGACAATTATCGTTATTCCTAAACCCCATAACCTTTAAAAGCTTTGGTGTATAATAAAGTATATACACCGAGGTTATTCAAGGTTACTGTTCTGTCCCTATTCAAATTCCATCTCTTAATTTTTCCCTAATACCATGTTCACCTTATCAGCTAGTAAGTTTGAACCCTACGCATTTCAGTAGCAGTATTATCAACCTACATCCTCAGGGGTACCATTAAAACTGCGTGGGCAGCATTTCGCCCATTTCTGTTTTGTTTGGCAGAGTGATGCAGTGGTGCCACCATTTTGCCACTATGCCTTCACTCTGCCAAACAAAATAAAAATGGGCAAAAGGCAGCCCAGGCAGTTTTAACCCCTTAAGGACGCAGCCTAGTTTGGGCCTTAAGGCTCAGAGCCCATTTTTCAAATCTGACATATTTCACTTTATGTGGTAATAACGTCGGAATGCTTAAACCTATCCAAGCGATTTTGAGATTGTTTTCTCGTGACACTTTGGGCTTCATGTTCGTGGTAAAATTTGGTCGATATATTCAGTCTTTATTTGTGAAAAATTGCAAAATTTAGAGAAAATTTACAAAAAATAGAATTTTTCAGAATTTAAATGCATCTGCTTGAAAAACAGACGGTTATACCACCTAAAATAGTTACTAGTTCACATTTCCCATATGTCTACTTTAGATTGGCATCGTTTTTTAAACATTATTTTATTTTTCTTGGACGTTACAAGGCTTAGAACATAAACAGCAATTTCTCATATTCTTAAGAAAATTTCAAAAGCCTTTTTTTGAAGGTACCAGTTCAGTTCTGAAGTGGATTTGAGGGGCCTATGTATTAGAAACCCCCATAAAACACCCCATTTTAAAAACTAGACCCCTCAAAGTATTCAAAACAGTATATAGAAAGTTTTTTAACCCTTCAGGCATTTCACAGGAATTAAAGCAAAGTGGAAATGAAATTTGCAAATTTCATTTTTTCTGCTGAATTTCAATTTTATTTAATTTTTTTTCTGTAACAGAGAAGGTTTTACAAGAGAAATACTACTAAATATGTATTGTCCAGATTCTGCAGTTTTTAGAAATGTCCCACATGTGGCCCTACTGCGCTCGTGGACTAAAACACAAGCCCCAGAAGCAAAGAAGCACCTAGTGCATTTTGAGGCCTCTTTTTTATTAGAATATATTTTAGGCAGCATGCCAGGTTTGAAGAGCTGTTGAGGTGCCAAAACAGTAGAAATCCCCCAATATTGACCCCATTTTAAAAACTAGACCCCTCAAAGTATTCAAAACAGCATATAGAAAGTTTTTTAACCCTTCAGGCATTTCACAGGAATTAAAGCAAAGTGGAAATGAAATTTGCAAATTTCATTTTTTCTGCTGAATTTCAATTTTATTTAATTTTTTTCTGTAACAGAGAAGGTTTTACCAGAGAAATACTACTAAATATGTATTGTCCAGATTCTGCAGTTTTTAGAAATGTCCCACATGTGGCCCTACTGCGCTCGTGGACTAAAACACAAGCCCCAGAAGCAAAGAAGCACCTAGTGCATTTTGAGGCCTCTTTTTTTATTAGAATATATTTTAGGCAGCATGCCAGGTTTGAAGAGGTGTTGAGGTATCAAAACAATGGAAACCCACCAGAAGTGACCCCATTTTGGAAATTACACCCCTCAAGGAATTCATTTATGGTTTTTGTTATCATTTTGACCGCACAGTTTTTTCACAGCACCTATTTGAATTGGGCTGTGAAATGAAAAAAATTATATTTTTTCCAATAAGATGTCATTTTTTATCAAAATTTCTTATTTTCACAAGGAACAACATACCCCATTTTGTTGCCCAATTTGTCCTTAGTGCGGCAATACCCCATTTGTGGTGATAAACTGCCGTTTGGGCCCATTGGAGGGCTCAGAAGGAAAGGAGCGCTATGTGTTTGTTGGAGTCCAGATTTTGCTGGATTGGTTTTCGGGTGCCATGTCGCATTTGCAGAGACCCAGAGGTATCAAAGCAATGGAAACCCACCAAAAGTGACCCCATTTTGGTAACTACACCCCTCAAGGAATTCATTTATGGTTTTTGTTATCATTTTGACCGCACAGTTTTTTCACAGCACCTATTTGAATTGGGCTGTGAAATGAAAAAAATGATATTTTTTCCAATAAGATGTCATTTTTGATCAAAATTTCTTATTTTCACAAGGAACAACATACCCAATTTTGTTGCCCAATTTGTCCTTAGTGCGGCAATACACCATTTGTGGTGATAAACTGCCGTTTGGGCCCATGGGAGGGCTCAGAAGGAAAGGACCACCATTTGGCCTACTGGAGCTTTTCTGGTGCTAAGTCATGTATGCAGAAGCCCCTGAGGTACCAGTACAGTTGAAACCCCCAAGAAGTGACCCCATTTTAAAAACTACACCTCTTAAGACATTCATCTAGAGGTGTAGTGAGCATTTTCACCCCACAGGTACTGTGTAAAAGATAATGCGCAGCAGATGGTGCAGAGTGAGATTTGCAATTTTATATATATATATGGCATGTCAGTGTCCGATATAGTGTGCCCAGCATGCGCCACTGGAGATATACACCCCTTAAATTGTAATGTGGGTTCTCCTGGGTACGGCAATACCCTACATGTGGCTGTTATCAGCTGCCTGGGCACACAGCAGGGCTCAGAAGGGAAAGATGAGGGGGGTAAGCTGTGCGGAGTGCATCAGGGTAAATTAAAAATCAAGGGATGTATGATACATTTTAAAACAATCTTTTATACAGAGCCCTGGTTTTTCGGGACACGTGTCACATTGGTATATTGTGACTTTCCTTATCCCCCTCTTATAGCAGACTCTGCACCTCTTTTAACTCTTTCCCTTTCCACCGGTTTGGGGAACTTCTCCTGGAAAGTGTTGCCCTGGTACGATGCGTGTGGCCTCGCTTCCAGAAGTACTGGGTGCCCCCCCTTCCTGGTCCCTAAAGATTAGATCTTGAAATTCCAGGAAAGTTTCCCTCTGGCCTGCACATCGACGTAGCACGTACGCATTGTACAAAGCCATCTGTATGATGTGCCCGGCCAGCTTCTAATACCACACCGCATGGCGCTGTAGGGCTTCAGGACTTGATTTGACAAGTCCATCCCTCCCATGTACCTATTGTAGTCCAGGATGCAGTCTGGTTTGGGGGTGGCCTTTCCTTCATATATCCTAAACCTGTAGGTATACCCTGATGCACTCTCGCACAGCTTATACATCTTCACGCCATATCTTGCCCTCTTACCCGGCAGGTACTCGCGGAATTGAAGCCTCCCTTTAAAATGTACCAGGGACTCCTCAATAGAAATACACTTCTCGGGGGTGTATGCTTGGGAAAACCGGGCACTGAAACGGTCTAATAGGGGTCTCCGTTTATACAAACGGTCAAAACTGGGGTCATCTCGGGGTGGGCACGGCTTATTATCAGTATAATGTAAGAAGCGAAGTATTGCCTCATTTATTTATTTTTTTAGGTTCCAGTTCAGTTCTGAAGTTGCTTTGAGGGGCCCATATATTAGAAACCCCTATCAAACACCCCATTTTAGAAACTAGACCCCTCAAAGTATTCACAACAGCATTTAGAAAGTTTATGAACCCTTTAGGTGTTTCACAGAAATTTAGAGCAAAGTAGTGGTGAAATTTACTTTTTTTTTTTGTCAGAAAATCCTCTTTATACCATTTTTTTTATAACACAAAAGTATTTATCAGAGAAATGCAACTCAATACTTATTGCCCAGATTCTGCAGTTTTGAGAAATATCCCACATGTGGCCCTAGTGCGGTAATGGACTGAAGCACCGGCCTCCGAAGCAAAGGCGCACCTAGTGGATTTTGAGCCCTCTTTTTTATTAGGCACCATGTCTGGTTTGAAGAGGTCTTGTGGTGCCAAAACATTGGAAACCCCCCAAAAGTGACCCCAATTTGGAAACTAGACCCCTTGAGGAATTCATTGTAGTTTTCTTGGGGTGCATGCAGCTTTTTGATCAGTTTTTATTCTATTTTTAGGTGGCATGGTGACTAAAAAACAGCAATTCTACTATTGTTTTTTTATTCTATTTTTTTACAGCGTTCACCGTGCGCTATAAATGACATATTCACTTTATTCTGCGGGGCGATACGATTACGGCGATACCCTATGTTTATAGTTTTTTTTTATGTCTTATGGCGTTTGCACAATAAAATACGTTTTGTAAAAAATCATTCACTTTTTGTGTTACCTTATTCTAAGAGCCAGAACGTTTTTATTGTTCAATCAATAAAGCCGTGCGATGACTTATTTTTTGCGTAACGAACTGTAGTTTCGATCAGTACATGCGACTTTTTGATCTCTTTTTATTCCATTTTTTGGGAGGTGAAGTGACCAAACAATTGTTATTGTGGTTCGGTTTATTATTATTTTTTTTTACGGCGTTCACCGTGCGGGATAAATAACAAAATAATTTTGTAGTTCAGGCCGTTACGGACGCGGCGATACCAATTATGTATAGTTTATTTGTTTGTTTATATATTTTTATTAATAATAAATGACTGATAATGGGAAAAGGGGGATTTTTACTTTTAATACTTTTAAAACTTTTATTTTCTTATTTTTACACAACTTTTTTTAACTTTTTTTTTACTTTATTACTTTGTCCCACTAGGGGACTTGAGGGCAGGAGGCCCTGATCGCTATTTTAATACACTGCACTACATGCGTAGTGCAGTGTATTAGAACTGTCAGCTACTCACTGACAGCAAGCATAGTGGGTCCTGACGTTGTCAGGACCCACTAGGCTTCCGTCTATGGCATAGCCGGACGCCATTGTTTGGTGTCCGGTTGCCATAGTCACCATCGCCGGCCGCTATCGTGTAGCAGGCCGGCGATGGCGGATTAACCCCTAAGAAGCCGCGATCGCTATTGAATGCGGCTTCTGAGGGGTTAATCGGCGGGGAGCTCCGCGATCGGTCCCGGCACATTGAGCAGTGATAGTCTGCTGTCGGAAACAGCAGCTATCACAGCTCATGAACGCGCCCCGCGCGAACGGCGCCGTGTTTACTCCATGACATACTATTATATCATGGAGCGCGAACGATGCACTTACCATGACATAATAGTATGTCCTGGAGCGTTAAGGGGTTAATGATACCCCTCAGAAGGTAGCTTAAAAATAATGCTACTGAAATGCGTAGGGTTCAAACATACTACTTGATAAGGTATACAAGGTATTATGGAAAAATTAGGAGGTGGAATGTGAATAGGCACAGAACAGTCAACCATAAATAAACTCACCTGCACCGAGGACTTTTGTCAAAAACGTAAAAAAGTCCAAACGGTCTAGTAGCTCACACATTTTAATAATAAGAATCAATAATGTTGTTTTTAATCATCTTAGTCAGGCAGCTTAATGCGTTAGCAAAATAGATGGATACTACCGTAATTAACTATATTTTCAATACCCATTTTTTTAGTTTTAGCAATGACGAATACAGGGTGAGCCATTTATATGGATACACCTAAATAAAATGGGAATGGTTGGTGATATTAACTTCCTGTTTGTGGCACATTAGTATATGGGAGGGGGGAAACTTTTCAAGCTGTGTGTTGACCATGGCGGCCATTTTGAAGTCGGACATTTTGTATCCAACTTTAGTTTTTTCAATGGGAAGAGGGTCATGTCACACATCAAACTTATCGAGCATTTCACAAGAAAAACAATGGTGTGCTTGGTTTTAACGTTACTTTATTCTTTCATGAGTTATTTACAAGTTGCTGACCACTTATAAAATGTGTTCAAAGTGCTGCCCATTGTGTTGGATTGTCAATGCAACCCTCTTCTCCCACTCTTCACACACTGATAGCAACACCGCAGAAGAAATGCCTCCTGATCTGACCCCCTTAGACTTTTATCTATGAGGTCATCTGAAGGCAATTGTCTATGCTGTGAAGATACGAGATGTGCAGCAACTGAAACGACGGATACTGGAAGCCTGTGCTAGCATTTCTTCTGCGGTGTTGCTATCAGTGTGTGAAGAGTGGGAGAAGAGGGTTGCATTTACAATCCAACACAATGGGCAGCACTTTGAACACATTTTATAAGTGGTCAGAAACTTGTAAATAACTCATGAAAGAATAAAGTAACGTTAAAACCAAGCACACCATTGTTTTTCTTGTGAAATTCTCGATAAGTTTGATGTGTGACATGACCCTCTTCCCATTGAAAAAACTAAAGTTGGATACAAAATGGCCAACTTCAAAATGGCCGCCATGGTCAACACCCAGCTTGAAAAGTTTCCCCCCTCCCATATACTTATGTGCCACAAATAGGAAGTTAATATCACCAACCATTCCCATTTTATTTAGGTGTATCCATATAAATGGCCCACCCTGTAGAATAGCAGTTTTCAGCACCTTGAGAGAGTATCCAGGTGTAAAGCTTAGAAATGTATGACAAAAGTGCACTTGTAAAACTATGGGAATGTCACAGTATATACAGTATTTTGTACATATTTTGGTATTGGCCAAACATAGTATAAACAGAGCTTTACAGTATTATGTACTGATATTATAATTGATTGAATAAATATAACAGCTGGTCTTGGACTTTGTGTTATTAACACCTCCAAGCCTCCTGCTGAGCGTTTATCAGGCTATAGCTGACATCGAGAAACCTACTGCTTCTCTTTAGTTGAATAAGTAATGCAAAGATTATTATCTCATTGCAGACAACAGCAGGCACAACAGAAGTTTTATGACTTTCAACATTTTTCCTTGACTCTTTCCTACAGACCAAGCATTCTGTATGTTGCTAGATGACAAGGATAATACAAAAAAAATCTAATCATTTTTCTAGATAAGAAAGATACACACTAACCAAATGCTGTTATGAGAAAACATGATAATAATAGTTCATAGTTTAACAATATTGTAAAAGGTACTTAATCTGGAATTTATGGGACTAGAAAGATCATGGATGATCAAAATGTTCTAAAAAAGTTATAGAAGAAATTAAAAGGGTTATTTCATTTTTCTGACTGCTCAATTACTCAGCTGCCTTTACTGCTGCAAATTTCTGGACCATAAAGGTTACAGGTTTAAAATCTCATTTTGAACTAGCTTGTAGACTATAATAGTAATAATAATAATAATAATAATAATAATAATAATATACAAACAGAAAAATAAGATGGAAAAACTCACAATAAGTTGACTAAAATTACCAATTTCAGTTTAAGACCCAATAATTGCAATTGTCAAGGACTTTGGCAAATTTGGAGTCCAGGTTCAACTTGACTTGATTTCGGCCTGACAAAGACGCAGGTACTGCGTTGAAACGCGTTGCCCTTCCCTTTGTACAATAAATCTACCTATCAGCATCACTCTGCTTATCCTTCCTTTTGAGTAGCGCTTTCGAACATCCAGTTTTTAACATATATTTTTTCAAAAATATATATTTTTAAAATTGCTGTTTACCCGCGGCACAATACAATTGATGCCGGTACCTGGATACTGAAAGCTGCAACCTTATTACAATACGGCCTACATATTTAAACTGTACCTGCCAGTACAAGCTCTTACGGTGAGTGTAACAACTTACCACTGCTATCCATTACTTTACCTATCAAGGTTTATCTTGCACCATGTGGCGCTGTGTATATTTTTCTCTTCTCAGACATCAGGTTGTAATCCTGACAGTACTCCACATCCCAGAGGTTGGCTTGATAGGATATCTCAGATGAAATTCTTTTGTAAGCCTAGGAGCATGTACACCGTCCCCTGATTATTCTTAGGGCAATACTTATTCTACTTGATAAGGTCTTGAAGTTTATTTCAATAGTTTCTGTACGTCCAAGATCTTGTCACTGGTATATTTTTCTTCATCTCACACATTCACTAGTGTTGGTGGAGGCAAATTGTGGCCCAGAAAAGGATTTTCCTAAAATGCCTTTTAAAAAGAGCAATGAAAAACAGGATGCACCTTCATGGTCTCAGGAAGTTTTAAAAGAAAAGTGACTTCATTAATTTGAGCAGAAATTTGAAATGGTCCAATATATATTTCGGAGAACGTATTTATAGCTTTACATTTTTTGTGTAAAGCCACACTTTGTCCCCTACATGAAAAGTAAGGGTTGTTTTACGTTGTTTATCAGCAGCCTGTTTAAATTGTTTTTTAACATAATGCTAAAAATTCAATCTTTTCTTGAGCCTTTTGTAATGTCTTTAAGCGTTCATTCACTATTGGAAGTGGGGTAAAAATTTATATATCAGGAATGAAGACTGTATTCACATAGACAGGACTTTATGCTGAACTATGCTCCAATTTATCAAATGCAAACTCAACTGTGGGTAGTAATCCAACCACTTGTCCTAAAGATTAATAATGAGGCATCGAAGGTACAGTTGTTTGATTAGTTCTGTCAGTTTCTCTATTGGGGATGAAATGCAGAAGACAAATGTACTCTTATCCTCAGAGCAAAGCAAAAATGATTCCATTACTTGGAAGTGAACTATACCCCTCGTTAAGAGACCACATTATCTTGAACGTCATGTAATTTCAATACTTCCTGAATCATTGTTCCGTAGGGGGTAATCCCTTGATTGGAAAAAAAATGAACTATCTTTGTAAAACGGCCTAGAACAGCCAGAATAGTGTTCTGTCCTTTGGAATGACAGAAGGTCAACCATAAAATCCATAGAAACTGAGCCCCAAGGGTGAGATGCAATGGGGAGTGGCTGTAGCAAACCTAAAGTAGAAGAGCGTAAAGTTTTATTTTTTGCACAAACCACACACAAAGAAACATATTTTTGGATATCCTTCTTAACCCCTTCCCGCTCCTTGACGTACTATTACGTCATGGCAGCTGTATCGTTCGCGCTCCATGCCGTAATAGTACGTCTCGGGAGTAACGGCCGTTTCGGCCGTCCTCCCGACACATACAGGAGCTGTGACGCTGCTGTCTTGTTCAGCAGCTGTCACAGCTCCTACAGCGGGGACCGATCGCTGTGTCCCCGCTGATTAACCCCTTAAAAGCCGCGTTCTATAGAGATCGCGGCTTTTTAGGGGTTAAGCTGCCATCGCCGGCCTGCTACGCGATAGCGGCCGGCGATGGTGACTATGGCAACCGGACACCAAACAATGGCGTCCGGCTATGCCATAGACGGAAGCCTAGTGGGTCCTGACAACGTCAGGACCCACTATGCTTGCTGTCAGTGAGTAGCTGACAGTTCTAATACACTGCACTACGCATGTAGTGCAGTGTATTAGAATAGCGATCAGAGCCTCCTGCCCTCATGTCCCCTAGTGGGACAAAGTAATAAAGTGAAAAAAAAGTTAAAAAAAGATGTGTAAAAATTAGAAAATAAAAGATTTAAAAGTAATAAAAGTAAAAATCCCCCCTTTTCCCTTATCAGTCCTTTATTATTAATAAAAATATATAAACAAACAAATAAACTATACATAATTGGTATCGCCGCGTCCGTAACGGCCTGAACTACAAAATTATTTCATTATTTATCCCGCACGGTGAACGCCGTAAAATAAAATAATAATAAACCGAACCACAATCACAATTCTTTGGTCACTTCACCTCCCAAAAAATGGAATAAAAAGAGATCAAAAAGTCGCATGTACCTAAAAATGGTACTGATCAAAACTACAGTTCGTTACGCAAAAAATAAGTCCTCGCACGGCTTTATTGATTGAAAAATAAAAACGTTATGGCTCTTAGAATAAGGTAACACAAAAAGTGAATGATTGTTTACAAAACGTATTTTATTGTGCAAACGCCATAAGACATAAAAAAAAACTATAAACATCTGGTATCGCCGTAATCGTATCGCCCCGCAGAATAAAGTGAATATGTCATTTATAGCGCACGGTGAACGCTGTAAAAAAAAACGAAAAAAAAACAATAGTAGAATTGCTGTTTTTTAGTCACCACGCCACCTAAAAATAGAATAAAAACTGATCAAAAAGCCGCATGCACCCCAAGAAAACTACAATGGATTCCTCAAGGGGTCTAGTTTCCAAATTGGGGTCACTTTTGGGGGGTTCCCAATGTTTTGGCACCACAAGACCTCTTCAAACCGGACATGGTGCCTAATAAAAAAGAGGCCTCAAAATCCACTGGGTGCTCCTTTGCTTCGGAGGCCGGTGCTTCAGTCCATTACCGCCCAAGGGCCACATGTGGGATATTTCTCTAAACTGCAGAATCTGGGCAATACGTATTAAGTTGCGTTTCTGTGATAAATCCTTTTGTGTTATAAAAAAAATGGTATAAAGAGGATTTTCTGACAAAAAAAAAATGTAAATTTCACCTCTACTTTGCTCTAAATTTTTGTGAAACACCTAAAGGGTTCATAAACTTTCTACATGCTGTTGTGAATACTTTGAGGGGTCTAGTTTCTAAAATGGGGTATTTGATAGGGGTTTCTAATATATGGGCCCCTCAAAGCAACTTCAGAACTGAACTGGAACCTAAAAAAATAAATAAATGAGGCAATACTTCGCTTCTTACATTATACTGATAATGAGCCGTGCCCACCCCGAGATTACCCCAGTTTTGACCGTTTGTCTAAACGGAGACCCCTATTAGACCGTTCCAGTGCCCGGTTTTCCCAAGCATACACCCCCGAGAAGTGTATTTCTATTGATGAGTCCCTGGTACATTTTAAAGGGAGGGTTCAATTCCGCGAGTACCTGCCGGGTAAGAGGGCAAGGTATGGCGTGAAGATGTATAAGCTGTGAGAGTGCATCAGGGTATACCTACAGGTTTAGGATATATGAAGGAAAGGCCACCCCCAAACCAGACTGCATCCTGGACTACAATAGGTACATGGGAGTGATGGACTTGTAAGATCAAGCCCTGAAGCCCTACAGCGCCATGCGGTGTGGTATAAGAAGCTGGCCGGGAACATCATATAGATGGCTTTGTACAATGCGTACGTGCTACGTCGATGTGCAGGCCAGACGGGAACTTTCCTGGAATTTCAAGAGGTGATTATCAAGAACCTAATCTTTAGGGACCAAGAAGGGGGGGCACCCAGTACTTCTGGAAGCGAGCCCACACGCATCGTACCAGGGCAACACTTTCCAGGGGAAGTTCCCCAAACTGGCAAGAAGGGAAAAAGTCAAAAGAGGTGCAAAGTCTGCTATAAGAGGGGGATAAGGGAGGACACAATATATCAATGTGACACGTGTCCCGAATAACCAGAGCTCTGTATGAAAGTGTTTTAAAATTTATCATACATCCCTTGGTTTATAATTTCCCCCAATTTTACTTACCCTGATGCACTCCGCACAGCTTATCCCCCCTCGTCTTTCCCCTCTGGGCCCTGCTGTGTGTCCAGGCAGCTGATAACAGCCACATGTAGGGTATTGCCATACCCGGGAGAACCCACATTACAGTTTATGGGGTGTAGGTCTCCGGTCAAAATGGTCACTACACCTCTAGATGAATGCCTTAAGGGTGTAGTTTTTAAAACGGGGTCACTTCTTGCGGGTTTCAACTGTACTGGTACCTCAGGGGCTTCTGCATACATGACTTCGCACTAGAAAATCCCGAGTAGGCCAAATGGTGGTCCTTTCCTTCTGAGCCCTCCCATGGGCCCAAACGGCAGTTTATCACAACAAATGGGGTATTGCGGCACTCAGAACAAATTGCGCAACAGAATGGGGTATTTTGTTTCTTGTGAAAATAAGAAATTTTCAGCCAAAACTACATATTATTTGACAAAAATAATTTTGTTTTCATTCCCAGCCCAATTCAAATAAGTTCTGTGAAGAAACTATGGGGTCTAAATGGTCACATTACCCATAAATGAATTCCTTGAGGGGTGTAGTTTCCAAAATGGGGTCACTTCTGGTGGGTTTCCATTGCTTTGATACCTCTGGGGCTCTGCAAATGTGACATGGCACCCGAAAACCAATCCAACAAAATCTGTACTCCAAAGAACACACAGCGCTCCTTCCCTTCTGAGGCCTCCCATGGGCCCAAACGGCAGTTTATCACCACAAATGGGGTATTGCCGCACTCAGGACAAATTGGGCAACAAAATTGAGTATTTTATTTCTTGTGAAAATAAGAATTTTTGAGCTAAAATGACATATTATTGGAAAAAATATATTTGTTTTAAATTCCCAGCCCAATTCAAATAAGTTCTGTGAAGAAACTATGGGGTCTAAATGGTCACATTACCCATAAATGAATTCCTTGAGGGGTGTAGTTTCCAAAATGGGGTCACTTCTGGTTGGTTTCCATTGCTTTGATACCTCTGGGGCTCTGCAAATGCGACATGGCACACGAAAACCAAACCAGCAAAATCTGTACTCCAAAGAACACACAGCGCTCCTTCCCTTCTGAGGCCTCCCATGGGCCCAAACGGCAGTTTATTGCCACAAATGGGGTATTGATGCACTCAGGAGAAATTGGGCAACAAAATTGAGTATTTTGTTCCCTGTGAAAATAAGAAATTTTGGTAAAAAATTACATCTTATTGGAAAAAATGACATTTTTTTAATGTCACAGCCCAATTGAAATAGGTGCTGTGAAAAAACTGTGCGGTCAAAATGCTAACAACAACCATAAATGAATTCCTTGAGGGGTGTAGTTTCCAAAATGGGGTCACTTTTGGTGGGTTTCCATTGCTTTGATACCTCTGAGGCTCTGCAAATGCGACATGGCACCCGAAAACCAATCCAACAAAATCTGGACTCCAACAAACATATAGCGCTCCTTTCCTTCTGAGCCCTCCCATGGGCCCAAACGGCAGTTTATCACCACAAATGGGGTACTGCCACACTAAGGACAAATTGGGCAACAAAATGGGGTATTTTGTTCACTGTGAAAATAAGAAATTTTGATCACAAATGACATTTTATTGGAAAAAATTACATTTTTTTCATTTCAGAGCCCAATTCAAATACGTGCTGTGAAAAAAATGTGCGGTCAAAATGGTAACAACAACCCTAAATGAATTCCTTGAGGGGTGTAGTTTACAAAATGGGGTCACTATTGGGGGATTCCTACTGTTTTGACACCTCAACACCTCTTCAAACCTGGCATGCTGCCTAAAATATATTCTAATAAAAAAGAGGACTCAAAATGCACTAGGTGCTTCTTTGCTTCTAGGGCTTGTCTTTTAGTCCACGAGCGCAGTAGGGCCACATGTGGGACATTTCTAAAAACTGCAGAATCTGGAAAATACATATTTAGTAGTGTTTCTCTGGTAAAACCTTCTGTGTTACAGAAAAAAAAATGAATAAAATTGAAATTCAGCAAGAAAAATGAAATTTGCAAATTTCACCTCCACTTTGCTTTAATTCCTGTGAAATGCCTGAAGGGTTAAAAAACTTTATAACTGCTGTTTTGAATACTTTGAGGGGTCTAGTTTTTAAAATGGGGTGTTTTATCAGGGTTTCTAATACATAGGCCCCACAAAGCCACTTCAGAACTCAAGAGGTACCTTAAAAAAAAGGCTTTTGAAATTTTCTTAAAAATATGAGAAATTGCTGTTTATGTTCTAAGCCTTGTAACGTCCAAGAAAAATAAAAGAATGTTCAAAAAACGATGCCAATCTAAAGTAGACATATGGGAAATGTGAACTAGTAACTATTTTGGGTGGTATAACCGTCTGTTTTACAAGCAGATGCATTTAAATTCTGAAAAATGCAATTTTTTCAACATTTTCTCTAAATTTTGCAATTTTTCACCAATAAACACTGAATATATCGACCAAATTTTACCACAAACATGAAGCCCAATGTGTCACGAGAAAACAATCTCAGAATCGCTTGGGTAGGTTTAAGCATTCCGACGTTATTACCACATAAAGTGAAATATGTCAGATTTGAAAAATGGGCTCTGAGCCTTAAGGCCAAAACTAGGCTGCGTCCTTAAGGGGTTAAAGTTTGGCCACCAAATGGAATGAAAAAGTATTTTTGATGCCTAAATGTCCAGCCAGCTTAGAATCATGGACTAATTTTAGAACATCAAGTTGTGCTGTTCCTGGTACATACAAACAATGTAGTCACATATAGAATCCATCATTGAAGAAGAGATTGTCATATTTAAAGAGTCATAGCCATAAGTAACATCAGGAACTCTTTGGAATAAGTAGCCCCTGCAGAGTTCTTTTCAGATAAAATTTTGCTGTTACACTTGTCTTTCTGTGTAAACTCAGAGAACATCCTAAATAAGAAGTCAGCTTTACCATATTTTGATCCAGGTCGATAAGCAATCACAAAATTAAATCGAGAAAAAAAACCTCCATCTTGCTTGTATGGAGGATAATTTTGTGGCATCATGTAGGAATTCCAGATTTCTGTAATAAAAAAAATACAGTTACAGGATTAGCAGTTCCCCCCAAAATATGTCTCTACTCTGAAAATGCATTATTATCAATAACCGTTCTTTAATATGGGCACTGATGTAAAGAGAGTCTTTAATTTCATAAACGCATTCTAAGCCTCAAGTGTCCAAGTAAAAAGAACACTCTTCTGTGTCAGTTAAGTAATGGGTGCTATGATCTTGGAGGATCTTGGATCCCAAATGAACTTTCTACAGAAGTTTGCAAATCCAACAAATTTCAGATTTTCTTTCCTTTTTAGAGTTGGCCAATAAACAACAGCATTGATTTTAGTAGGGCCCATACTCAGACCTTCTAGAGATATAATGTATAATTGAATTGTAGTCTGTTCAAGCTCACATTTCTCAAGTTTTATGTATAAGCAATGCTCTCGAAGTCGTACGGTGCAGACATGTTTGCAAGTCTCCTAAAGATTATTGGAAAAAATTAAGATATCATCCAGGTAGGCTATTACAAATTGATGTAATAAGTTCCTGAAAACATTATTGACAAAATGTTGGAACATGACTGGGGCATTACAAATTCCAAAAGACGTTACAATTCACTCAAATTGTCCATACCGTGTCCTGTAGGGAATATTCATTCATCGCAGGATGGATTCGAACATGGTTATATTTTCCTCGTAGAACAAGCTTAGTAAATATTTTAGCTGTACAAAAGCCTTTCAAGTAATTCTGGAATTAAAGGGAGAGGATATCGGTTTTTAACTGTGAGGTTATTAACCCCTTCCCGCTCCTTGACGTACTATTACGTCATGGCAGCTGTATCGTTTGCGCTCCATGACGTAATAGTACGTCTCGGGAGTAACGGCCGTTTCGGCCGTCCTCCCGACACATACAGGAGCTGTGACGCTGCTGTCTTGTTCAGCAGCTGTCACAGCTCCTACAGCGGGGACCGATCGATGTGTCCCCGCTGATTAACCCCTTAAAAGCCGCGTTCTATAGAGATCGCGGCTTTTTAGGGGTTAAGCTGCCATCGCCGGCCTGCTACGCGATAGTGGCCGGCGATGGTGACTATGGCAACCAGACACCAAACAATGGCGTCCGGCTATGCCATAGACGGAAGCCTAGTGGGTCCTGACAACGTCAGGACCCACTATGCTTGCTGTCAGTGAGTAGCTGACATTTCTAATACACTGCACTACGCATGTAGTGCAGTGTATTAGAATAGCGATCAGGGCCTCCTGCCCTCATGTCCCCTAGTGGGAAAAAGTAATAAAGTTAAAAAAAAAAGTTAAAAAAAGATGTGTAAAAATAAGAAAATAAAAGATTTAAAAGTAATAAAAGTAAAAATCCCCCCTTTTCCCTTATCAGTCCTTTATTATTAATAAAAATATATAAACAAACAAATAAACTATACATAATTGGTATCGCCGCGTCCGTAACGGCCTGAACTACAAAATTATTTCATTATTTATCCCGCACGGTGAACGCCGTAAAATAAAATAATAATAAACCGTACCACAATCACAATTCTTTGGTCACTTCACCTCCCAAAAAATGGAATAAAAAGAGATCAAAAAGTCGCATGTACCTAAAAATGGTACTGATCAAAACTACAGTTCGTTACGCAAAAAATAAGTCCTCGCACGGCTTTATTGATTGAAAAATAAAAACGTTCTGGCTCTTAGAATAAGGTAACACAAAAAGTGAATGATTGTTTACAAAACGTATTTTATTGTGCAAACGCCATAAGACATAAAAAAAAACTATAAACATCTGGTATCGCCGTAATTGTATCGGCCCGCAGAATAAAGTGAATATGTCATTTATAGCGCACGGTGAACGCTGTAAAAAAAAAAAAAAAAAAAAAACAATAGTAGAATTGCTGTTTTTTAGTCACCACGCCACCTAAAAATAGAATAAAAACTGATCAAAAAGCCGCATGCACCCCATGAAAACTACAATGGATTCCTCAAGGGGTCTAGTTTCCAAATTGGGGTCACTTTTGGGGGGTTCCCAATGTTTTGGCACCACAAGACCTCTTTAAACCGGACATGGTGCCTAATAAAAAAGAGACTTCAAAATGCACTAGGTCCTCCTTTGCTTCGGAGGCCGGTGCTTCAGTCCATTACCGCACTAGGGCCACATGTGGGATATTTCTAAAAACTGCAGAATCAGGGCAATACGAATTAATTTGCGTTTCACTGATAAATCCTTTTGTGTTATAAAAAAAATGGTATAAAGAGGATTTTCTGACAAAAAAAAATAATGTAAATTTCACCTCTACATTGCTCTAAATTTTTGTGAAATACCTAAAGAGTTCATAAACTTTCTAAATGCTGTTGTGAATACTTTGAGGGGTCTAGTTTCTAAAATGGGGTATTTGATAGGGGTTTCTAATATATGGGCCCCTCAAAGCAACTTCAGAACTGAACTGGAACCTAAATAAATAAATAAATGAGGCAATACTTCGCTTCTTACATTATACTGATAATGAGCCGTGCCCACCCCAAGATGACCCCTGTTTTGACCGTTTGTATAAACGGAGACTCCTATTCGACCGTTCCAGTGCCCGGTTTTCCCAAGCATTCACCCCCGAGAAGTGTATTTCTATTGATGAGTCCCTGGTACATTTTAAAGGGAGGGTTCAATTCCGCGAGTACCTGCCGGGTAAGAGGGCAAGGTATGGCGTGAAGATGTATAAGCTGTGCGAGAGTGCATCAGGGTATACCTACAGGTTTAGGATATATGAAGGAAAGGCCACCCCCAAACCAGACTGCATCCTGGACTACAATAGGTACATGGGAGGGATGGACTTGTAAGATCAAGTCCTGAAGCCCTACAGCGCCATGCGGTGTGGTATAAGAAGCTGGCCGGGCACATCATACAGATGGCTTTGTACAATGCGTACGTGCTACGTCGATGTGCAGGCCAGACGGGAACTTTCCTGGAATTTCAAGAGGTGATTATCAAGAACCTAATCTTTAGGGACCAAGAAGGAGGGGCACCCAGTACTTCTGGAAGCGAGCCCACACGCATCGTACCAGGGCAACACTTTCCAGGAGAAGTTCCCAAAACTGGCAAGAAGGGAAAAAGTCAAAAGAGGTGCAAAGTCTGCTATAAGAGGGCCGATAATGGATGACACAATATATCAATGTGACACGTGTCCCGAATAACCAGAGCTCTGTATGAAAGTGTTTTAAAATTTATCATACATCCCTTGGTTTATAATTTACCCCAATTTTACTTACCCTGATGCACTCCACACAGCTTATCCCCCCTCGTCTTTCCCCTCTGAGCCCTGCTGTGTGTCCAGGCAGCTGATAACAGCCACATGTAGGGTATTGCCATACCCGGGAGAACCCACATTACAGTTTATGGGGTGTAGGTCTCCGGTCAAAATGCTCACTACACCTCTAGATGAATGCCTTAAGTTTTTAAAATGGGGTGTTTTATCAGGGTTTCTAATACATAGGCCCCACAAAGCCACTTCAGAACTCAAGAGGTACCTTAAAAAAAAGGCTTTTGACATTTTCTTAAAAATATGAGAAATTGCTGTTTATGTTCTAAGCCTTGTAACGTCCAAGAAAAATAAAAGAATGTTCAAAAAATGATGCCAATCTAAAGTAGACATATGGGAAATGTAAACTAGTAACTATTTTGGGTGGTATAACCGTCTGTTTTACAAGCAGATGCATTTAAATTCTGAAAAATGCAGTTTTTTCAAAATTTTCTCTACATTTTGCCATTTTTCACCAATAAACACTGAATATATCGACCAAATTTTACCACAAACATGAAGCCCAATGTGTCACGAGAAAACAATCTCAGAATCGCTTGGGTAGGTTTAAGCATTCCGACGTTATTACCACATAAAGTGAAATATGTCAGATTTGAAAAATGGGCTCTGAGACTTAAGGCCAAAACTAGGCTGCGTCCTTAAGGGGTTAAGCTCCCTATAGTAAATGCAGGGGCATAAGGTAGAATTCTCCTTCTCAACAGAGAACAAAGGTGCTCCAGCAGGAGATGTAGATGGACAGATAAAGCCTTTTTTCAAATTATCGCCCAAATCAGGACTGGCCTTAGGGATGTGCGACCTGTGCCATTGTACAGGGCGCATAACTCCAGCAGGTGGAAGGGGGCTCTGCACTGGCTTCCTTCCCCTGCTTGTTTCAGAAGTGCCCGGGCCCGGAGGCTCCACATTCACCTTTGTGCCCGTGTGCTTCTTCACTCAGTGGCATCGCTTCCGCTATATCAGCCATAGCGCCTGCTATGGCGGCACCGGGCATGAGGGCGCCGGGCCCCCCCCATGGGCGGCGGTGCCACTAGCAGCCGCTGTGGTTGCTACAGTGGTAGCAACAACACTATAGCAGAGCAGGGAGGTATCGGCCACACGGGGATTCTGCTACTTCATGGAGCTACAGTGGTGCTATCTACAGGAAGGGGTTACTATCTACAAGGGTGCTGTGGGCTGTGTGGCACTACCAAAAAGGGGCTGTGGGCTGTGTGGCACTACCAATAAGGCGGCTGTGTGGAACTAACTACAAGGGGGCTGTGTGGCACTACCTACAAGGAGGCTGTATGACTCTCCCTACCCGGGGGCTGTGTGGCACTACCTACCAGGGTGCTGTGTGGCACTACCTACCAGGGTGCTGTGTGGCAGTACCTAGAGGTGGCTGTGTGTCTCTCTCTACTGGGGTCTGTATGACACTCTCTACAGGGGGCTGTATGCCACTATTTAGAAGGGGGCTGTGTGGTGCTATGTACAAGGTGGCTGTGGGGCGCTATCTACAAGGTGGCTGTGTGGCGCTATCTACAAGGGGGCTGTGTGGCGCTATCTACAAGGGGGCTGTGTGGCGCTATCTATAAGGGGCTGTGTGGCACTACCTACAAGGGGCTGTGTGGCACTATCTATAAGGGGCTGTGTGGCACTACCTACAAGGGGCTGTGTGGCACTACCTACAAGGGGCTGTGTGGCACTACCTACAAGGGGGCTGTGTGGCACTACCTACAAGGGGGCTGTGTGGCACTATCTACAAGGGGGCTGTGTGGCACCATCTACAAGGGGGCTGATGGTCATTTACTGTGAGTGGGGGGGCTGATGGTCATATTACTGAGAGTGGGGGGCTGATGGTCACTTTACTGTGAGTGGGGGGCTGACAGGATCACCCCGGCCTATGCAAGGATCCCGTTGTGGAGCAGCTCAGTTCGTTGTGGGAAGGGGGCCTAGAGGAGTACAATTTTTGTTTTTGTTTGGGGCACTGTCTACAAGGGGGAGGTGGGGGGGCTGTATGGCACAATCTACAAGAAGGAGATGGGGAATTATGGCACTGTCTACAGGGAGGCTGTATTGCAAAATCTACAGGTGTGAACTATACTGTGTAGTGGTACTACAGGGGGCATAATACTGTGGGCACAATTAGAAGACAAAATACTGTGTCCTGGAAAGGGGTTGTAATATATTATATTATTAAATATTATTATACTGTATGGGGGCACTAAAGGGGCATTATACTTTTTTTATGGGACATCTTTTTTTAATGATGGTGTGGGGTGCCAAAAGATCATTTTGCACGGGGCACCATCTATACTAAGGCCGGCTCTGGTCCAAATATTATCCTAAGGCTTTCAGTTCTGGTCCAAAAAAATAGTGCATATACTACCAAAGGGTAATTTAGCTACGAGTAATAATTCTATTGGGCAATCATATGAGCAATGTGGAGGAAGTTTACCTGAATTATTTTTATCACAGATATTCTGAAATTCTTCGTATTGCAACAGTAGTGAGTCTTTAACAGAAAGTTCAGAAATGAATGTGCTCTCAGATAGTGAAGAACAAGGTTTAGGTAGACAATTTAACTGACAATATTCAAAGGGGAAATGAATACAATGTGTTTGCCAATTGAGGGATGGATTTTGAGTAGAAAGCCAAGGAGTTCCCAAAATAAGTGGAAACATTGGAGAAGCAATCAGTTGGAAAAAAAATAACTTAATAACCTAACAACTTAATGAGAACTTATAGCTGTATAGTCTTCTGAGTATAAGTCCCCGATGATAATGGTGACCCATGAACTGTTTCCATGTCTATGGGTGCTGACTTTGTTAACAAATTGATATTATTATTGTTATCATAAGTAAAGGTTATGTCCATGCAAAGCAGAACAAAGAATTTCAAATGTATGAGTGCAAATGTGCATTGGCATTATAAAATGAGACTCTGGTACAGACAACGTGTCTTCATCCTGTGTTAGAGGAAAAATGTAATGCATTTTTTAGTCCAACAGATCAGATGTCTCCAGTTTCAGCGACAGTGATTGTCCTGCAGATCTTATTTGGGCAATAAACAGAATAGTGCCCTGAACTCCGCAATAAAGGCAAGGATTTTCTGTATGTCATCTCTCTTTTTCTGCTGTACTAAGACGTTTTCGAATAACATCAATTTGCATAGGTTCAGATATAGATTCAGTATTTTGCTGGATATTTAGTATTGATTGCCTGAGGGAGAAGGCAGGATTATTTTCAAATCTCCGCAGTATTTCCTTTCTTCTTTCAGTAAGTCTCTGATCATTTAAATATACAATTGAATTAATTCTTCCAACTTATCTGGGTTTCTACCCTGAAAAGTTTATCCTTTACTTGTTCTGAAAGCTCTTGCCAAAATTGACTTTTCTGGGATGTTAGATTCCATGTGGTGTCAGCTACCCAGCGGCAAAATTCTACTGTGTATTGAGCTGCAGAGCGTTTTCCTTGACGCAGATTATGCAGTTTAGCTTCAGATGTGGCAAAATAATTTGGATCATCAAAAACTTGATTCATAGCAGTGATAAAGTAATTCAGAAGATTACTATTCTTTTCTATATAAGGAGAGGCCCAAGCTAGAGCTTCATCTGACAGAAGAATGATTATGAACAATATGTTTTCCTTTCACTGGTAAATGGAGAAGGTTGTAAGAATAAAAAATGCAGGTAGTAACGTGAGGCAGAGAGGAACTAGACTATGAGCAGGTAGCTCAATAGTCTGGCAAGGAGGCACTGCAAGGACCAGGCTCTTATAGGAGCCAAAATGTTGAGATCAATTCTGCAATCAAGGCAATGGAATCTAGAGAAGCTAGACACTAAATCCAGCATTGGAGCTGTACAACAGAAATAGTGGCTCATCGAGAAGATCTAGGGCCTTTGACACAGGAGTTTATAGATTTGAATCCTGAGAACAAGAAGTTTCCTTACTCAATCTTGTTTCCAAAATAATACATTTTAAGGGGATTTGTGATTCTATGTATATAACATCTAATCATTCTATAGTTAACAAATAGGGAACTTTCAAACACCTTTTTTTTCTATTTCTATTATTTGTGAATGGTAACATGCAATACTCTGTGAGCTAAACAGTATGGATACATTCTACCTATAATGATAAATTGCAGCAAACTGAGAGATTCATGCAGCTACATACAAGTCCCAATTGCTAAACTCACTGTATCAACAATGCCTGGACTGAGCATTACAGGACTCTTCCAACTTTAGATATTTGTGACATTTCTACAGGATATGCCATACATGTCTTATAGTTGGAGGTCCCTTATTGTTTACGTAACTCCTAAAGACTTTAATGGAGAGAGCAACAAATGTGTGTGGCTTCTTCTCTATTCAGTCTCTGTTGGGATGCGGCTGCTGCCTCACCTTGCAGAGGTGGTAAGAGTGGTCATCCATACTCCCTCTTTGTAGATCTTAAAGGCGAGGTTTTCATTTATCAGACACTTATGTCAAGGGTTTTGCTAGCATGTCGCCATATTCTATTGAATTTGTTTTATGAGAAGTTGGAGTTTTCTAACTAAATTTGAGCAAAGGTAAGGGTGGAAACATCTATATGTCTCTCCCACGAACACAGAAGCAGGAGCAGAATGGAGGACATTATATAGATGTAATGACCAGTGTTACTGTGAATCTTCTGGGGTGAGGCAGGAGAACACTCACTAGAAGCAGCAGTGTCTCTGGTTGTCTGTGCCTTTCTCTTGCTCTGCAGCTGCTTATACTCATCATTACCTTTCCATAGACTTCTATGGGCAGCAGCTGTAACCTGATACCTGAGTTAAGCTGAAAATCTATCTCAATTCTGTCTCTCTCAAAATGGATTTTAGCAGTGAATTTAGAGTAAATGATCAGTGCATGGTGCACGAAAGTGTGATAAGTGGAGAAAGAGGCATTTTCTGTAATAAGATGTATTACAAGGTTTCTTATATTTGCTTGCACTATTGATTTATAGAAAACCTAATAAAACAACAGTGACTCTTTACCTACTCCATGGAAAGGCATTTAATAAATGCCTGTAAATAAATGTGCAGTGGCATTAAATATAATAAGATAGTAACAAAATATTTCACGGAAAAATGACAAAAAAAGTTCAGTAAATAAATAGAATAGACCGCATTTATTAAATCCGACAAACAAACAAAATGGTCTTGTTGCCTATAGCAACCAATCATAGTGCAGCTTTCCTTTTTACAGAGCCATTTCAGAACTGTGCAACAAGGTCCGTTTTGCCGTTAGGCAGTTTTGATAAAAGTGCATAAAAGTGACTGATAGAGTTATAATTTGTCAAATATTATATTGTCAAAACTACATCGGGTTAGATGGCCTTTTTGTGTTATTTTTACAGTTATTGTGTATACACTTGTCTAGAAGATTTATACTTTAAGCCCTTTTTTACACCACTTAATTAAATTTTAAGACTTTAAAGCTGAAAATAAATATTAATATTTTATGCACATTTCTACTTAAGCTTTTTTTATGGCATGATTTCAGCATTAGAGGAGTATTTTGATTTTTACATTCACTTCCAGCAACGATTTTGTTTACTCGCAAAAACATTTTCATAGTTGTTAGGCTTAATTTCGCCATTCAAATCCCAGTGACTAATAATTGTTTCTCCTGTAGACAGCAGAAGAGAATACAAGGTATAGTGTACAATGGCGCGTTAAGCAATTGTATAGATTGAAATAGAGAGTGTTAAACACGTTTTTGAAGGTACGGAATAATTAATGTTTATTATGCAGCTATTTTATTATGCCAAAAGGAGATCACAAAGATTAAAAGTCGTATCTTTGTTTGCAGCATTTCAGTAAATCCATATCACTACACAGAATATGAATCGTATTATCTTGGAATGACAGGTGTGTTCCTAAGTTTGCACTCCATATCTTATAGTAACAGCTTCGTAATAGCAGATATGGGCATCTGGAGTTGGTTGGATAAGATGCCACATTCACTTCAAAAACTGATAAGACTGTGTCAATTTATCAAATATCCTTGACAAGTTACCAAACAAAAATGCAATAGATACTGAGCGGCCAAAACAGAGATAAACAAAGATTTGTTTTGCTTGATTTGGAAAGTTACACTGCTGATGGAGCAATTCTCATCTTCGCCCTGATAAAGGGATTAAGGCACATCAGAAATGGAACATCAGCCATAAGGGCACTTGTGTGCTGTGATGAAAAAGTCATTTGTTACTGGTCATTAATCAAATAGCAACATGGTTCTACAATAAAGCAACAGGTGATGACTCAATGCTTCTGCTTCATGCTGTGTGATTGTTAAAGTCAGGTTCAAACTTTGACTGTCATTAGAGTATACATGTATTTCCCCCCAAAAAAAATTCTACACGCAAAAAATTACAAAATAATAAAAGTATTTTTTAAAGTGGACCTGTCACTTCTTCTCAAGAATTCAAGTGTGTGACCTATTGTGCAATAGGATACTTCAGGGTCTTCATACTTCGCCAACTTCAGGGTATGTTCACACGGCAGCCTCCGTTACGGCTGAAATTACGGAGCTGTTTTCAGGAGAAAACAGCTCCGGAATTTCAGACGTAATGGCAAGTGCAAGAGCTTTTCGTTGCGTCCATTACTGACGTAATTGGAGCTGTTTTTCCATGGTGTCAAGGGAAAATGGCTCCAATTACGTCTCAAGAAGTGACAGGCACTTCTTTGACGCGGGCGTAATTTTTACATGACCGTCGGCACAGTACATCGTAAAACCCATCCAAATGAATGGGCAAATGTGTGACGACGCTTTGGAGCCGTATTTTCGGACGTAATTCGGGGCTAAAATTACGTCCGTAAATAGGGTGTGTGAACCTAGCCTCATTGTTATATGAACGTTTATTCAATGTACCTTTTGTCTTAATTTTTCATTCATTAATGGGAGGTTATATAATGTAAATTTGGATGTATTCATAATTAATAAAAATCACAGACCGAAGTCCTTAATTTTTTATGACATACATGACAACAATATTTATGCATTTACTTATCTTTCGGCGTGCGATCATTTGGTCTTAGACCTTTAGATATCTTATAGCCTTTCATTAGCTTTGGAGCAGCAAGCAAACCTGAGATTTTTATTCATTTTGAACACATGCAAATTTACATTATTTAACCCCCATTAATGAACGGAAGGTTAATAAAAAGGAAAATTAAATGTTCATATAACAATGAAACTTGATAATGGAATACATTGTTTGATATAAAATGTTTGTCACTTTTCCTGACATGTCTGTTTTAGTAGATACTTGCATTTCCCATAAGATAACAATTCTGGAGCATCTTCTCTTAGGCTGGATTCACACAAGTATGTTACGTCCGTAATGGACGGAACGTATTTCGGCCGCAAGTCCCGGACCGAACACACTGCAGGGAGCCGGGCTCCTAGCATCATAGTTATGTACGACGCTAGGAGTCCCTGCCTCGCTGCCGGACAACTGTCCTGTACTGTAATCATGTTTTCAGTACAGGACAGTAGTTCCATGGAGAGGCAGGGACACCTAACGTCATAGATAACTATGATGCTAGGAGCCCAGCTCCCTGCAGTGTGTTCTGTTTGGGACTTGCGGCCGAAATACGTTCCGTCCATTACGGACGTAACATGCTTGTGTGAACTCAGCCTTAGAATTCTGCATTGTGCCAATCCTCTGTTATTCCGTCTGTAAGACTAAATCAACAAGTGGGCCCTACCATTCCCTTTGCTCTCTGGCATGTGCCCCTACACAGTCTGACACTGTCCTCCCAGTACTGGCATTGTCAGACCAGAGAATAGTAATATCCAGTTGCAATTTATTCACACATTTCCAGAAGAAAAAACATAGGAATTGGGTACTCAGGGTTAAAGAAACAAAAAAAACTATGCTTAAATTTTTTTATTTTAATAGGGAATTGGTATTTACTAAAAATGACATATAGGTCAGGATATAAAGTCTTCTTTGAATGTAAGGATGCGGAACAAGGAAAAGAAACAATATTCACAATGAATTTGCCACTCCAAAGAATAATTCAGTTTTCAAAACCATGCATAAAGAAGAATTTCAAAAATGATTGAAAGGCTTTGCTAAAAGATAGAAAACTTGTTATTGATGAGCAGACACAATTAGACGAGGAATGTGAATGGATGAGACTTCATCTGCAGCAGATGGCCTTATCCTTGGAATCTATTCTGTAACCCAATAGACAAACATTAAATCGGCTTCATTTCATTAGCTATGGTCTAGCAGGTGTGCAACACACAAGAGCGGAAGAAGATGAAATAGTCTTTCAGGAAACAGTAAATAATACGATCTTATTAATGAAATATAATGGCATTTGGTCTTTAAATAAGAAGTCATTCCGTATTTCCATATTGTTTAGCTCGTCGCAAACTTTTATGAAACATTAGTAAAGGACCTTGGCTTATTCTTCACGAGACTCCAGTAAATTATTTGGGTAAGGGACATCTAATTTACAGTTTATAACCAAATTGAATTACATACAAATTCAATGAAAGAAGTCACTTTTTTTAACCCCTTAATGGCCAAGCTATTTTTTGCGTTTCTCCATTGTCGCATTCCAAGAGCTATAACTATTTTATTTTTGCATCGACATAGCTGTATAAGGTCTTGTTTTTTGTGGGACAAGTTGTATTTTTTAATTGTAATGGCAGGAAGGAGGTGAAGGGAAAGTGAGCCCTAATCTACCCACCGCCCTGTCCCTGCCTACTTGCAACGACCCGCCCTAGGCGACGGGGTACAACTGGGCGGCGGTCCCTACGCTGTCTAAGTGCACGGGAGAACAAACAGGGAACACGCAAGGGAAGGGGCAGTAGCCCACGGAACGCCGCGAGGAAACGGAGCGGTGAATGAGTAGTCAGGACCAGGATGAAGTGGAGTATACCCAAGTGAGCACGGAGAAGGAAGCAAGCCAGAGGCAAAGCAAAGCAGGTTAAGCGGAACTGCAGCAAGGCAGAAGCACGGCAGAAGCAGGCTGGAGCAAGCAGCAGTGGGGCCAGGAATCCAGAAGAATTACAAGCACTGAGGAGGAGAACACGGCAGGTAATAAAGGACAGTGGGCGGAGCTAACTCCGACTGACCAGGCCGCGATAGGCTCTCCCACTCCTGAGCCTGCCACCCTGGTTGGTGGGAGATGGTGTCAGTCGAACAGGTCTGGCCTCAGGTGTGGATTGATTAATCCCAGGAGTATACCTAGACGTAGTACCTGGCAGATCCCTAACAGTACTCCCCCTTTTATGAGGGGCCACCGGACCCTTACTAAGAGGACCCGGTTTAGTAGGGAAGAGAAGGTGGAACCTCCTGATCAATACCCCAGCGTGAACATCACGGGCAGGTACCCAAGTCCTCTCCTCCGGCCCGTATCCTCCCAAATGGACCAGGTACTGGAGGGAGCCCTGGACCATCCTACTGTCCATAATCTTGGCCACCTCGAATTCCACCCCCTCAGGGGTGAGAACGGGAACAGGAGGTTTCCTCGAGGGGGGCCAGGACGGGGAGCAGCGTTTAAGGAGGGAGGCATGGAAGACGTCATGTATGCGAAAGGATGGGGGCAGCTCCAGACGGAAGGATACAGGGTTGAGGACTTCAATGATCTTATAAGGTCCAATAAATCGGGGAGCAAACTTCCTGGACGGGACCTTAAGGTGCAAGTTCCTGGACGACAACCAGACCAAATCCCCGACGACAAACCGGGGGTTAGCAGAACGTCTACTATCCGCCTGAATCTTTTGTGCGCTCTGGGACGCCTCTAGGTTCCTCTGAACCTGGGCCCAGACAGTGCACAGTTCCCGATGAACATCCTCTACCTCAGGATTATTGGAACAACCAGGGGAAACGGAGGAGAACCTTGGGTTAAACCCGAAATTACAGAAAAACGGGGAGACCCCTGACGAGTTACTGACCCGGTTATTCAGGGAAAATTCAGCAAGGGGAAGGAAAGGAGACCCAATCGAATTGACAGTCAGAGATGAAACACCTTAAATATTGTTCCAGGGATTGGTTAGTTCTTTCCGTTTGGCCATTAGTTTCAGGATGGAAGGCGGAGGAGAAGGACAGATCAATCTCCAACTTTTTACAAAAAGCTCTCCAAAATAAGGAAACAAATTGTACCCCTCTGTCAGAAACGATATTGACTGGGGCCCCATGGAGACGCAGGATGTGTTTCACAAACAAAGAAGCGAACGTCTTGGCGTTAGGTAGCTTCTTAAGGGGCACAAAGTGGCACATCTTGCTGAAGCGGTCTACTACCACCCACACCACCGACTTGCCCTGAGATGGAGGCAAATCGGTGATAAAATCCATGGAGATATGGGTCCAAGGTCTCTGGGGAATGGGCAAGGAACGTAGTAGGCCCGCAGGTCGGGACCTAGGGGTTTTGGACCTAGCGCAAACCTCACAAGCGGCGACGTAAGCCCTAACGTCTTTAGGCAACCCAGGCCACCAATAGTTTCTGGTAATGAGGTGTTTGGTGCCCAAGATGCCAGGATGACCAGATAGAGCGGAGTCATGGTTTTCCCTGAGTACCCTTAGCCGGTATTGCAGGGGAACAAACAGTATGTTCCCAGGGACGTTCCCGGGTGCTGCACCCTGATCAGCCGCGATATCAGAAGCTAAATCAGAATCCGTGGCAAAAACGATTATACCAGGGGGTAAAATACAAGCAGGATCCTTCTCGGAAGGAGGATTGGCCATGAAACTACGTGACAGGGCATCAGCCTTAATATTCTTGGACCCAGCCCTATAGGTAACCAAGAAATTAAATCTGGTAAAGAATAGTGCCCACCGAGCTTGTCTAGGATTGAGCCTCCGGGCCGATTCTAGGAAAACCAGATTCTTGTGATCCGTAAGGACCATTACCTGGTGTCTGGCCCCCTCCAGGAAGTGCCGCCACTCTTCAAAAGCCCATTTAATGGCTAGAAGTTCGCGGTTGCCAATATCATAGTTACTCTCCGTGGGCGAAAACTTCCTAGAGAAGTAAACACAGGGGCGGAGATGGGTGAGGGAGCTGGTACCCTGGGACAAGACGGCCCCCACTCCCACCTCGGATGCGTCAACCTCCACAATAAATGGCTCCGCTTGGTTGGGCTGAATCAGCACGGGGGCCGAGATAAAGCACTTCTTGAGGGTCTCAAAGGCCTGGACGGCCTCAGGGGGCCAATGGAGGACATCAGCACCCTTGCGAGTAAGGTCCGTAAGAGGCTTAGCGACGACCGAGAAGTTGGCAATAAATCTCCTGTAATAGTTGGCGAACCCTAAAAAACACTGTAACGCCTTAAGGGAGGCAGGTTGGACCCATTCCGCCACAGCCTGAACCTTGGCAGGGTCCATGCGGAATTCATGAGGAGTGAGGATTTGCCCTAAAAATGGTATCTCCTGTACCCCAAAGACACATTTTTCAGTCTTAGCAAACAGATTATTCTCCCGAAGGACCTGGAGCACCTTCCTGACATGCTCCACGTGGGAGGACCAGTCCTTGGAAAACACCAGTATGTCATCAAGGTACACAACAAGAAAATTACCCAGGTAATCTCTCAGGATTTCATTAATAAAATTATGGAAGACAGCAGGGGCATTACACAACCCAAAGGGCATTACCAGGTATTCGAAATGACCCTCGGGTGTGTTGAACGCAGTTTTCCACTCATCCCCCTCTTTGATGCAGATAAGGTTATATGCCCCCCGTAGATTGAACTTAGAAAACCATTGGGCTCCCTGAACCTGATTAAAAAGATCCGGAATCAAAGGAAGTGGGTACTGGTTCCTTACGGTGACCTTATTCAGGTTACGATAATCAATGCACGGCCTAAGACCACCATCCTTCTTCCCCACGAAGAAGAAGCCAGCACCTACAGGAGAAGTCGAGGGGCGAATGAAACCCTTGGCCAGGCATTCTTGGATATACACCCTCATAGCTTCACGTTCAGGACATGAAAGATTAAATATCCTACCCTTAGGAAGCTTGGCACCAGGCACCAAATCGATGGCGCAATCGTAATCTCTATGGGGGGGCAACACCTCGGAGGCCTCCTTAGAAAACACATCGGCGAAGTCCTGAACAAACTCAGGAAGCGTGTTTACCTCCTCCCGGGGAGAAATAGAGTTAACAGAAAGACATGACATAAGACATTCACTACCCCATTTGGTGAGATCCCCAGTATTCCAATCAAACGTGGGATTATGCAACTGCAACCAGGGAAGACCTAATACCAGATCAGACGATAATCCCTGCATCACCAGTACAGAGCACTGCTCCAAATGCATGGAGCCAACCAGGAATTCAAAAACAGGAGTATGTTGAGTAAAATAACCATTAGCAAGGGGAGTTGAGTCGATACCTACTACAGGGATAGGATAAGGTAAATCAATAAATGGCATCGTTAGAGACATAGCAAATTCCACAGACATGATATTAGCAGATGAGCCAGAATCCACGAAAGCACTGGCCGTGTTTCACATTAACGGGAAATACCTGTGCGCCCAAGTGACCTCCCCGATGATCACTTAGGCGCGGAAGTTTTCCGGCTTTTTATTCTTGCGCCTGGGACAGGTGTTCAGTAGATGCTTGTCGTCCCCACAGTAGAAGCAGAGACCATTCATTCTGCGAAACTCCCTACGTTGTCGAGGGGACATGGAGGCCCAGAGTTGAATAGGTACCTCCGAGTCCTCCGTGGAGGGGCGAGGAGACGGGACCTCGGGGGGGATCGCAGAAAAGTCAGAGGGGAGCACATTGAAGCGTTCAAGCTGACGTTCCCTGAGACGTCGGTCAAGTCGTACTGCTAGGGCCATAACCTGGTCAAGGGAGTCAGAAGAGGGGTAGCTAACCAGCAGATCCTTCAGGGCATCAGATAATCCTAACCTAAACTGGCACCTTAGGGCCGGATCGTTCCACCAAGAAGCTACGCACCACTTTCTAAAATCAGAACAGTATTCCTCAACCGGTCTCCTACCCTGACGTAAGGTCACCAGCTGACTCTCGGCTAAAGCAGTCCTGTCAGTCTCGTCGTAAATGAGTCCGAGGGCAGAGAAAAAACGATCAACAGAGGAAAGTTCAGGGGCGTCAGGAGCCAAGGAGAAGGCCCACTCTTGGGGCCCTTCCTGGAGTCGGGATATGATGATACCCACCCGCTGGTTCTCGGAACCTGAGGAGTGGGGTTTTAGGCGGAAATACAGTCTGCAACTCTCCCGGAAGGAGAGAAACGTCTTACGGTCCCCTGAGAACCGGTCAGGTAACTTGAGGTCGGGTTCTAGAGGTGAGGTGAGGGGTACTACTAAGGCAGCGTCACCCTGGTTGACCCTCTGGGCCAGGGCCTGGACCTGTAGGGAGAGGCCCTGCATCTGCTGGGTCAGGGTCTCAAGGGGGTCCATGATAGCGTCAGCGTAGGAGAAATGGTAGACTAGGTATGGGCAAGTAATTATGTAATGGCAGGAAGGAGGTGAAGGGAAAGTGAGCCCTAATCTACCCACCGCCCTGTCCCTGCCTACTTGCAACGACCCGCCCTAGGCGATGGGGTACAACTGGGCGGCGGTCCCTACGCTGTCTAAGTGCACGGGAGAACAAACAGGGAACACGCAAGGGAAGGGGCAGTAGCCCACGGAACGCCGCGAGGAAATGGAGCGATGAATGAGTAGTCAGGACCAGGATGAAGTGGAGTATACCCAAGTGAGCACAGAGAAGGAAGCAAGCCAGAGGCAAAGCAAAGCAGGTTAAGCGGAACTGCAGCAAGGCAGAAGCACGGCAGAAGCAGGCTGGAGCAAGCAGCAGTGGGGCCAGGAATTAAGAAGAATTACAAGCACTGAGGAGGAGAACACGGCAGGTAATAATGGACAGGGGGCGGAGCTAACTCCGACTGACCAGGCCGCGATAGGCTCTCCCACTCCTGAGCCTGCCACCCTGGTTGGTGGGAGATGGTGTCAGTCGAACAGGTCTGGCCTCAGGTGTGGATTGATTAATCCCAGGAGTATACCTAGACGTAGTACCTGGCAGATCCCTAACATTAATAGCACCATTTTGGGGTACATATAATTTATTGATTAGCTTTTATTAACTTTTCTTGAGGGGTAATGGAAAAAATCCCATACATTTTGCCATTATATTTTGCGTCTTAGATATACACCATTTACCGTGTGGTATAAATAACATAATAACTTTATTCAGTGGGTCATTACGATTGCAACAATACCAAATTTATATAGATTTTGTGTTTTACTACTTTTACACAGTAAAAACACTTTTTTTTCCAAACTTTATTTTTGTGTCGTCATGTTTAACCCCTTCCCGTCGTAAACAACTTTCATATTTTCATTTTCGTTTTTTCCTCCCCACATTCCAGAAGCCATAACGTCTTTATTTTTCCGTCTATATAGTACTAGGAGGGCTTGAATTTTGCGGGACGAGTTGTAGTTTTTGGTAGCACCATTTATTGTATAATGTACTAGGAAACGGGAAAAAAAGTAATTTGTGGATTAGAAAATGAAAAAAACAGCGATTTCTCCATGTTTTTTTGCGCGTCGTTTTTACGGAATTCACTGTGCAATTAAAACAACATGTTAACTTTATTCTGCGGGTCAATACGATTACGGAGATACCAAATATGTATAGTTTTTTTTCTATATTTTACTACTTTTACAAGTGTAAAAAAGAAAATTTATTTTGCGTCGCCAAATTCCGAGAGCCATAACTTTTTTCTTTTTCCGTCGATTAAGCGGTATGAGGGCTTATTTTTTGCGGGATAAGCTTTAGTTTTTAATAATACCATTTTGGTGTACATGCGATGGTTTGATCACTTTTTTATTTCATTTTTTGTGGGAGATTAGGTGACCAAAAAATAGAGATTCTGGCGTTTACAATTTTTTTTTTTACGGCGTTCACCGTGCGGGTTAAATAATGATATATTGTAATAGTTCAGACTTTTGCGGACGCAGCGATACCAATTATGTTTATTTATTTATTTACTATGCTCTAGGGGAAAAATGGGAAAAGGGGGGTTTTTTGAATTTTTTTTTTATTTAAAGAGACTGTCACCACATTATAAGTGCCCTATCTCCTACATAAGGAGATCGGCGCTGTAATGTAGGTGACAGTAATGCTTTTTATTTTAAAAAACCGATCTTTTTTCACAACGTTAGGAGCGATTTTGGTTTATGCTAATGAGCTTTCTTAATGCCCAAGTGGGCGTACTTTTACTTTCGACCAAGTGGGCGTTGTACAGAGGAGTGCATGACGCTGACCAATCGGCATCATGCACTCCTCTCCATTCATTTACACTGCACTAGCGATATAGTTATATCGTTATGTGCAGCCTCATACTTCTGACTCTTTTTTGTGAGATTCCAGCAACGGATATGAAATCTCGCGAGATCACGGAGCTAAACGAGATTTGGTTTCACTTGCCGGAATATCACAAAAAAAGAGTCAGAAGTGTCAGGATTCTGAGTACACATGACGTCAAGGCTGGATTTCATGTGTATTCATTATCAGGACACTGTAGTAATGTTAGGGCTTGTGTATGTAGCTGCTCATAGTGATATAACTATATCGCTAGTGCAGTGTAAATGAATGGAGAGGAGTGCATGATGCCGATTGGTCAGCGTCATGCACTCCTCTGTACAACGCCCACTTGGTCGAAAGTAAAAGTACGCCCACTTGGGCATTAAGCATAAGCCAAAATCGCTCCTAACGTTGTGAAAAAAGATTGTTTTTTTTAAATAAAAAGCATTACTGTCACCTACATTACAGCGCCTATCTCCTTATATAGGAGATAGGGCACTTATAATGTGGTGACAGAGTCTCTTTAACTAATGTTTACTTTTTTTTTTACTAGTCCCCCTAGGGGACTTCAACCAGCGATCGTTAGATCGCTTGCACAATATACTACAATACTAATGTATTGCAGTATATCGGGATTCTGACAGGCATCTATTAAGCCCTGCCAGAAGCAGGGATTAATAGGTGTACAAAGATGGCAGCCATAGCAACCATCGCTCCCCCCCCCCACTCGAGATTGCGTTGCGGGGGGCGCGATGAGCTGTTAGTGGGGGTTGCCTCCATCTTTCTCACGATTTAAATGCTGTGGTCGGTATTGACCGTGGCATTTAACTAGTTAAACTAGCGGAATCGTGCTCGAGCGCGATGCCGCTAGTTACTCTGAAGTGTCGGCTGTAACATACAGCCGACACCAGCATAGTATGGAGCGAGCTCACTGCGTGAGCCCGCTCCATACTTCCCCTTCCCGGCTATGACGTAACTGTATGTTATATGTCGGGAAGGTGTTAAAGAGCCATAATTGTTTTATTTTCATGCTGATGCAGCTGTATGAGGGCTTGTTCTTTGCGGGACGGCTTCTAGTTTTATTGGTACCATTTTGGAGTACATGCGACTTTTTGATCCCTTTTTATCACATTTATTTGAAGGCAGGATGAACAGAAAACAGCAATTCTGGCATTGTTTTTTATTTTATTTTTTACGGCATTTACCGTGCGGGTTAAATAATGTAATAGCTTTATAGGTGAGGTCATTACGGACGCGGTGATACCAAATATGTGTAAAGTTTTCATATTTTTTTTGTTTTTTCATATTAAAGTATTTTATAAGGGAAAAAGTGGGTTTGAATTTTTTTATTTGGGATTTTTATTTATTTATTATTACATTTATTAAACTTTTTGATAACTTTATTTTTAGTCCCACTAGGGAACTTCAGTATGCGATCTTCTGATCGCTTTAATAATACACTGTCAGTGTAAAACTCAGGCATGGCTTAGTAGGCATCCACTTCAGGCAGACCTGGGGCCTTTGTTAGGCCCCCGGCTGCCATAGAAGCCATTGGCACCCTGCGATTGCAATTAGAGGGTGCCGATGGGGTGAGAGAGGGAGCTCCCTCCAAAACCACTTGGATGCGGCGCTCGCTATTGAGCACCACATCTAAGCGGTTAAACGGGTGAGATCGATGTTGAAATCGATCCCACCCATTAGAGCAGGTGTCCGGCTGTCTTTAGACCGCCCAACACCCACTTTAGCTGGCACAGGACAACCATGTTGGGCTTATGTCAGAGCGCCGTGAAAAGGCAACGCTCTGGCATAAGTACCATTAACGGCCGCCGTGAAAAAGCGTATTGGCGGTCGTTGAAGGGTTAAGTAAAGCAAAAAAAGTGTGCCACATCTGCCCTTGGGTTGTGTCTGGTATTGCATCTTGGCTCCACTGAAGTAAATGAGGCTCAGCTTCAATACCACACACAACCTGCAGACAGGTGTCACACTGTTTTTAAAAGAAAGCAGACATGTTTTTCTAATCCTAGAAAACCCCTTCAAACCTATAGCAACAAAGAGAATAGCCTATCCAGATTCATAACTGTTTATAAAACAGCAAACACAGATGATATAATAGGTTCTATTCATATCATGTGTATGGGTTATGTCAGCAGTATATATTTGAATAGGGGAAAAAAGTTCAACTGAGTACTGTGACATATCTATAGGTTAACATGAGCGAAACGTGACATATAAACAGCAGTGTACTTTTATTTTCTTCACTGTACTGAACGGCAGTCAACCATCGTTTTCAATACAAGTAATTTCCAATACATAGAATATGTATGAAAATATAAATATAAAAATGATAAATAGCTAATGTATAACGAAGGAACACTGATACTGATTGACAGCTTTTCACATAACGTAAGTCCTGCTGAAAAACCTATTCAACCATCACCTGATTTTATCAAGGAAAAGAAGTATAGATATGAGAAGCCCACCCAGTGGACCTTCAGAATTTCAAGGCTTGTCACCTTCTCAAACACTATGAAATCCTCTGAGAAAAAGGTCACAAAATAGAACAGAATTCGAAGAAAGCAACACATACTTATAGAGTTTCTTGAATAATGTTTATATACTGCCAAGAATTCACCATACATTTTATTCCACCATTCTAAGGGCAATATGTAAAACATTAAAGTACTATTTATTGAAACATATTATGCTGTTACAAATTACTTTTAGAATTTCTTTTAGCACACTATTGCTAAATATTTACCTTTAAATTTTTCGCAGCAAAATGCCCTCATTTGCTTCATGGCACCAGGCTGCAAATTGGCACTTTGTCAGCATGTTCTGTAGCTGCCTACACCAATAGTTTCCAGGATGTTGATAAGGAGCAACTGACAAAATTTTAAATGGAAGGAAGCAAGTCTCAGTGAAAAGTACCTTAGGGCCTGTTCACGTCAGCGTTGGTTTCCGTTGAGGGGTTCCACCGGACCTTTTCATCGGAGGATCCCCTCAACGGAAAGGCAAACAAAAGCCATAGGTTCCGTTTGGATTACCATTGATTTCAATGGTAATGCTTCTGTTGCTTATTGTTTCCGTTTGCCACCGTTCTGTAAGTCTTCCGTTTTTATGACGGAATCAATAGCATAGTCGACTGCGTTATTGATTCCGTCAAAGAATGGAAACCTTACAGAACGGTGACAAATGGAAACCATAAGCAATAGAAGCATTACCATTGAAATCAATGGTAATGCAAACGGAACCTATGATTTTTGTTTGCCTTTCCGTTGAGGGGATCCTCCGACGGAAAGGTCCGACAGAACCCCTCAACGGAAACCAACGCTGATGTGAATACAGCCTTACGCTTAAAGTTTCCAGTCATAAGGTCCGTGAGCTCTGAGGCATATCTTTACAAACTTTCAAAATTATGTCATGATCCTTGGTGAACCTACACAAATATATTATAGAATTTCTAATGAGTGCCTTAATATGGTATTATTATCAGTCCTAATTCTACAAATAAATTTTAGTAATACAGTATGCGGGACAGTGGCAGCCAGCATAGCCCTGAAAACACACTACAAAAAAGTTTGCATTGGGCAGGGCATGTGTGCTGTTGGAATCCTCTATCTTTATCGTCTTTGAAAGAGTAGATCAAGAAATTTTTTCTGAAAACTATTTTTTTAATCTGTAACTCGCAAGTGCAATACTAAAATACTGTAAAAAACTGATATACTGAGGTTTGCATTTAAAGTATTTGCTATTCCTATAAGTGTCCTATCAGAGGTTAAAGGGTAAGTTTACACAGGGCGGATACACTGTGTAAAATTACACAGCTTTTCCACCCTGGTAGATGCAGGGAATTCCAGCTGAAAAACCGTGCTAAATTGTGGTGCAGTTTTTCGACTGGAATGTCCGCTGTGGAAAATAGAAGAGAAAACAAAACCGCCCATACTTACCCTCTGACATCCTGCAGACTGGCCTCCTGGGATGACGTTTCATCCCAATGTGACCGCTGCAGCCTGTGATTGGCTGCAGCAGTCACATAGGATGAAACATCATCCCATGAGGCCGGCCTGGATGAAAAAACACAGAATTCTGGGTAAGTATAAGATTTTTTTATCTTTCTGAGGTGTGATTTTAGCGGCGCAAACGCAGCTTTTCCGCTGTAAAAAAACGCAACAGCTACTATTAGTTGCAGGTTTTACCTCACCATTGAATTCAATGGGGAAAGCCGGCAACAAAAAAGCAGTGAATGCAATTGACATGCTGCAGATTAGAAAACCATACCGCAGGGCCAATTTCTGAGAGGTTTTTCCGTTTATTATTTACACAGCATGTGGATGAGATTTCTTCAAATCTCATCCACTCTGCTGCTACTGTATTATGCTGCAGATTTTCCACAATTAAATCTGTTGCGGAAATCTGCAGTATTTATGCTACATGTGAACTTACCTTAAGGCCTCGTTTACACGAGCGTGATATACGTCCGTGCGACGCGCGTGCTTTTCACGCGTGTCGTACGGACCTATGTAAGTCTATGGGGGCATGCAGACACTCCGTGAGTTTTGCTCAGCGTGAGTCCGCTGAAAAAAACTCACGACATGTCCTATATTTGTGCGCTGTTCGCGCATCACGCACCCATTGAAGTCAATGGTTGCGTGAAAACCACGCACGTCACACGGAATCACTTCCGTGGGACGTGTGTGATTCGCGCAACAGCTGTCAAACTCTGAATGTAAACAGAAAAGCACCACGTGCTTTTCTGTTTACAAACATCCAAACGGAGTGTCATAATGATGGTGGCTGCGCGAAAATCTCGCAGCCGCACATCATACGCTGATGACACACGGAGCTGTTAAGTGCCTTTTGCGCATGCAAAACGCCGCGTTTTTTGCGTGCGCAGAACGCACACTCTCGTGTAAACCAGGCCTAAAGACGATGGCAGAAGACGCAGGTGGGAGAGCAGGGGGTCTGCTTTTCTAAGCAATTTACAACGCCAAAAGCTTCTCCTGAAAATATATCTTTTTCATATATCCACTTTATCAATTCAACCATTCCTATAAATTTGCATCCTTTACATTTCTTAAATCCAGCACTTAAGCTCAAATAGCAGCAATAAATACTTCTCACAAGAATGTTGCTGCACGGGTTGCAGATGTAGCAGTCACACCTTGGCCCTGATGCCTGAAGGGGCCGAAAGGTCCTTATGTCATGTAAGAAGACACCAGTATAATAAATGGCAGATGGTAGGTGGGGGGCCCTGTTACAGATTTTACATTGAGGCTCTGAGTGTTCAAATTATGCCACTGACATCTCATTTATTCCACAAAAATAAATTAAATTTAATAATTCTGCTTAATTTAATAATAAATAATACTTTGGTATCAATATAGCTATCTTTGATATGTACAGTACAAGTCAAGCATTTTCTCATGATCTTAAAATGATTCTGTCACTATAAGCGTGCTTCTCTATCTGCAGACCGGATATTATAGAGCTAGAGAAGCTGAGCTGATTTATATCTAGTTTTGTGGGAAAAATTCAGTATAACTTGTAATTTATTAATTTAAAGGGGGTTAACTCGCAATAGTAAGTGATGGCACATCACTAGGATATGCAATCACTTAGGCTACATTCAGACGAGTGTGTGCAACCTCGGACGTGAAAAACAGAAGGTTTTTCACGTCCGAGGTGCACCCGTGCGGGACGCATTATCACGGATCCCTCATAGACTAGAGTCTATGGAAGAATGCGTGAAAATGCAAGAAAATAGGACATGTCCTACTTTTCCACGGACCCTTCACACGCTCTGTTGAAACAACGGTCGTGTGAACGGCCCCATTGAAATACATGTGTACATGTGATGGCCGTTGTTTTAACGGCCGTCAAATGGACGAGTTACACACTCACCTGAATGAGCCCTTAGATGGAAGAGGCGCAGCACTAACTAACGGCTGCGGCTCCTTCCCAGTCTTTTCCTGCTCCTGGCCACCTGCTGTGCAGAGTAATGCCGCACAGCATATTTGTTTAAATTGAACTATGTAGCAATTTCCAGCACTCCGGGTGGTAGATATAGCAGTATACCCAAAGTGACAGATTTATTTTAAGATCAAATTGGGGAGACAACCAAACTGTCACATCAAATTAAAAGTATTTACAGCTTTCATCTATGAGGGAAAATGTAAAGTTTTACTCTTGCTTCAGATCCATTTTCCACTGAGAGAAGGTAACACTATGTGTAGCTGTCACAAAGATAGTACACTAACACTGGAGTTTCAGATTTGCTGTACGGTTTTATGGACGAAAAAGTCTAATGTTGAAGTATTTCGAAGTAAAAGAAGGCAGTGTATACATCGCTGACACAATAAAAGTCCATTCACACCTTGTCTGCAACCAACAGTCAAGCACGGTGAAGGATCAACATAAGTTCAAGGGCAACACTATAAGGGGTGTAGAGCAATGTTCCCTCTAAGACTTTGTAGCTAGTGAGTGGGAGAGATAGAGATATGAACCCTAATGTCTCTAAATCGGGCGATCTAAAACATCAGCAAGTAAAAATTATTGTATAATAAAATAATTCTCCATAATTAACAAGGGTAATTAATGGGTTTATGGTGTAATGGGTGGTCAATTTGCTTATATTCTCTGTATTAAATGACATTGCGAATTATCAAGCAGGCCGAATCATGCAGATATACACTACCGTTCAAAAGTTTAGGGTCACTTCGAAATTTCCTTATTTTTTTAAGAAAAACACAGTTTTTTTCAATGAAGATAACATTAAATTAATCAGAAATACACTCTATACATTGTGCTAAATGACTATTCTAGCTGCAAACGTCTGGTTTTTAATGCAATATCTACATAGGTGTATAGAGGCCAATTTCCAGCAACCATCACTCCAGTGTTCTAATGGTACATTGTGTTTGCTAACTGTGTTAGAAGGCTAATGGATGATTAGAAAACACTTGAAAACCCTTGTGCAATTATGTTAGCTCCGCTGTAAACAGTTTTGCTGTTTAGAGGAGCTATAAAACTGACCTTCCTTTGAGCTAGTTGAGAATCTGGAGCATTACATTTGTGGGTTCGATTAAACTCTCAAAATGGCTAGAAAAAGAAAGCTTTCATGTGAATCTCGACAGTCTATTCTTGTTCTTAGAAATGAAGGCTATTCCATGCGAGAAATTGCCAAGAAACTGAAGATTTCCTACAACGGTGTGTACTACTCCCTTCAGAGGACAGCACACACAGGCTCTAACCAGAGTAGAAAGAGAAGTGGGAGGCCCCGCTGCACAACTGAGCAACAAGACAAGTACATTAGAGTCTCTAGTTTGAGAAATAGATGCCTCACAGGTCCTCAACTGGCAGCTTCATTAAATAGTACCCGCAAAACGCCAGTGTCAACGTCTACAGTGAAGAGGCGACTCCAGGATGCTGGCCTTCAGGGCAGAGTGGCAAAGAAAAAGCCATATCTGAGACTGGCTAATAAAAGGAAAAGATTAATATGGGCAAAATCACACAGACATTGGACAGAGGAAGATTGGAAAAAAGTGTTATGGACAGACGAATCGAAGTTTGAGGTGTTTGGATCACACAGAAGAACATTTGTGAGACGCAGAACAACTGAAAGATGCTGGAAGAGTGCCTGACGCCATCTGTCAAGCATGGTGGAGGTAATGTGATGGTCTGGGGTTGCTTTGGTGCTGGTAAAGTGGGAGACTTGTACAAGGTAAAAGGGATTTTGAATAAGGAAGGCTATCACTCCATTTTGAACGGTAGTATATATATATATATATATATATATATATATATATATATATATATATATATATGTATATACTACCGTTCAAAGGTTTGGGGTCACCCAGATCCCAAATGTTCTTCATTGAAAAAAACCTGTGCTTTTCTTGCAAAAATAAGGACATTTCTATGTGACCCTAAACTTTTGAAAGGTAGTGTATAATTTGTATTCCACCTGTAATGACCTTTCCCCCCTTCTATTTCAGAAATATATGTAATCTTTGAATGTTTCTCCTGTAACCTTGCACTTAGTAGCCTCGCTGAACGCCCAGACATAAAGCTATCAGATTTGCAATTTTTTTTTTTTATCACATTTCTTGTTTGTCAATAAAACTTTCTAAAGCTCCCACATATTTAGAAGAACAATGATATTATATTCTTGCCAAGAGAAATAAGACAGCTGCAAACCTGACGTAAGCATCTAATGAAATTATAACATTAGATTTAAAATGTAATTTATGTCTGTGATTGGCTGAATATTAAATATTCTCATTGTATGCTATTGGCTGAATCAGAGTTGTTGTCACATTGCCTCTGATTGGTTAACCTCAAGCCTACACCCCTTTTGAATGATATTATTGTAATTGAGTTTCTCAATAAACCTCAGAGGAGTATTTTTGAACATACAAGCAATGTCTGTGTGTCTAATTCCTCTCCGATATATATCGATATAAAATCTCCTGATTTGAAGCTGGATAAATTTCCTGGAGTGAGCGTCTGTTGGAATACCCATCTAAATTTCAGTCTAATATATTCTGAGCCACGATGTCTGCAACAATCGTAACATCCCTGGGGTTTAGTGTAGAGAAGAAATTAATGTCTGCAACCTTGGTGTTCTATGGCAGTGAAGGTGTTAATGTCAAATTCCCTGGTGGTATAGGGCAGGACTACTCAGACTTTTTTTTTACTTGGGCCTCTCCAACCGATCCGATGCTAAGGGCCTCACCAGCTAACAAATACTACTGTACAGCACCCATATTAACCTCAGCAGCGCCAACTAAAATCACAGAGAAGTGCAGAGAAGTGGTCAGGATTCTGAATACACATCCCGCCTGGCTGGAGGTAATGTATATTTACTGTCAGGACACTGCAGTAATGTTACTGTTTGTGTATGTAGTTGCACATAGCGATATAGCTATATCACTATCTGCAGTGTAAATGAATGCGGAGAAGTGTATGACGCTGATTGGTCACTGATTGGTCAGCGTCATACAATCCTCTGTACAACGCCCACTTGGGCAAAAAGTAAAACACGCCCAGTTGTCCATTGAGAAACTCATTAGCATAAAGCTAAAATAGGTCATAACTGTCAAAAATGATAGTTTTTCTAAATAAAAAAACACTGCTGTAATCTACATTACAGCGCCGATCACATCATGTACAATTTAGGCCACTTATAATGTGGTGACAGAGCCTCTTTAAAAAGCGCCAAACAAATACACAACCTAAACAAACTCCTTGCATTTCAAGAGAGGGAGGATGATTATTAGGATGGGTTCAGATGTTGCAGCAAGTCTGTGAGGTTTTTAAATTGATTGCAGCTTCACAGCAGATTGACTTTTAATGGCCACGCGATTTTGCAGCTACACAGCAATTTACCTTATGACCATTAAAGGTGTTGTCCGGTGAAAAGAACAACGATTTATTATTTTTATTTTCTGAAATTAAGAAACTTTCCAATTTACTTTCTTTTTCAAATCTACACGAATCGCAGGTTTTCAGTCACAGTTGCGTGGACCCGAAAGTTCGCAGCCGCCATTCTTGCGGAGATACGATAACACAGGCTTCGGGGAAAAGAAGATTCCCCTCCTCTCCATGTGCTGATGTAGTGGATGATGGGACTGGCTGCCTGGCTCAATTTATCAGCTAATCCATGTTGTAAATTCAAGCCAAGATTAGAAGGGGTAGAGAGGGACAAGTACCAGGGAGTCCACCAAGCCACCATGCTCGTTTTGCACAGAGTGCTTCATGCGGGGACTGAAAGCCTGCAATCCGTGCAGGATTGAAAAATAAAGTATATTAGAAAGTTTCTATATTTTAGTAAAGAAAAATAATAAATCTTTTTTATTTTCGTCAGACAACCCCTTTAATAATCAAACTGCTTTTAGCTGCAATCAGTTTGCAATACAGTGCTAATCTTCGTGGTGCACCCAGCCTGGAGAATATTCATCATTAGGAAACACAGACAGGAGACACCACCTGCTTTCTGAGCCAAATGGGATCTCAATGATCACTTACTGGTGACTGCCCCATATGTAGGAGCTTTCAGGTACACTATCTCATGTCAGCTTCCTGTTCTCTCCTTGCACGGATCTAAGAGATGAGTGCAGAGAGGTGATAGAAAGGACTGTGAAGTTGTAACTGTCCTGCCACACAGTCCTTTCTATGGCTGGGTTCACACAACCTATTTTCAGGCATAAATGAGGCGTATTATGCCTCGTTTTACGTCTGAAAATACGGCTCCAATACATCGGCAAACATCTGCCCATTCATTTGAATGGGTTTGCCAACGTACTGTGCCGACGACAGCTGTCAAACGACAAGGCGTAAAATGACTGCCTCGCCAAAGAAGTGCAGGACACTTCTTTGCAACGTAATTTGAGCCGTTCTTCATTGAAGTCAATGAAGAGCAGCTCAAGATTTACGAGCGTCAAAGACGCCTTGCATAATACGAGGAGGAGCTTTTACGTCTGAAACGACGCAACTGTTTTCTCCTGAAAACAGTCTGTCTTTTCAGACGTAAAAGACAGTTCATGTGTGCACATACCCTATGATCGAGCAGTGCGTTTCATGAAGGCTCTGCCTGATCTCAAAGAGGGAGTCTGCACGAGAGCAAATGAAGCTGTTGATAATCTCAGAACAGCAGACTGGCAATCCAAGAGCCCTGACCTGAATCTGTTTGGGATTAACTCAACTTCCAAGAAAAAACCTTGAGAATGTTTACAATGTATTCAAGAAATAAAATAAAAAAATATCCCTGCAGATGTTTTGAAAAGCTGATAACAAGTCTTCTGAAAAGAATGGACGCTGGAATCAATAGATATACAACTTTCTTATTCAATTTGCTTTGTCATTTTCTGTTAAAGGCCATGTCTGCCCTCCACAATCATTTTTTTTTATTGTTCCAAAGAATCTTAAATGAAAAATGAAACAATTTTGCAAATTGTCTTGATTAAATATTTACTACTGTTTGTTTGTTTTTTTACCTACAGTTTATATGCAGGCCTATGCTAATCTGTTCTGTAGTCATCTCTGCTTCATCTGTCCCTGACTTCTTGCTAACATACATTCAGTATGCTAAATGAAATATGAGTCAGATGGAAGGGAATATGACTGCAGGATCAGACTGCACAGTATGTTTGCATTCTGTTACCATGGAGATGCATAGGTCTGCATAGGAGTAGTAGACACCTGAGACTATTTGTAAAGTTGCTTCATTTTTTTTATTTAGATGCTTTGGAGCAATTTGAAATGATGATTGTTAAGGTGGATATATCCATTAAGAAGTATGTATGCTGACACATGAATACTGTACTTAATGGCCATTTTGACAGAGAATTAGTTAAACAAAGGGAGATCTCTGACTGTAAAGGGCCTATTACACCGGCAGATTATGGCGGGTGCAGCGAGCGCCGATCAACCCCATACATGTTGATCGCTAATTCCCATACATTATTATCATGTCGGAAGCGCGTCTCCCTATTTACACAGGGAGATGTGCTGCTGACAACGATACTATTTTACTTTTTTAAGACGATACGATCAGCAGATGAACGAGCGTTTGCGCATTCATCTGCTGATCGCTGCCCTGTTTACGCAGAGCAATCATAGGCAACAAACTTTCTAGGAACGATCGTTTGCCCGAGAATTGCCCAGTGTAAAACCCTCTTAATACTATACAACTAATTCAAAAAGTCTAAACCTGTAAGGAACAATGACAAAACAGAAGCATTAAAGGTGTCATATACATGCACATTTATTCATAGATTAATATATACATTATAATATGAATAATATGTAACAAAATATATAACCGATTCTAGAACATACTTCTGTTTTCTGAGAATACAACATGAGTGTGACATAAAGTAGATTGCAACATCACATGGCAAATTTGCTACATAAAATATTTAGTTCCATGCATCTGCATGGGTTTATTTCTGCAGCATGAGCATGGATTCACTCCAATAAATGGGACAGTTTCAGAACTTTCTGCAAAAAATCTGCCCAATGTGATATTACCATTATACAGCTCCATATTCCCTTCCCAATATGATCCAAGAAGTAAAATTCATATGGTGTATATTAGTACACAAAGTCTCAATTCAAGTTTATGCAACGCTGTTATTTTATAATATAAGGGGTTCTATAGGATAGTTACATGTAGTCAAAATGTATTGCACTTCATGGAAATTATAAAGGTAACTTTAACCCCTTAGTGACCACTAATACGCCTTTTTACGTCGGTCACTAATGGGCTTTAGGCTAGGCTGACGCCTTTTCACGTCAGCCTAGTCTAAGTCCTGCACGGGTCTCCCGTGCAGGCAGGAGCCGGGGCTCTGCTGACTGATGACAGCTGAGCTTCTGCTCCAACGCCCGCGATCGAAGTTTACTTCGATCGCGGCCGTTTAACCAATTAAATGCCGCCGTCAATAGCGACCGCGGCATTTAACTTTGTTTACAGAGGGAGTGCGCTCCCTCTGTCACCCATCGGCGGCCCGCGAATGAAATCGCGGGTCTCCGATGGGGTGTCATGGCAGCCGGGGGCCTGATAAAAGCCCCCAGGTCTGCCCTGGACATATGCCTGTTAGGATGCGCCGGAGGCACGTCCTAACAGATTGCCTGTCAGATTTACACTGACAGGCAATAATGCTCTGGTATATGAAGTATACCAGAGCATTATAGCAGCGATCGGAATATCGCACAGTAAAGTCCCCTAGTGGGACTAATAAAATCAGTCATCAAAGTGAAATAAATATTATTAATAAAAAGTACAGTAAAAAAATAAATAAAACCATTTTTTTCCATAAAAAGTGGTTTTATTTAGTAAAAGTGTAAAAAAAAAAAAAAAAGTACACTTATGTGGTATCGCCGCGACCGTAATGACTCCATTAATAAAGTTAATATGTAATTTAAACCGCAAAGTGAACACCGTAAAAAAAAAACGCAAAAAACCATGGCGAAATTGCAATTTTTTTCCATTGCCCCCCAAAAAAGTCATAATAAAAATGAATCAATAAGTTCCACGCACCCCAAAACAGTACCATTTAAAACTACGTCTTGTCCCGCAGAAAACAAGCCCAAAAAATCACTACATCGATGGAAAAATAAAAAAATTACGGCTCTTGGAAAGCGACGATGCAAAAGCAAATAATTTTAGTTCAAAAGTGTTTTTATTGTGCAAAAGTCGTAAAACATAAAAAAAACCTCTACACATGTGGTATCGCCGTAATCGTACCGACCCATAGAATAAAGGTAACATGTTAATTACGTCGCACAGTGAACGGCGTCAATTTAAAAACGCATAGAACAATGGCGGAATTTCAGTTTTTTTTTATAATCCCCCCCCAAAAAGGTTAATAAAAGTTAATATAAAAATGATATGTACCCAAAAATGGTGCCATTAAAAAGAACAACTAATCCGCAAAAAACAAGTCCTCATACAGCTATGTAGACGAAAAAATAAAAACGTTATAGCTCTTTGAATGCGACTATAGAAAAACGAATAAAATAGCTTGGTCATTAGGGCCTAAAATAGGCTGGTCACTAAGGGGTTAAATTCTCAGGTATGCAAAAAATAGACTCATAGCCCTGTAGAACTCATTTAAAGAGGCTCTCTCACCGATTATAAGTGCCCTATCTCCTACATAATCTGATCGGCGCTGCAATGTAGATAACAGCAGTGGTTTTTATTTTGAAAAACGATCATTTTTGACCAAGTTATAAACAATTTTAGATTTATGTTAATTCGTTTCTTAATAGACAACTGGGCATGTTTTTACTTTTTACCAACTGGGCGTTGTACAGAGGAGTGTATGACGCTGACCAATCAGTGACCAATCAGCGTCATACACTTCTCATTTTTCCAGCCCATTGTTACAGTGTAATTGTGGAATGAAAGAAGCTGGTAGAAAGTAAAAACACGCCCAGTTGTCTACTAAGAATCCAATTAGCATAAATCTAAAATTGTTCATAACTTGGTCAAAAATTATCGTTTTAAAAAATAAAAAAAACACTGTTGTTATCCACATTACAGCGCCGATCACATTATGTAGGATTATAATCTGGTGACAGAGCCTCTTTAAGTACTCTAAGAAAGCTTTACTTTTTTTATTGATGGCTAATTGAATAACTAAAATGCATAATAAATGAATAAATAAATAATACAGTGACACGTGACTGTTTGCATTTGGTATCAGTGTAAGGAAAGGTAAATAAAGTTATTGTCAGCTTTGGGGAATCGCTAATTGTTAGAAAGGTCACTGATCACAAAGTGTATACTGCTGGGACCCCCAGCGATCAGTTGTAATCTGTGTGGAGACCTTGCAGCAATTGTTCTATTTTCCTACAGCGCCACCACAGGGTAGATTAAGTATTACACAGTGCCTATTCATTTGGATGGGTTGTTTATGTAATTATGGAAAGGATAGGTCCTCCAGAGTGAGAGATGCTCTTTGTAGTCACTCTCCACTCTAGCCAAAAGATGATGATCCTCAACAGAGGACCCCTCTCTTTTTTTATTTCTAATAGGGTAAATGAAAAATTCCTTTAACATAAAGATTCCTGTAGCATGCGAAAAATGTGCAATTAATATGGCATCCAGTAGCTGCTATAATGTAGAAACCATACTGTAACAATGAATACAGGGAGTAAAAAGCTTTTACAATTTTTAGTTAGGGAACACATATAAATACTATTTGACTGATAATTTTTCATTTTCCCTGGGGATTTAATTAATATTCAGCATATAATCATGATAAATGTTTGTGTTCCCTTAACCTCACCAATTAATATTTTGGCAAGGTATAGTAAGAGACAAACCGTATTTTAAGAGTAACCGTACATTAAAGCATAGTAAAACAATTATAGTTGCAGGTAAACAATTACAAAGAAAGTGGAGCAGCAGATGTTATCCGCCAAGAAAATTAATTAGCAAAGTTCTGTGATATTAAATAAATATATGTATATATATATAAACCTGAATACAGAAAACATCTATTTTGTTTAATACCATGAAATGTTATTGTGGTCGTTACAAGACACACCATTAAATGTAGCTCTGAAAAAGTCATTCCTGCTATTCAAATCATTTATAATTGTGAAGAATCACATAGTTTACAAAGATCATTTATCTGTTTTGCAAAGTAATTAATGTCAGAGTGACAGCGTGTGATAATTAATGCCATTATACATGCAGAAAGCCGCTAAGCAAGTAAGTCAGTTTAACAAGAGCCCACAGAGAATTACAACTTGCTGTCTTTGCTCTTCTAATAAAATAGAGATTTCATTTAGAGGGCATGGAGAAGAGGAAAAACAAACAGTATTTCATGTGACAGGATTTCAAAATGCCTCAAAAACATAACAAACATTGATAAAATTGACTGCAGATAACACAGACTTCCTAGTGCACACAAGACTGTCCTTGTATAATACTGTATGACAAAGCAGTAGTTAAAGGTCTCTTAAGACATATCACAATAGCTCACACTTGCATATTGATGACCTACTTGTTAGTAATTGCTGCAGGGTCATGGAATTACTGCTCTGTATGAATACTGCTGTATGGCTTCTTTAAACGCTTTATGCTAGGTTCATACCACGGAATTTATGTTCAGACAAAAGGACACCCTTCCGGCAAAAGGACACCCTTTTGCCGTACAGTTGGCCTTTCAATGATATGGGCACATTAAAAAATCACCCAACTTATATACAGGCAGCGCAACACAGACATGGTGTGAATTTAGCCGAACTCCATTAAATAAGTTGACATGAGTAGAAAAGTCAACAGGCCTTTACATGGACTAAAGGCACTTTTACACCAGCCGATAAGCGTCTGCTGCAGCGAAACTAGTCACACGGAGCTATGGATGGGGACAAGCGGTTGTAACTCCAATCGCTTGTCCTCATACGTTATCATGTCGGCAACGCATCTCCCTGTTTACACACCAAGATGTGCTACCGACAAAGATAATATTTAATTTTTTTTAAACGATACGACCGGCAGATGATCGAGCGTTTGCTCGAACATCTGCTGATCGTTCCCCTGTTTACACTGGGTAATTATCGGCAACGAATGTTATATGAACGCTCGTCTGCCCGATAATCTGCCAGTGTTAAACCCCCTTTACCCAGTAAATTACTGTGATTCACATGTATTTTCTCCTGCTGTGGCTTTTGATCATTTATAGAGCAAAATTTTTACAATTTTTACCAAAGGCTGCACCTTTTTAACCCCTTAACGCACCATGACGTAACTGTACGTCATGGTGAGCAGTAAGTTCGCGCACCTTGACGTACAGTTACGGCAGTGCTTTGACAGTTAACCGCCGCGCGGCGCTACACCGCAGCGGCGGTTAACTGTGCAGGGTGTCAGCCCTGCTCTCCCCGTTGCAGATCAGCGGCCTGTCGCCGCTGATATCGGCAGTTAACCCCTTAATTGCGGCGCTCGATTTTGAACGCCACAATTAAGGTCTTTAGCGCCGATCGGCAGCCCCCATGTGAAATCACGGGGGCTGGCGATGGTACCCATGGCAACCGGACGCCAGACAATGGCTTCCGGGTTGCCATGTACAGAAGCCTATGAGGACCACCCTAAGGGTGGTCGTCGTAGGCTTCCTGTCAGTGTGACTGTCACGTCACAATGACAGTTGAAATGCATTACACTACGTGTGTAGTGTAATGTATTCCAGCAGCGATCAGAGCTGCAAGTCTAAGTGTCCCCTAGTGGGACAAGTGAAAAAAGTAAAAAAAAGAATAAAAATGTTTTAAAAAAAGTGTAAAAATAAAAGTTATAAGTGATATAAACAAGAACTGCTTTTTTTCCTATAATAAGTCTTTCATTATAGGAAAAAAAATGAACACGTAAAAAAAAAGTACACATATTTGGTATCACCGCGTTCGTAACGACCCCAACTATAAAACTATAATATTATTTTTCCCGCACAGTGAACCACGCAAAAAAAAAAAAACGAAAAACAATGCCAGAATCACTATTTTTTGGTCACCACCCCTCACAAAATATGTAATAAAAAGTGATCAAAAAGTCGCATGTACGCCAAAATAGTACCCATACAAACTACAACCCGTCCCGCAAAAAACAAGCCATTACACAGCTTTTTTGACTGAAAAATAAAAAAGTTATGGCTCTCAGAATATGGTGACACAGAAAATACATTTATTTTCTAAATAAGTTATTTTATTGCTCAAACGCTGCAAAACATAAAAAACCCTATATACATATGGTATCGCCGTAATCGTACCGACCCGCAGAATGAAATATAATAGTCATTTATAGCCCAGGGTAAACGCCGTCAAAAATAAATAAAAATCATTGTCAGAATTGATGGTTTTTGGTCACCTAGCTTGCCGAAAAATTGAATAAAAAGTGATCAACAAAATCGCATGTACCCCAAAATGGTACCAATGAAAATTACAGATTGTCCCGCAACAAATAAGCCCTCACACGGCTCCGGTGGTGAAAAAATAAAAAAAGTTCCGGCTGCCAGATTATGGCGATGCAAAATGTACAGAGTGTTCCAAAAGTGGATAAGATCGGGCACCATTTATCAGTGCGACACTGGCCACATATCTGTGGGTTATTATTTATTTACAACCATTATTATACCCTCTTATTATGCCCCTGATGTACTTTGCCCAGCCTACATATGGCCCCAACATTATAAACTGAAATACCAGCAAAACGCCAGAGCTACTACCAAGCAAAATATGCGCTCCAAAAGCCAAATGGCGTCCCTCCCTTCTGAGCCCTACAGCGTGCCCAAACAGCCGTTTATGTCCACCGATATGGCATCGTACCAAAAAATGGTACCAATAAAAACGACAGCTCGTCCCGCAAAAAATAAGCCCCCACACCGCTCTATTGACAGAAAAATAAAAAAGTAGTGGCTCTTGGAAAGCGGGGAGGAAAAACTAAAAAGCAAAACATGAATCAGTTCGTAAAGGGTTAATTACTTTCTAATGAAAAAACATTTATGACCACATGTGGGGTATTGCCGTACTCGGGAGAAATTGCTTTACAAACGTTGGGGTGCATTTTCTCGTTTATCCTTTTTGAAATTGAAAAAATTCAACATTTTAGTGGAAATAATGTTGATATTAATTTTCACGGCCTAATTCTAATAAATTCTGCAAAAGACGTGTGGGGCCTAAATGCTCACTATACCCCTAGATAGATTCCTTAAGTGGTGTAGTTTCCCAAATGGGGTTACTTTTGGGGGGCTTCCACTGTTTCGGTCTCTCAGGGGCTTTGCAAATTCGACATGACACCCAAAAACATTCCAGCTAAATTTGAGCTCCAAAAGCCAAATAGCGCTCCTTCCCTTCTAAGCCCCGGTGTGGGTCCAAACAGTAGTTTATTACCACATATGGGGTATTTACGTAATCAGGAGAAATTGTTTTACAAATGTTGGGGCGCTTTTTCTCCTTTATTCCTTGTAAAAATTAAAAATGGCTACCTTTTTTTCAGAAAAAATGTAGATTTTCATCTTCACATACTAATTCAAATAAATTTAGCAAAAAAACTGTGGGTTCAAAATGCTAACTATACCCATAGATAAATTCCTTGAGGGGTATAGTTTCCAAAATGGGGTCACTATTGGGGGGTTTCCACGGTTTTCTTCCCTCCAGTGCATTGCAAACGCGACACGGCACTGAAAACTATTCCAGCAAAATCAGAAATCCAAAATCCAAATGGTGCTCCTTCTCTTCTGAGGCCTGCTGTGGGTCCAAACAGCAATTTATTACCACATATGGGGTATTGCTATAATCGGAAGACATTGCTTTACATATGTTGGGGTGTTTTTTCTACTTTATTCCTTGTAAAAATTTAAAATTTCCTAATTTTTTCACAAAAAAAGTAGATTTTCACCTTCACATACTAATTCAAATAAATTTAGCAAAAAAACTGTGGGTTCAAAATGCTAACTATACCCATAGATAAATTCCTTGAGGGGTATAGTTTCCAAAATGGGGTCACTTTTGGGGTGTTTCCACTGTTTTGGCAGCACAAGGCCTCCTCACACCTGACATGGTACCTAAAATATATTCTAATAAAATAGAGGCCCAAAATCCACTAGGTGCTCCTTTGCTTCTGAGGCCTGTGTTTCAGTCCATGACCGCGCTAGGGCCACATATGGGGTATTTCTAAAAACTGCAGAATCTGGGCAATAAATATTGAGTTGCATTTCTTGGGTAAAACCTTCTGTGGTACAGAAAACATTTATTACAAATGAATTTTTGAAGAAAAAAAATGAAATTTGTAAATTTCACCTCTACTTTGCTTTAATTCCTGTGAAACGCCTAAAGGGCTAAAATACTTTGTGAATGCTGTTTTGAATACTTTGATGGGTGCAGTTTTCAAAATGGGGTGATTTATGGTGACTTTCTAATATATAAGGCCCTCAAAGCCATTTCAGAACTGAACTGGTCCCTGAAAAAATAGCCTTTTGAAATTTTCTTGAAAATATGAGAAATTGCTGCTAAAGTTCTAAGCCTTGTAACGTCCTAGAAAAATAAAAGAATGTTCAAAAAATGACGCAAACATAAAGTAGACATATGGGAAATATAAACTAGTATGTATTTTGTGTGGTATTACTATCTGTTTTACAAGTAAATACATTAAAATTTAGAAAAATGCTAATTTTTGCTAATTTTCTCTAAATCTTGGCGTTTCTTACAAATAAATATTGAATTTAATGACAACATTTTTTCAGTATCATAAAGTACAACATGTCACGAGAAAACAATCCCAGAATCGCTTGGATAGGTAAAAGCATTCTGGAGTTATTACCACATAAAGTGACACATGTCAGATTTGCAAAAATGGGGCTGGTCCTGAAGGCCAAAACAGGCTTAGACACTAAGGGGTTAATCAAAGGTTTTGTGTCAATTGTGCAAAGTCCTTTCTGTCCAAAACATTTATCCATTTAAATGTATCCATTAAACCAATTATAATTGTAAATATTTAAAAATCTGGTGTCTATGATCATAATTAGAGATGAGCGAACTTTTCAAAAGTTCGGTTCGGCTAGTTCGCCGAATTTCACAAAAAAGTTCGATTCGGACCGAACTAGTTCGGACCGAACCTGTCACTTCCGTGCACCGAGCATGCTACTGTCCAGGGTACTGATAGAGTTAATGGGCTGCACTAACTCTTTCAGCAACCTTGACAGTACATGCTCGGCGCGAAGAAAATGCAATTTAAATGTAATAAAAAAATAAAAATTATAAGTTCGTACTTACTTTCCTCCTGTCCGGCCTACAGCGATGACGTTTCATCCCTTTCGCCGCTGCAGCCAATCACAGGCTGTAGTGGCGGTCACGCACGTCAGGATGACGCTTCATCCCACGTGACCACCTCTGCAGCCAATCACAGGCTGCAGCGGCGACATGGATGAAACGTCATCGCTGGAGGCCGGACAGGAGGAAAGTAAGTATGAACGTATTATTTTTTTTTTTTGGCATGTATGTATGTTGTCATGTATGTATGTTGTCATGTATGTATGTATGTATATATGTGCATGTATGTTTGCATGTATGTTGGCATGTATGTATATATGTGCATGTGTGTATGTATATTTGCATGTATATATTTGCATGTATGTATGTATGTTTGCATGTATGTATGTTTGCATGAATGTATGTTTGTATGTATGTATGTATATATGTATGTTTGCATGTATGTATGTTTGCATGAATGTATGTTTGCATGTATGTATGTTGTCATGTATGTATGTTGTCATGTATGTATGTATGTATGTATGTGGTCATGTATGTATGTATATATGTGCATGTATGTTTGCATGTATGTTGGCATGTATGTATATATGTGCATGTTTGTATGTATATTTGCATGTATATATTTGCATGTATGTATGTATGTTTGCATGTGTGTATGTTTGCATGTATGTATGTATGTATGTTGGCATGTATGTATATATGTGCATGTATATATGCATGTATATATTTGCATGTATGTATGTTTGCATGAATGTATGTTTGTATGTATGTATGTATGTTTGCATTTTATGTATGTTTGCATGTATGTATGTATGTATGTTGTCATGTATGTATGTTGTCATGTATGTATGTATATATGTGCATGTATGTTTGCATGTATGTATATATGTGCATGTTTGTATGTATATTTGCATGTATATATTTGCATGTATGTTTGTATGTTTGCATTTATGTATGTTTGCATGAATGTATATTTGCATGTATGTATGTATGTATGTTGTCATGTATGTATGTTGTCATGTATGTATGTTGTCATGTATGTATATATGTGCATGTATGTTGGCATGTATGTATATATGTGCATGTTTGTATGTATATTTGTATGTATATATTTGCATGTATGTATGTATGTCTGCATGTATGTATGTATGTTGTCATGTATGTTTGCATGTTTTTATTTTTGCATGTATGTTTGCATGTATGTTTATATATATGTGCATGTATGTAATTATGTTTGCATGTATTTATGTTTGCATGTATATTTGTGCATGCTTGTATATATGTATGTATGTATCTTTGCATGTTTGTATGTATGGTTTCATGTGTGTGTGTGTATGCATGTATGTATGATAGTTTGCATGTATGTATGTGTGTATGTTTGTTTGTATATATGTATGTATGTATGTATGTTTGCATGTATGTTTGTTTGTATATATGTCTGTATGGCCATGTATGATACTGTCTGCTGGCGCCCTGTATCTAAGTCAACTTCGCGGCAGGCTTCTATACATGGTATAACAGTCAGTATCACACATTAAACTGAATCTAAGCCTACGACATGTTTTATTTAATTTAATTTTTTTTTTTATAGGTTTGGTGTTTGGACTACGTTGGTTTCGAGGACTACTTTGATGACGGTTTTTTTTCTACAATAAAATGGTTAATGAGGGTTGTGTTGGGGGTGCTTTATTTCAATAAAATATTTTATCTATATCTTTGTCTTTTTCTTTTCAAATTTTATTACTACCACTTTAGTAATGGCCGCTGTCTGAGTGACAACATCCATTACTAAGGCGAGGCTTAGTGTTAGCCGGTGCAGAGGCTAACACTAACCACCATTATTACCCCGGTACCCACCACCACCAGGGGTGCCCCGGGAAAAGCCAGGTACGTTCCAGTACCCGACCATCTGTTGTGATGGTCGGGCTCTGGGGCGGCCGCAGGCTGGTATTATGAGGCTGGGAAGGGCCAAAAACAGTGGACCTTCCCACCCTTGTAATGCTTGGCTGCTGCTGCTGTGTTGTATCTGGCTGGTTATAAAAGTGGGGGGGACCCCACGTCATTTTTTTAAATTATTTGTTTATTTATTTATTTTAAAAAGACATGGGGTTCCACCCAATTTATCATAACCAGCCACATACAACACAGTGTTATTAGCCTGGGAATGGACAAAAGCAGTGGCCCTTCCCACCCATGTAATGCCAGACTGCTGCGGCCTTGTATATGGCTGGTTATTAAAAATGTGGGGGACCCAACGTCTATTGTTAAATTTGTTAAATTAAAAAAAAAAAAATGACGTGGGGTCCCCCCCATTTTTATAACCAGCCCGATACAACACAGCAGCAGCAGCCTAGCATTACAAGGGTGGGAAGGTCCACTGTTTTTGGCCCTTCCCAGCCTCATAATACCAGCCTACGGCCGCCCCAGTACCCGACCATCATAACAGATGGTCGGGTACTGGATCGTACCAAGCTCTTCCCGGCACCCCTGGTGGTGGTGGGTACCGGGGTAATAATGGGTGGTTAGTGCTAGCCTCTGCACCGGCTAACACTAAGTACCGCCTTAATAATGGACGCTGTCAATCAGCCAACTGCCATTATCTAGGCACTAATAAAGTTTAAAAAAAACACAAAGATAATTCTTTTTTATTGAAATAAGAAATCCCCAACAAAACCCTCGTTAACCATTTTATTAAAATTTGAAAAAACGTAGATCTACGCAGTAGTCTAACGAATCGAAGATGTAGTCCAATCGGTACATCAAAATCTGCAACAACATAAAAAAACAGTTATCAATGTGAACAATAACAATACTTCTACTCACCTACACACATATATACACGCACACACACACACAAACAACCATACACAAACACACATATACACAAACACACATATACACACATATAAACAAACACACCCATATATACACAAACACACACACATAAACACACACCCATATACACAAACACACACATATACAAAGACACACACACACACATCTACACACAAACATATATACAAATACACCCATATATACACACACATATACACAAACACATATACACAAACACACCCATATATACACAAACACACACATAAACACACACCCATATACACACATAAACAAAAACACACACACGCAAACATCTACACACAAACATATACACATACACCCAAATATACACACACATATACACAAACATATACACAAACACATATACACAAACACACCCATATATACACAAACACACATAAACACACATATACACAAACACACATATAAAAACAAAAACAGACAAAGACACATACCCAAACACACACACTTTCTTTTAAATGCTGCTGGGGAACCTGCTCGATCCACTATATAAGGCTGCGCTATAATGCAGCATTTAAAAGAAACAGGACCCTGACCTGTCCATAGAGTTTAAGGCAGCACAGAGTATTTCAGGAGATGAGAGTGCAGATTCAGTGCTGCTGTGAACTCTGCTCTTACCATTACGTAGCTCTCAGTCTGTTACGTCTCCTCCACTCCTGTCCTCAAGAACACCTTCACATGATTGGCAAGTCACCACGTAATGGTAAGAGCAGAGTTCACAGCAGCACAGAGTATTTCAGGAGATGAGCGTGCGTATCTTGTGCGGGGTGGTGACTTGCCAATCATGTGAAGGTGTTATTGAGGACAGGAGTGGAGGAGAGGTAACAGACTGAGCTACGTAATGGTAAGAGCAGAGTTCACAACAGCACAGAATCTGCACGCTCCTCTCCTGAAATATTCTGTGCTGCTGTGAACTCTGCTCTTACCATTACGTAGCTCTCAGTCTGTTACCTCTCCTCCTATCCTGACCTCAAGAACACCTTCACATGATTGGCAAGTCACCACCGCGCACAAGATCCGCACGCTCATCTCCTGAAATACTCTGTGCTTCTGTGAACACTGCTCTTACCGTTACGTGGTGACTTGCCAATCATGAAGGTGTTATATACACTATAGCGCAGCCTTATATACACAGGGTATGTTCACACGCACTAATTACGGACGTAATTCGGGCGTTTTTGCCCCGAATTACGTCCGAAAATAGCGCCTCGATAGCGCTGACAAACATCTGCCCATTGAAAGCAATGGGCAGACGTTTGTCTGTTCACACGAGGCGTAATTTACGCGCCGCTGTCAAATGACGGCGCGTAAATAGACGCCCGCATCAAAGAAGTGACCTGTCACTTCTTTGGCCGTAATTGGAGCCGTTATTCATTGACTCCAATGAATAGCAGCGCCAATTACGTCCGTAATGGACGCGGCGTTCAAGCGCCTGCACATGCCGTAACGGCTGAAATTACGGGGATGTTTTCAGGCGGAAACATCCCCGTAATTTCAGCCATAACGGACGCTGTCGTGTGAACATACCCTTATAATGACAGCACGGCTCGTAAAAGCGTCCGGCTGCCCGTGGCCGGCCGTGCTCGTAATTACGAGTCGTAATTACGAGCACGGCCCGTAAAATAAAAAAATAGAACATGTTCTATCTTTTTAACGGCACGGGCACCTTCCCGTGAGAAAACGGGAAGGTACCCGTGGCTAACAGAAGTCTATGGGCCCGCTATTTCGGGTCGTAATTACGACCCTTAATAACGGGTGTTTTTACGGTCGGGTGCATGAGGCCCCGTAATGACGGGTGGCTACATGTGTGCACCCGTCATTACGGCAGCGTTGCTAGGCTACGTCAGTAAATAGTCACTCTTCAGGGTGCTGAAAGAGTTAACTGATCGGCAGTAACTGTTTCAGCACCCTGGACAGTGACTACCGATCACAATATAGAGTACCTGTAAAAAAAAAAAGACGTTCATACTTACCGGGAACTCCCTGCTTCCTCCAGTCCGGTCTCCTGGTCGTTGCCTTGGTGACGCGTCCCTCGCAACATCCGGCCCGACATTCCTTGATGACGATGCAGCCCATGTGAGCGCTGCAGCCAATCACGGGCTGCAGAGGCCTCTGCAGCCAATCACAGGCTGCAGAGGCCTCTGCAGCCAATCACAGGCTGCCGCGTCAGAAAAGAAGGTCGGACTGGAGGAAGAAGAGGGACTCGTCTGCAAGACAACGACCAGGTACGTATGAAATGCTTTTTATTTTATTTTTAATCAGCAGCCTCTTTTCTCTATCAGTGATTGATAGAGATAAGTGGCTGGCGATTTGTATAATATTTTTGACCGGGTTCGGTCAAAACGGCTTCGGCCGAACCCGGTGAAGTTCGGATTCGCTGCGAACCGAACTTTTCCGGAAGTTCGGACCGAAACCGGGTTCGGTTGTCCCGGTTCGCTCATCTCTAATCATAATGACATTAAAATACATCCCACAGTTCCATAAGCAACACTTAACTTCTCAGGTGACTTTTCAGAATAAGCTGTCATGTGTGTACATGAGGAATAACACTCTTTTTTTCCATTATATGACTTGTGTTCTTCATTTTTTAGCAGTTTTCCCCTCTGCAGGCTCTATCAATAATTTTCAGTTTTCTCTGAGCTAGTGGGTGGAGCCTAACAGCTATCACGTCTTCTATACACTGCACACATAGAAGAGGATGCCGGATACATGCTGCCTTACATTGTGCTCTTTATGGGGACTTGTTTCTAGTAGCTCTGATTGGTGAGTTTTAAAATACTTCACATGTGCACTCTATTAGGTCATTTATTGACATAGCCATATCTTATGTACATTTATGGGAATTTGCATACAAATTATAGCTGAACTTATTATGAATGTTTTGTATTCAGCATATGTGAACACAACCTTGTTTTTAGGTGTTTGTAAATCAATTTCTTTCAAGTTTTTTTTATATAACTATATTGTAATTGGCATTGTCTGATCTGTATCAATATGTGATTCTTGTTTTATGTTATGTTTATGTTTGCTTCAAAAAGCATCTGCCAAAACGTCACTATTTTATAGATTAAAGTCCTTCACTATTGGTATTATACTACGATATCCAGGAGTGCTTTTGTTTTGCTCTGTAATTAGTAGAATATAGCCTGTACCATTAGGCATGCACCTACTCTATGCTTGATTTGTTGTATGCTGCTGCTCTGGACTTTTTTTTCTTTATCTATCTATCTATCTATCTATCTATCTATCTATCTATCTATCTATCTATCTATCTATCTATCTATCTATCTATCTATCTATCTATCTATCTATCATATATAAAAAAAAGCTGCAGCAGTATGGAAGAGCTTATACAGCAGTAATGAGAAATGTAGCTGAAAATCCAGAACTGGAGTGACATAGAAATCTTACCAGCAGCATCTATGTGTGTTTCACTCACTCTGCTTCCCCCTCTTCAGAGACTACTATGGAGAAACATCTTTCTCTCTTTACTCCTGCTCCCTCCTCCCCCTCCACAGACTTCTAGTGTTTGTGTCTGTCATTCTGCTCCCTCTTTCTGCTCCCCCTTCCTCTCCATAGACTTGTATGGGTACTGTGTCTGACGCTCTCTCGCTCTTCTCACTCGGCTTCCTCATCCTGCTCCCCCTTGACTCTCTATAGACTTTTATGGGCAGCGTGTCTCTGTCTCCTCTCTCTGCTCTTGCTCCCCCCCCCCCTGCTACCCTGTCCCCTCTTCCTGCAGTACATCTACTATGCTCTGTAACTAGAGACAAATTTTGTTTCACAACATGGGGTAGACAGCAGATTACAGGCAGGGAGACACCTAGAGGCAGAAACTTCACACAGGATTTGCAAAGGAAAAAAAATGCTAAATTTTAACAGTAAGTCAAAAACAAGTTGATATATATAAGGTATACTATTAGATCAGCATATGTTGTATGAAAAGTTAGTGTCTATCCATTTAAAACATCTTCCTACAGGACCTACTTCCAGGACATGCTGTGAGTTGTAGTTCCGCTACAGCTGGAGAGTCACAGGTTGGAGACCACTGATTTACTCACAGTCACTCTGTAGTACACAACATTTAGTCATCCACTTATTCCTTGTTTTTGAGTATCAAGTGATGATCAGCATCAGCACTCTGAAACTATCAGTGTTCTTGTGTTTGGAGGCCAAGGTATTCAAGTTGTTACTGACTCTCCAGATGTACGTACACATGTCAGTGATACAAATCTCTCCACATTTGAAAAACCATAAAATGTTTATATTTACGTAACTTCATGAGGGCTTTTTGGGTATGTACGACTTAATACTACTTTTTATTCTTATTTTGGGGGTCAGGATAAAGAAAAAGCAATTCTGGCATTGTTTTTAGTGGGGTTTTTTTTTGCGGCATTCGTCGTGCGTTATAAATAACATGATAATTTTTTAGTGCGGGTCATTACAGATGTAACAATATAAATTTTGTATCGTTTTTTTTTAATTTTTAATTTTGCCCTAATAAAGAATTTTGTATGGGAAAAAAACGTTTTTAGTGGCGGTTCATAGTATTACTGCCTTCTCCAATTCACATGAATGGAAGATGGCTGTAAGGGTAAGTTCACACGTAAATACTGCAGATTTTGTTGTGGAAAATCCGCAGCTTAATACAGTAAAAGCAGAGTGATTTGAATAAATCTCATCCACACGCTGTGTAAATGATATGCGATAAAAACGCTCAGAAATTTACTTGTGGTGTGGTTTTTTAAACCACAGCATGTCAATTGTAGTTGCGTTACGCTGCATTTTTGTTGTGGGCTTGAGGTAAAACCCTCAATAAATAGAGGATGTTGCGATTTTTGCGGCGGAAAAGCTGCGATTCCGCTGCAAAAAAATTTGCATCTAGGGAAAAATATAATCTTATACTTACCCATAATTTTGAGCTTCTTCGTCCAGGCTGGCGTCAGGGATGACGTTTCATCCCATGTGACCGCTTCAGCCAATCACAAGCTGCAGCAGTCACATGGGATGAAACGTCATCCCAGAGCTGCAGAACATCAGGACGTCGGAGGGACGTATCGCCATGGTAAGTATATCCTTTTTTTATTATTATTGCAGGATTTCCGCAGCAGACATTCTGCGAGGAAAAACTGCACCACAATTTGGTGCGGTTCTTAGGCTGAATTTCCCTGCGGGCAACAGGACGGATACGCTGTGTACCTTTACGCAGCGTATCCGCCCTGTGTGAACTTACCCTACAACTGTGAACTACTGCTGCATGTGTGTTAGGATTTCACAGTATGATTGTGTGGCAGAATCGCAGCTCTTAACAAATGTACAGTATACTCCCATACATTTATGGCGCAGGACGGGAAGAGGTTAAACCAAAAGGGTAAATGTTACCATTCCACAATATGGATAATTCAAGGATTTCCCGGGCTTGTCTCCTCCTGAGCATAAAAACCACAACACCAGCAGAGTTTTGTCATTTTATGCCCAGCTCCTTCTCTATAAATCCGAACCTCTTTTGCTAGATATTTTATGAATTATTTTTCAGTTTAAGTCCTACTGATAATAAACATCTTGCAACGAGTGCAAAACTAATTTCTCGGATCTTATTTTCAATTACCTGGATAACGCAAAAAGAGGAGTTTGGATTATTTTTTGTAAACTAGAAGAAGTGTGATAAGCAGTAAGCAGCTATAAGAAAAAGTAGAGATTGTTGATGACAGAAATACTTAAACCTAAATTAAAAATATAGTGATAACGTAAAGATGCTTAGCGTCTGCTTTGTAATTCAGAGATGGTTTCTTTAAACATACGCACATAACTAGTCACTTTTGATAGCAAAAAAAAAATCCCTCACCAAATACTAATATTTAATATTAACATTTATCTGCAAGTCCTGTATGCTGGTCTGTCCATACACTATATGGACAAAAGTATTGGAACACCAACATATTACACCTACAGAAGCTTTTATGACATCACATTCTAAATCCATAGGCATTAACCCTTTCAGGACACTTAAGGCTTTTAAATTTGTCTTATTTCGGGAAAACAGGCACAAAACAGGCAAAAATACATAATTTCTCAATATTCTGTTCTAAGGTTGTTGGTACAATCAATTATATTTACCCCAAAAACGTATCCCTTAATTCTCCTGTGAAAATGGTGCCAAATATATGTACATCATCTAACGTAATATATGTACATCATCACACGCGTAACGTATCTGACGTATGGGTGAATAAACCGTTTTTTCACTGAATTGGAACCTGTGTTGTGCTGCCTATTCGTTTGGATGTACATCATCTAACATATGACACCGCTATAGCGCTACAAGAGAAAAGTCACCATTTAAGCATTAGATAACCGCTCTAAAGGAGCCTTACAGACAGCTAAATTATACTTCAATTGACTATCACAGTACCAGCCTGGTTTGTCAGAATGACAGCCCGAACTAGTTGAGGACATTATGCACCGGAGCGAGCAGTGCCATCAAATAGAGCACGTAAAATGGCAAGGATTACACTAGTATCCTTTTAATTTAACTGGAGGAGACAAGAATGGGTTAATTGCTAATTATTTTTAGCCAAATGTTTGTCTGTTTTGTGTAACACCGTCTCTCGCTCTTCAGATCTCACTCTAACAGGAGATGGAAGGAGAGATCTGATTTTATACAGCACAAACCCCAGGAAAATGTATTATACAACAAACTTTTCCTGTGAGTGCCGTTATTGGTTGTCATGGGGATTACGGGATTGAGACTTGAACCATTCAGGTCCCAATGTCACCAGGACCAATGGCTGTTAGTAAAATACAGATCCGGGTGTTGGGGCTGCTGTGGGGGACATCATTGCTAGCAAAAGTTTGGACATAAATATACATCGGTACTACAAAATGGCCAGCTAATGTAGACATATATTTACAGTGGGTGGTCCTGAAGTAGTTAATATGGAATTGGCCCAACCTTTGTAGCTAAAACAGCTTCCATTTTTCTAGAAAATCTTTCTACAAGATTTGGGAGGGTGTCTGTGGGAATTTTTGTTCTTTCATCCAGGAGAGCATTTGTGAATTCAGACACTGATGTTGGACGAGAGGGCCTGGCTCACTATCTCCATTCTAGTTCACCCAAAACATTTTCGATGGGGTTGAGGTCAGGGTTCTGTCTGTGCCAGTCAAGTTCTTCCAGAAGAAACTCACCCAACCATGCCTATATGGACCTTGCATAGTGCACAGTGGCATAGTTGTGCTGTAACAGAAAACGGCCTTTCCCAAACGGTTCCAACAAAGTTGGAATCATACAATTGTCCAAAATGTCTTGATATGCTGAAGAATTAAGATTTCCCTTCACTGGAACTAAAGACCTTAGGCCAACCCCTGAAAAACAACCCCTTAGCATTATCCATCCTCCACCAAACTTTACAGTTGGCACAATGCAGTGAGGCAAGTAACGCTCTCTTGGCATTTGCCAAACTCAACAGACTGCTAGATAGAGAACGTGATTCGGACTCATCAGAACATGTTTACACTGCTCCAGAGTTCAGTGACGGCGTGCTTTACACCACTTCATTTGACGCTCGGCATTGTGCTTGGTGATGTATGGCTTTCATGCAGCTGCTCGGCCATGGAAACCCATGTGATGAAGCTCCCAGCGCACAGTTTTTGTGCGGATGTTAAAGCCAGAGGAGATTTGGAACTCCGCAGAGTCAGCAGAGCGTAACGTTTATGCACTATGCACCTAAGCACTCAGCGACCCTACTCTGTAACTTTACATGGTCACCCACTTCGTGGCTGAGTTGCTGTGGTTCCTAAACGCTTCTACTTTTCGATAATACCACTCACAGTTAGTCGTGTAATATCTGGGAAGGAAGAAACTTCACAAACTGACTTGTTGCAATAGTGGCATCCTATTCCAGTACCGTGCTCGAATGCAGTGAGCTGTTTAGAATGACCCATTCTTTCACAAATGGACTGCATGGCTAGGTGCTGGATTATATAAACCTGTGGCAATGGGACTGAATGAAACACCTCAATGAAGAGATGTGTCCCAATATTTTTGTCCATATATTGTATGTTCAATCTCGATCTTGTTTTTTTTAATGGGACCGAAAAACGTTGTAGGCTAAAAATAGTAAATAAAAAAAATTATCCATTTTAACAGGATAGACAAAATGTGATCTAAACTGGTCTTATGCACTTTCCGCAAGAATAGTTTAGTCTGTATCTGTGTTGTTGCCACCAAGAAATCAAAACCACAACAGAAACCTGATGAACACATTGCAAGTGGAATGGATTTCCCTGGTTCAGTTGTGATCCATTGGGAAAACAAATCCTCATTGCTGTCATGCCTTCATTATGAACAGAAGCCATGATACTAGAGTGAACAGAGTCTAGTGTAATGTCACCTTGAAAAATCCATCTCTTCAAAGTTTTGGTGATGTCAAAAAGACCTTACAGTCAAAGGTTATCTTATAATGAGTAGCAGCTGCAAGGTTTTTTCATCTCATTAAAGTTAAACCCATTGGAAAAAAAAATAGCTGATGTTTTAGAAAGCTCAGGAAAGGCCTTATCTATGATAGCAGGGACAAATGTATGCCTCAAGTATGCCTCATGAGGCATACTCACATAGTAAACTGTAACGGCCGGGGTCGCGGACCGCCGACTCTACTTACCTCCCGACTGCCGCGACCGCACACCTCTATCTTCTTGCCCTCATCTCCCTCCCAGGACACGCCAGCACACGTGGCTGCACAGCTCTGTTGTTTCCTCTAGGGTGCGCGCACCCTCGTTCCGGGACTTAAAGGACTAGCGCGCCAACATGCATTAAATTACCCAATATCCCCAGATCACCCTAGACTATAAAAAGGGTTCTGCCCTTCCACACCTTGCCAGAGCGTTGTTGTTCTATTCCCATGTTAGTCTTAGCAAATGGTCCCTTAGTTGTATCCTGTTCCCAGTGTTCCCGTATCCTGCTTCCTGAATCCCGCGCTGCGTTTGTTTCAGTGCCCTATCTAGTGTTGGAGTCGTGTCATGTCATCTGCCAAATCTGCTGTCATATACCACGCCTGGTATCATCCACCATGTCTGGTGTCATCTGCCACACCTGCTGTCATATACCACGTCTGGTATCATCCGCCACGTGTGGCGTCATCTGCCACATCAAGTTCAATCCGTGCCCAAACCTCTGCTACTGTCTGGACTCTTACAGGTACTCTTGTGCAAAGGACTTTACATAGACTTTATAGACTGTTGTTTGGCCAGCTGCTACTCCGCTACTGCGGTGCGGCCCAGTGGGTCCACATACCCCCAGATCGTGACATATACGCCGTTTTAAATAGATATTCATACCATAGATATTTATGGCATATCTACCACTTGGACCCCCTGACCCTAATTCCAACATTTGAGGCATCCAGGGAAATATTGAATGAATATGGTTATGCAGGTGCATGGCTTTCTCCATTCAAGTCTATAGAAGTAACAAAAACAGCTGAGCACCTCTCCATTCATTCTACCCCTGCATGTGGTAGTCAGCAGCCACATTATCTGGTAAAATTGGGGACCCCATATTTATGGCATATGCTGTGGATATACCATGGTGGAAATACCAATTTTATTGATTTGCTTAAAGGAAGGGTGTCGCGAAATATTTTATATTAATTTGCTTTTAGTGTTTTATTAAAATAAATGTTATTTATTTGTGTGTTTGTGTTTTACTTTTTTTTTTTCTAACTTTTTCTTCTCTATGGGGGCTGCCATTTTTTTTTCCATCTCTGTATGTGTCGATTAACGACACATACAGAGATGGAATACGGCACATACATCCCCATAGAGAATGCAAACGGGAGCCGTTCCATTCACTATGGTGTACGCCGTCTGTGTGGGAACGGCGCATGCGCAGCTCCCACACAGTCCAAATGGAAGGTCTTCGGCCGAGCGACATCCGGCGCCATTTTCTTGTGTCCCGGAAGCCGCGGCCGTAAAGTAAGATGACTACTTCTGGTTGCGGCTTCCGGACATGTGATTAGAAGCAAGCACTAGGAGCAGAGGGAGCGGCGGCAGCGGCGGCGGCTGGAGCAGGTAAGTTATGTTTGTGTATGTTCGTGTTTTAGTGTGTGATTACCACTGTATGTAAGCCTACTACACTGTGTATTCGCTCAAAAAATGGCGGCACACAGTGTAGGAGGTTTGAACATTCAATCCCCTCCTTTCTCCTGGCACAAGCCAGGATAAAGGAGGGGGGATTGTTTGAGGACGCTAGAGCGAGTGTGTCTTCTCAAATTCTGCAGCATAAAGAAATGTGGTTGCTTTACCACATGCCAATGCTGCAATTTTGGGAATTGCTCCCTCTAGTGACCAGCACAGGGAAATGTTATAAATTAGAATCTAATATATAATATTTCCTGACTTGTGAAAAAATAAAAAAAATTTGAACAATGTCTAATAATGTATATAATAAATGTTTAACGAAAAAAAAAAAAAAATTCTAGTGACACATTCCCTTTAATACAGGAGCTTTTTTCGGTACTCTTCACTCAGACACTAAGGCCCCATTTACATCTTGTTATTGCACAGTGTTTAGCGTATATGTTGGCATACACATTAAACGTGTACATACTGTAGGTCTCCATTAGATGGCGGCCAAAAGAGTGTAGTTTTGGCCTGCGTCACGCTGGTATATATTAGTATACATTTATTTTTAGGTATGGAAGTTGACTATGCAATTTTATACAATGTAATCCCATTAAAAAAATCTATACTGCACCGTATACGTATGGGAGACTATGTGTGATGTATGCCACTGTATGGCATATGTCATGGGCATAAGTTTAACGTATACGTCATGGGCTTTATAGCTTTTCAAGACGTTGACGTTAAACGGAAATAATTATAGTCCATGGGTGACAAACACATTAAACAAATGCATTATAGTGCCATCCGGTTAACGGATACGCCATTAACTCCCATGACCTCAGCTCATGACGTATCTGTTTTAAGTCTACTATTACAGTCTATGGTGACTGTTGCTACTTTTAACATTTTCTTGGGGAGCTCTTCCTGGGGTATACCTTAACCGTAGGCAGTGCCGCACCTGCCATGAGGCGAGGTGAGCCGACAGCCTCCGGCGGCACCAACTACCCGAGAATGGGGGCAGAATTTTCAGCCAGCGATGGACTGGACTGGGGGAGGGGCCATGCAGACACATATAGCAGACGTGCCGCATGATGGGCACGTCTGTAACACCCCTCCTCCTCTCTAACGCTGTACGCAGCACATGCCGCCAGGGAGGAGCAAATCTGCAGGAGGAGCGGTCGAGCGACGAGAAGTGACGAGACGCACAAGGTATGTTCCTGCCTTGCTGGGACCGGGACCCGTGAGTATACTGCAAGGGGGGTCTGGCCATTTTGCCGACAGCAAAGGGCTCTATGGTGCTGGAATAATCCTCCCCATAGAGCCCTCACATCACTATAATGGAAGGATTAGTGGGGGTCTGGTCTGAGCGTCTGACTTACTGCAGAGGGCTCTATAGGGGGGGGATTCTGCCCCTCCTTTAGAGCAGTCAGTCAGATGCTCAGACCCCCCTAACCATGCAGTATAGTAACTAGTCAGGGCACTATGGGTGGACAATTCCCCGCTATAGAGCTCTCTGCTGTCAGTAAAACGCCCAGACCCCCCCTTGCAGTATACTCCCGGCCCTCCAGCGTTGGCAGACCCCTTTTAAATTAGTAGGGGCAGGAAGCTGAGCGCAGTATAAGGGCCTGTTCATATCAGTGTTGGCTTTCCGTTCCGGGGTTCCGTCGGAGGTAACCCCACAATGGAAAGTCAAACTGAAACCACAGCTTCCGTTTCCGTCACCATTAGCGCAGTCGACTGCGCTATTGATTCCGGCAGAAAAACGGAAACCTGCCGGAATTGTGAGAAACGGAAACCATTAGCAATGTTTCATGTTACCATTGATATCAATGGTGACTGAAACGGAAGCTGTGGTCTCAGTTTGACTTTCCTTTGCGGGGTTAACCCGACGGAAACCTCTGATGGAACCCCGGAACGGAAAGTCAACGCTGATGTGAACAGGCCCTAATCCTTCCCCATAAACCTGCCCCCGCTAATGCAAATATATATATATATATATATACTGTATATATACAGTGAAGGAAATAAGTATTTGATCCCTTGCTGATATTGGATTTTGTAAGTTTGCCCACTGTCAAAGACATGAACAGTCTAGAATTTTTAGGCTAAGTTAATTTTACCACATTATATAGATAGATTATATAAAAATAAAAAAAAAAACAGAAAATCACAAAGTCAAAATTATATATATTTATTTGCATTGTGCACAGAGAAATAAGTATTTGATCCCCTACCAACTATTAAGAGTTAAGCCTCCTCCAGACCAGTTACACGCTCCAAATCAACTTGGTGCCTGCATTAAAGACAGCTGTCTTAAATGGTCACCTGTATAAAAGACTCCTGTCCACAGACTCAATTAATCAGTCTGACTCTAACCTCTACAACATGGGCAAGACAAAAGAGCTTTCTAAGGATGTCAGGGACACGATCATAGACATGCACAAGGCTGGAATGGGCTACAAAACCATAAGTAAGGCGCTGGGTGAGAAGGAGACAACTGTTGGTGCAATAGTAAGAAAATGGAAAACATACAAAATGACTGTCAATCGACATCGATCTGGGGCTCCATGCAAAATCTCACCTCGTGGGGTATCCTTGATCCTGAGGAATGTGAGAGCTCAGTCGGAAACTACACGGGGGGAACTTGTTAATGATCTCAAGGCAGCTGGGACCACAGTCACCAAGAAAACCATTGGTAACACATTACGCCGTAATGGATTAAAATCCTGCAGTGCCCGCAAGGTCCCCCTGCTCAAGAAGGCACATGTACGGGCCCGTCTGAAGCTTGCAAATGAACATCTGGATGATTCTGAGAGTGATTGGGAGAAGGTGCTGTGGTCAGATGAGACTAAAATTGAGCTCTTTGGCATTAACTCAACTCGCCGTGTTTGGAGGAAGAGAAATGCTGCCTATGACCCAAAGAACACCGTCCCCACTGTCAAGCATGGAGGTGGAAACATTATGTTTTGAGGGTGTTTCTCTGCTAAGGGCACAGGAGTACTTCACTGCATCAATGGGAGAATGGATGGAGCCATGTACCGTCAAATCCTGAGTGACAACCTCCTTCCCTCCACCAGGACATTAAAAATGGCTCGTGGCTGGGTCTTCCAGCACGACAATGACCCGTAACATACAGCCAAGGCAACAAAGGAGTGGCTCAAAAAGAAGCACATTAAGGTCATGGAGTGGCCTAGCCAGTCTCCAGACCTTAATCCCATCGAAAACTTATGGAGGGAGCTGAAGATCCGAGTTGCCAAGCAACAGCCTCGAAATCGTAATGATTTACAGATGATCTGCAACGAGGAGTGGGCCAAAATTCCATCTAACATGTGTGCAAACCTCATCATCAACTACAAAAAAACGTCTGACTGCTGTGCTTGCCAACAAGGGTTTTGCCACCAAGTATTAAGTCTGGTTTGCCAAAGGGATCAAATACTTATTTCTTTGTGCACAATGCAAATAAATATATATAATTTTGACAATGTGATTTTCTGTTTTTTTTTAAATATAATCTATCTCTCACTGGTAAAATTAACCTAGCCTAAAAATCCTAGACTGTTCACGTCTTTGACAGTGGGCAAACTTACAAAATCAGCAAGGGATCAAATACTTATTTCCTTCACTGTATATATATATATATATATATATATATATATAATGTATATAGCGCTGAATCCTGTATCCGTCAGGTCAGCGGGACTGACTGATTCAGTGTCAGCGGGTCCTGCAGGATCGAGCTGTTACCAATCACATCTAAGTTCATAACTTAGATGTGATCGATAATGGGCGACCTAATGGATTCAGGTCTCAGCGCTATATACAGCTGCTCTGTATACAGGATACAAAGCCGCTGTATCTCAAAAAGTATCAATAATCTTCAATAAAATGTAATTAAAACTTGCACCAGTCGCATTAATAGATATCTTTATATATACATATATATATATATACACATACATATAAAATCCGTTTTAAAGGTTACAGATCATTGAAGTAGTCCAATGAATCTACGACGTAGTCCAAACGGTCCAGCAGAATCTACCAAAAAAAGTTAGCAGTATAAAATGTAAAAAAAAATTTCATTTGTCACAATAGAAACCCCTGCTCCGCCATTTGCTTTTGTAGGCCACAGTCAAGGTTTAGGCCTGAGGTCTACAAGAGATCGGGAGCACGCTGATGACGTAAACTGCCCGACACGATGACGTCACTGCATCATGCCATCCACGCTGGGCCACTGAACTTAGTTAAAAATCATAAGTCAAAAAGGTAATAAAAGGGGGGCATAGAAGATGTATTTAACCATTTTCAGTGATAATGCTGCGTTGCTGATCTTTGATACTAAAGTAATACAGTAAGTAGAATTATTTAAATCTTTTCTATACATTAAACAGCACTTTAACAAATAAACAACAAATGTTTTCCTATTTAAAAAAATGTATATATTGCGTATTTGTTGTGTAAAGCTAGTAATGAGAAAACTCGGATAGATTGGGGGGGGGGGCGTCTTTTTATAGTTCGCCTCAGGCAGCAGAGGGGCTAGGTTCACCCCTGACCGTAGGCCATGTAACGCGATGTGAACTAGACCTAACTTATCAATAAGGATATATTTTATCTTCAAAGCACTACATCCAAAAGGTAGTTTGCTCCTCATTCTATTGGTCAGCCTCCAGGAGTTTAATGAAAGTATATAGATCCACTTCTCCTTTAGGTAACAGCAAGATTCACGGGACTATGTTCTTAATGCTAGAAAAGGTTTAGTTTTTTATATTTAGCTTGAAATCTGTGCCATCCTATAAACGATGTTTTTTTACTTTCCTATACCGTGATATCAGTGGCGTAGCTATAGGGGTCGCAGCGGTCGCAATTGCGACCGGGCCCAGAAGCCAGGGGGACCCGCAGCCCCCCGCACCACATCAATGAAAAGTTACTATAGTAACTGGGGCCTATGTAATAAACTACACGGGTCCCTGTTACTATAGTAACTGACAGTACTTACCCTCCTCTTCCTGGAGCTCATCAGAGGTTCTGACATCAAAGCGATATGCGCAGCGCATAACGTCACGATGGTATGCACTGCGCACAGCATCCCGACACTTGATGGAGTGAGGACCTGCGGCCGAAAAGGAATTAAGTTTAATTTTAGTGTCTTGCTGATGGGTTGGGGTCAGACACCCGGGACCCCTGCCAATCAGCTGTTTTGAAGGCGTTGCAGCCGCTCGTACGAGTGCTACTTTCCCTTCATTCCGGTCACTTTCTCACACTGAATCGCCGACACGGACTAAAGATAGGCCATCAATGTTTAGGGACTGGACAACCTTTAAAGCCTACCGTGTGTTAGGCTTCGATACAGGGCTACAGCTTATACTGCATAAGAATACTGTCTGCTGGACCCTGTATCTAAGCCTACATTAGGTTAAGATACAGGATCCAACAAATAGGATCACACATGCACATGGGCCCTGTTCACATCACTGCTGCCCTTCCGTTGAGGGGTTCCGTCTGGTTAACCCCTCAACGTAAAGGCAAACGGAAACCTTTGCTTCCGTTTGCATCACCATTGATCTCAATGGTGATGGAAACTTTGCTAATGGTTTCCGTTTGTCACCGTTGTGAACGGGTTCCGTTGTTTTGGCGGAATCAATAGCGCAGTCGACAATGCAAAAAAACGGAACCCTGTCACAACGGTGACAAACGGAAATCTTTAGCAATTTTTCCGTCACCATTGAGATCAATGGTGAGGGAAACTGAAGCTTAGGTTTCAGTTTGCCTTTCTGTTGAGGGGTTAACCCGACGGAACCCATCAACGGAAGGGCAGCGGTGATGTGTACAGTCCCTTCCTAATGTTTTTTTTTGTGTTTTTTTACAGGTTCGGTCGTTGGACTACGTCGGATTCGAGGACTACTTAGATGGCGGCTTTTTTATTCTCAATAAAATGGTTAATGAGGGTTGTGTGGGGGTGTTTTATTTCAATAAATCTATTTTTTCTATGTCTTTGTATTTTTTTTAACTTTATCGCTGCCAACTTACTAATGGCTGCTGACAGATTGACAGTGTCCATTACTAAGGTGGGGCTTATTACCCCGGTACCCACCACCACCAGGGGTGCCAGGAAGATCCAGGTACGATCCAGTACCCGACCATCTTTAGTGATGGTCGGATACTGGGGTGACCACAGGCTGGTATTATTAGGCTGGGAAAGGCCAAAAACAGTGGCCCTTCCCACCCTGGTAATGCTAGCCTGCTGCTGCTGTGTTGTATCTGGCTGGCTATGAAAAATGGGGGGAACCCCACGTCAGTTTTTTTTATAAATAATTGGACAGCACGATGTGGGGTTCCCCCATTTTTATAACCAGCCAGATAAAACATAGCAGCAGCAGCCTAGCATTACCAGGGTGAGAAGGGTCACAGTTTTTGGCCTTTCCCAGCCTAATAATACCAGACTGCGGCCGCCCCAGTGCCCCTCTGTCACTAAAGATGTTTGGGTACTAGATCATACCCGGCTCTTCCTGGTGGCACTGGGTACCAGGGTAATAATGGGGATTAGTGTTAACCTCTTAATGTCTAACATTAAGTCCCCCCTTAGTAATGGGCGTTGTGAATCAGCCAGCGACAATTACTAGGGCGGTAGTTATAAAGTTTAAACAAATACAAAGACATAGATAAAATATTTTATTGAAATAAAAATTCCACACAACGCTCGCTATCCATTTTATTGAGAATAAAAAAAAACGCAGTTATAGAAGTAGTCCTCGAATCTGAAGTAGTCCAACAACCGAACTTGTAAAAAAACAAACACATAAAAATAATTAGTATCACGTCAAAAAGGAAAATAATTATTATTCTTACCTTTCCTGGTTCCAGCGCTGGAGCTGCAATGTCAGCGAGCTGGGCCCTATATCTAATCCAATCATGTGTGATACTGTCTGCTGAGCCACTGGATCTAATCCTATCATGTATGATACTGTCGGCTGGGCCCTATATCTAATCCTATCAAGTGTGATACTGTCTGCTGGGCCCTATATCTAATCCAATCATGTGTGATACTGTTTGTTGGGCCACTGTATCTAATCCTATAATGTGTTCTACTGTCTGCTTAGCCAATGTATCTAGTCTTATCCATAGCTTTAGGGTCATAGTGCTATAGATATGCTGTCTCATATATATATACACTACCGTTCAAAAGTTTGGGGTCACCCAGACAATTTAGTGTTTTCCATGAAAACTCACACTTATATTTATCAAATGAGTTGCAAAATGACTAGAAAATATAGTCAAGACATTGACAAGGTTAAAAATAATGATTTTTATTTCAAATAATAATTTTCTCCTTCAAACTTTGCTTTCGTCAAAGAATGCTCCATTTGCAGCAATTACAGCATTGCAGAGCTTTGGCATTCTAGCTGTTAATTTGCTGAGGTAATCGGGAGAAATTTCACCACATGCTTCCATAAGCCCCTCCCACAAGTTGGATTGGCTTGATGGGCACTTCTTGCGTACCATACGTTCAAGCTGCTCCCACAACAGCCCTATGGGCATGGCGTTGCAAAATGGAGTAATAGCCTTCATTCAAAATCCCTTTTACCTTGTACAAATCTCCCACTTTACCAGCACCAAAGCAACCCCAGATCATCACATTACCTCCACCATGCTTGACAGATGGAGTCAGGCACTCTTCCAGCATCTTTTCAGTTGTTCTGCGTCTTACAAATGTTCTTCTGTGTGATCCAAACACCTCAAACATCGATTCGTCTGTCCATAACACTTTTTTCCAATCTTTCTCTGTCCAATGTCTGTGTGCTTTTGCCCATATTAATCTTTTCCTTTTATTATCCAGTCTCAGATATGGCTTTTTCTTTGCCACTCTGCCCTGAAGGCCAGCATCCCGGAGTTGCCTCTTCACTGTGGACGTTGACACTGGAGTTTTGCGGGTACTATTTAATGAAGCTGCCAGTTGAGGACCTGTGAGGCGTCTATTTCTCAAACTAGAGACTCTAATGTACTTGTCTTGTTGCTCAGTTGTGCAGCGGGCCCCCCCCCACTTCTCTTTCTACTCTGGTTAGAGCCTGTTTGTGCTGTCCTCTGAAGGGAGTAGTACACACCGTTGTAGGAAATCTTCAGTTTCTTGGCAATTTCTCGAATGGAATAGCCTTCATTTCTAAGAACAAGAATAGACTGTCGGGTTTCACATGAAAGCTCTCTTTTTCTAGCCATTTTGTGAGTTTAATCGAACCCACAAATGTAATGCTCCAGATTCTCAACTAGCTCAAAGGAAGGTCAGTTTTATAGCTCCTCTAAACAGCAAAACTGTTTACAGCGGTGCTAACATAATTGCACAAGGGTTTTCAAGTGTTTTCTAATCATCCATTAGCCATCTAACACAGTTAGCAAACACAATTTACCATTAGAACACTGGAGTTATGGTTGCTGGAAATGGGCCTCTATACACCTATAGATATTACATTAAAAACCAAACGTTTGCAGCTAGAATAGTCATTTAGCACATTAACAATGTATAGAGTGTATTTCTGATTAATTTAAAGTTAACTTCATTGAAAAAAAAAACGTGCTTTTCTTGCAAAAATAAGGAAATTTCTAAGTGACCCTAAACCTTTGAACAGTAGTGTATATATATATATATATATATATATATATATATATATATATACACAGTATATATATGCACATATTCATACACACACATTTTTTTTGGAGGGAGCACATATGTATTGGGGCTATTCCTCCTGATGTTTTAAGTCCTTAGTGACGCCCCTGGCTGCTAGTGCTGCATTGTTGGATCACTTAGGAGACCCAGCAATGCAGCTAAAAGCTGCGGGCCATTGGCCTTGAGAAGTTTGGGGGGGGTGCCCAAGAAGAACCTTTGCATCGGGGCCCATGAGCCTTTAGCTACGCCCCTTCTTGATATACCTTGATCTTAATTCATGAAAGAAATTGAGGTTGCTTCCTACATTAGCATGTATTTTGAGACCTGTGGAAACCTGATTTGTGTACCTTAAAGAAATTCTATTTCAATGCATGCCAAGTAAAAAAAAAAACTGATAAAAACGAATGAAAGATTTCACAGTTTATCAGGAAACACCAGTTTTGTGCTTTTGCACTACATCCATGAGAATGACAACCAACTACAATGCTGATTATGTCTCTGCAGGCCATATACAGTACAGTTTAATTTTTTTTCTCTTTTGATCACATTTTATAATAGATTGAAATTAAATGATACTTTTTCAACTATGTCAAATTATTTAATAATACGGTTGTTTGATCTTCATCAGTTTGCATCATTGTTGGCATCACAACCAATGTTTACACCGGAAAATGTGCTACTGACAATAATGTTTTTATAGGCTGCAAAAAAGATGTGATCAGCCGACGAACAAGCGTTTGCTTGTTTGTGAGCTGATAGCAGCCCTGTTTACACGGACCAATAATCGGGAACAAGAATTCTCATTCGGATGATTATTGGCCTGTATAAATGGGCCTTTAGAGAGAGGCATTGGTATCAATTAACAACTCCTTTAAGGGTACGACACACTGTGGATCAATTGCGGAAAAACCTCAGCATATTGCAGTAGCAGCAGTGTGGGTGAGGTTTCAACAAATCTCGTCCCCACACAGTGGAAAAAAGCCATTGAAAAAAATAAATAAATTTACCTGTGGTGCGGTTTCTTCAGCAGCTCTCCTGTTTTGGGTATTCCCCATTGAATTCAATATGGTGTTTAAACCCACAACAAAGTGGCGTGTGTTGTGACATTTGTGAAATCATCCCAGGAGGCCGGACTACGCGTAGAGAAGTATGAAAGTTTTTTTTTTTTTAGTTTTCCGGTGCTGCTTTATGCAATGGAAATTCTGCTGGAAAATCGCAATGTGGTGCGATTTTTCGGACGGCATTCCCTGCGGTGTTCACGGAGGATACGCTGCGCAGCTTGATGCAGAGTATCCGCCCTGAACATGTTGTGTGTATTCGTACCCTCAAGGGGTTTTCCAGCCAATAAAAATTGATGAGCAATAGATGATCGGTCGGGGTCCGACACCCGGGACCCCCGCCAATCAGCTGTGTTGAAGGGGGTGCAGCGCTCGTATGAGCGCTGCTTCCCCTTTGTTTGTACTTGCTCACTGTGAATCTTCGACACGCATTTAGCGGTGATTCACAGATATTGCAGCCTTTTTCTCCCATTGAATTGCCGTACGAGCGCTGCACCCCTTTCAAAACAGCTAATCGGTGGGGGTCTCGGGAGTCAGACCCCGACCCATCAGCTAAAGCCCCTCTTAACAGGAAACAAATGGAAATACACAATATCCCTTCCATAATTGTAAACTAAGGTAAATTGAGTATTGTTTTTCAACACAAACATCATTCATTTTAAAATAATATTCTATTTTTATCCATAACTGTCACTAGTTTTCACTTGTGAAGGAAGAGATACATTCTTTATATTCTTGGTTTAGAGTACAGTCAAATAATTAGCATTAAATTACCCAGAGGTTGGTACAAAGGATAATTATGGGCACCTCAAACACTTTGGAGACTGTAAGAATATTAAGTAGGCTTATTGTATAATGAAATCACATACTCATCTTTAAAGTCTGTCTGGAAATGTCATAAAAGCAATAACGATATCGGAATAATTGATGCAAAAAATAAGTTTGGTGGCAAAATGTAAATTTAACTGTCCTTTCTTTTTCTACAGACACTTCCTTATGAATCTCCCTAGTAAGGCTTCATGCACACGACCGTAAAAACTCCCGTTATTACGTGTCGTAATTACGACCCGTAATAACGGGCTCATAGACTTCTATTGGCCACGGGTACCTTCCCGTTTTATTACGGGAAGGTGCCCGTGCCGTTGAAAAAGATAGAACATGTCCTATTTCAGGCCGTAATAACGGCACGGACAGCCCATAGAAGTCTATGGAGCTCCCGTAATGACAGGTGGCTACATGTGTGCACCCGTCATTACGGCAGCGTTGCTAGGCGACGTCAGTAAATAGTCACTGTCCAGGGTGCTGACAGAGTTAACTGATCGGCAGTAACTCTTTCAGCACCCTGGACAGTGAATTCCGATCAGAATATAGAGCAACCTATAAAAAAATAAAATAGAAGACGTTCATACTTACCGAGAACTTCCTGCTTCCTCCAGTCCGGTCTCCCGGGCACGGGTCCGTAAATACTGGTGCAAAACGGGTCGAATACGTGTGACACCGGACCCGTATTTAAGCCAGAATGATCCGGAATGATCTATATAACTATAGCTTCTGCTAGATGTAATCTGGCTACAACTATCTTTACAATACCTTTTGAAATGCAACATGGGTCATTTAGTTACCATTAGTACTACCTACAAACAGAGATTTATATTATCAAGATGGTGGTCAAAAGCTGCATTATTATCTTTTCAAAAAAAGTTAGAGGTGGCATGGGGGAAAAAATAGAAGAACACTTATATTGTGACTAGGTTAGTGGTGGTGTGAATAGTCTCAAGTGCCTACTGGCATTCCTATTTAAGGTATGCACTTTATCCCCTTATCACCATTATCACAAAGGTTTGCATGAAGATCAATTACCTTATCATAAGCTATTATGTTGCTTAGCACTGCATCAAATCGTGGGAGCCCTATAATGTCTTCCAGCAAGGTTAGGAAATGGAGTGACGTCATTCTTCCCATTTACCTTAGGGTGAATTCACATCCGGCACATTTTGTTGCAGAAATTTTGTTGAATTAAAAACAGTTCCATTCATTTGAATGAAACTTTCAGAATTCCATGCACCTGTTCCAGAAACAACCCCATTCAGATACATAGAACTGATTTCCAGTAAGAGAAATGTCTGCAACAAATCTGTCGTGTGTGAATTCACCCTTACTGTACTTATCTCTATGAACATCCAGTGGTACGCATTTTTTATCTGTTTAGGTTACACAGTAGTAAATCTTACTTTCCAACAAACATGAATCAGTAAGTGTTTTTGATATTAAAATAAAGAATTCAATAATGATGTGATTGTTTGTATCATAAACTTGAATAATTCCATGAAAAACTATGGTTGTATTTTGTAAAATAATATGCAATTCAATTAGTTATATTCCCTTGCACAAATGTAAACATACAACATATAATGTATAATTTTGAGTAACAAGAAAACTATTCAAAAACGTTCATCAGGTATTGTGAAACCAATGAAATCACTAATGCAGGTCACATGTTAAAAGAAATGAACTAAATGTATATGTACTTTCCAAATCATCACTGTTATTTCTCAACACAACGTTTTTGTTTTTCCTGTATTTACTTTGTAGAGCAAAATATAAAACATTGAAATATTCCTTGTTCAGCTTCTGCATTATTTTATTTATTTTAACCTTTTTTGTCTCCTCTGTTTATGTTTTAAATGTTACAGAGTTATTTTATCATATGATACAGCATTCTGACATATTTTACAAAAGTTGACTAAGGTGACATATGGTATGAGTGGCAGATATATAATTGCACATATTAATCATCACGCTACAACATTTATCACTGCCAACGTGATTCTCTACATCAAACCTATTTTCACAATAAAGTATCAGACCTGAATGTTGCCATGTTTGCCGTTAGATTAAAAATGATATCTAACATAGATATTGCATAAACTGGCATGTGTTGCTATTTTGTTAGTTGTTTTTGCACATGAGCAGTATATAAGTAGTAGTATTTAATAGTTAGATCTGATATGATGGAAGAAAACGGATGTACAATTATACATGTTGTGTCATTGTGACACAACATGTATAATTACATATCAGTTTTCTTCTAGCGTCTCAGATCTAAGAAATGTTTAATTATGTGCCCATTTGTGTTAGTGGCATTATGAGAACTTGAAGAGTACTTATCATGGGGAGGTCAATATGTTCTTTTATTTAGAAAATCATTAGACATCACAAAAAATAATAATTAGCTAATTATAACAATTTTGGTTAAAATGGCCACGGTATGATTGTATTAGCCATTTTGTGCATATTTCAATATAACTGCTATTTGCAGCTTGTTTGTATAAATGTATTGGCTGCGCTATCAAAAGGAAGGTATCCGTCTGTCAGTCAGATGTAGCCGTCTTTACCTTGACTTTTAATGCATTAAATAAACAATGGCTAGATCTCTTAGCTTGACTTTTTCAATTACTTTTCAATGGCTTTTGTTGTGTGATATCACGCTGCAGCTAGTTATCAGAATCAAGTTAAAGATGGCTACATCTGTAGGTCTACACTGGGTGACACAGCTATTTTGGCCGTGCCAACCAGACAAAAATGACAGACAGGCATGTCATCCAATGTTGGTTCTGAAGCCATGACATCCAGTCATATAACAAGGTGTGGGATCCGGCCGGTTCACCCCGGTTCTCTCAAACCTGTTGTTAAAATTACAGCTGGTTCTGAGAACCGGGCTGAAGAGGGACCCATAACAAGTTCCCTGCACTTAATTGTATCCTTGTCCTTAGGACGTTGATACAACTGATTAGTGTAGCGCTGCATATCGAGGCACGGGAACAATTAGTTCCTTGTCTCGCCACTCGTCATGACATCATTGCACCGGATGCATCGTTCTGCTGGATGAGGCCTGTTCTCTGGCCAGACCTGCATCGCTGGAGGACGGCGTGTTTTTTTTCAGTGGGCAGTGTTGAGAACACAATCTACATGAGGCACTATCTACAGGTGGCACTACCATCAGGGGACACTCTGGGAGGCACTATCTACAGGGGACTATCTGGGGACCTCTATGAGGGGCACGATCTACAGGGGGCTCTATATGAGACACTATCTACAGAGGCCTCTATATGGGACACTATGCACAGTGGGCATTGTGAATGGCACTATCTACAGGTGGCTCTGTGAGTGGCGCTATTTACAGGGGCACTATGTGTGGTGTTTTTCTTTACAGTGTTGGATACAATTTTATTCATAGGCACAGTTTATGGTACTATTATATTCAGCCAAAACTGAGTTAAATAATGTTATATTGTAATATTTTGGACTTTTACGGACGCGGTGATACCAATTTTGTTTAATATATCTTCGTTTTTACATTACTTTAGAGGAAAAATGCGAAAAGGTTTTAATATTTTTTTTATTTTTTTGTACACTACTGAAAACTTTATTTAACTATTTTTAACACTTTTTTAAAAGTCCCGCTAGAGGATTTTAACCAGCGATCGTCAGATCGCTGGTTCAGTACACTGCAATACTAATGTATCGCAGTGCATTGTCCTTTTGACAGGCTCCTTTTAAGCCCTGCTAGGGCCAGAGCTTAATAAGAGAAAAAAGAAAGCAGACCTGGGGGCCTTTATTAGGCCCCTGGGCTGCCATGACAATCATTGGCACTCCGCGATCACGTCGTGGTGGGCCGTTAGGCTGTCGGAGGGTCAACCCCGCCTCTCTCTAACGGCTTAGATGCGATGATCACTATTGACCACAGCATCTAAGGGGTTGAATGATCAGGATGAGAGCAAACCCTGTTCCTGGCTGTTAGTGTGAGGTGTCAGCTGTAACATGCAGCTGAAACCCATAGCATATGGAGCTTCATACTTTAATCCTCGAACCAGGACGTGCAGTTACGTCCAAGTGCGTGAAGGGGTTAATGCATACATTTTTATATGCTTTTTCCTTTGTGAATATAAGCATTGTTATCAGTAAAAGTATATAGGCATATTAATAGGATTATTTTTTTTTATTTTTCATACATATGGACAGTACATTTAAAGTGTGTTGAGATATTTTTTTGACAATTACAGTGTCTTCCACTATATTGATTTTTTGCATTACAAATTTTTGGAAAAATTATTAGCTAGATTTATAGTCTAATTTCATGTCACCTTATATAAATTCAGTATTTATAAATGGAACAACTTCTGTTTAGTTTTCACTTCTTCCAGAAGGCAACACAGTCGTTATTTTACTTTTATATCAAAAGGACATTATTTTAATTGTATTAATTTATTTTAGAAAGGGAGTGAAGGTAAAGTCCTCATTAAGGCCTTTTGGATTCATGATATGCAATCTGTGGATCCATCTTGCTTCTTCTTTCATTAATAAATTATCCAAATGCCCCTTCTAGGGCCTAGTTTGATTGCATGTAAGCCCAGAATTTTAGGGTATTGGGTTCATTTTGATTATAATATTTAACATGTCTTGCCAGAGGGGTCTCTTTTTTGGTATTGGTATTTCTAATATGATGTAACATACAACAATGCAATTCTTGTGTAGTTTTTCCTACATACAATTTTTCACAAGGACACAATGCCCCATATATAATACCTTTTGTGATACAATTGATAAACTATCTGATGTCATATTTTTTCCCATTTAGTGGGTTTACAAAATATTGTTTTGCTCTAGACATGAATGTATAGGCTTTGCACCTACCGCATTTATAATAACCAAGTGCCAGTGGGGATTTCAAGTCTAGAGTCTCTTAAAAAGCCATGTACTAACACATCCTTGAAATTCTTTCCTCTACAGTATGTAATTGTTGTGTCTAGTGTTAATATTTGATAAAAATGTGCGCTAGGAGCCCCACATTTGTCAGTATAGTAAATATAGCACTAATGCAATTAAAAATAATCCATATATTCAATATTTGCATATATCTTAGCGCCCGCAGAGTGCTGCTGAATTTATGTGTTTGTTTGTTCTTGGGTTCCAGTATTTTTTACATCAAGAAAGTCTAGTCTGATGCACTTGTCACTGTCAAAATTACCAGAACCATGATGGAAACCTCACAAACCCTATTATAAATCAATGGACTCTTTCAATGTAAGTTGCTTCCATTTAAAAACAGATCCATGATAGCTGTCATGGATCCATTACGAATGGAATCCATGTTGCAAGTGTGAACAGAGCCTAAACCTAACAAAAGGAAAAGGTGCCCCTTAGCTGATATACATAGAAAGCTTTACATTCCTTTATCAATTAATGAGATTTTTTTAAATATTATATAAAATAATAAAAATAAATGAGTAAAGTGTGATGACTTAAACGTCGCTGCATGGGTGAATAAAACATCTATCTTTCATCTTTAGGCCAAGTTCCCACGGGATGGATACGCCGCATAAAACCCACACAGCATATCCGACCTGGAACCCGCAATAAATTCTGTCCGAAAACCACATCACATTGTGGTGCGTCTCTTCGGACAGAATTTCCGCTGCGGAAAGCAGTGGTAAAAAACTGCTCATATTACGTGAGCCGTTGTCATGGCGACGTGTCCCTCCTGTGCAGTCTGGTCTGGCCTCCTTGGATGACGTTGCAGCCCATGTGAACGCTGCAGCCTGTGATTGGCAGCGGCAGTCACATGGGATGTAACGTCATCCCAGGAAGCCGGACCGCTGGCGTCATCCAGGCTGGCCTCCTGTTATGACGTATCATCCCATGTGACCGCCGCTACAGTCTGTGATTGGCTGCAGCAGTCATATGGAATTCAACGTCATCCCAGGAGGCCGGATTGCAGGAAGAAGGAAGGCGTTCTGGGTATGTTTATTTTTTTCTGTAATTGTGATTTTTGCGGCGTAATCACTGCGAATACACCGCAAAAGTCGCAACATTTGGCTTTTTGATGCGGGTTTTGCATCCCCATTGAATTCAATGGGGAAAACCTGCAATGGAAAATCAATAAAAATGCAACATAAATTGAAATGCTGCAGAATTAAATTCCGCACCGCAAGTCAATTTATTAACGTTTACATTGCGTTTCTTTCTGCAGCATGAGCATGAGATTTTTTGAATCTCATCTACTTTGCTGCTACTGTAAATGCTGCGGAATTTACGCACACAATTCCGTTGCGGAAATTCCGCAGAGTTTACGCTACGTGGGAACCCGGCCTTATCCCTCGGAGTGTTGTCTCAAATTTTCATTTTGTTGATACCATTTGAACTCAGAAATCCTTGTCCTAAGGAAATGTGCGCCCACCTAGGATTTGAACTCGGTGCTGTTGGTCTGAACTTGTATTGTTTCTACACGGATTGATTGACCAGCTCTGCACAGAAAAGACAATGGAAATGCATGTGGATGTACAAACTGAAATAAATGTTTTCTCCTTTACAGAACCTGATGTGGACATAATTCTTACCAGACTCTCAGGTAATAGCCCTTTTTTAAACAAACCTTCTAAAATATATTTAGATAAATGTTTTGAAACTAAATCTCAAAGATTAATTACATTGGAACTGCATTTTTTGTTTCTAGTCAAATATTATACATTACCCGGGGTGCATTGTGTATTCTGGGGAATGAGAACTTGAAACACAATTTTTTTTCCTCAAAATATGGAGTTCTGCTCGAGATTTGAGCAGATCTCAAATAAACACACATTTTACATTATGCTACTTAACATCGAATATATTCAGTAGGAAATGGATACATGTAAATGTAAACTGAGTTATTTAAAGACACAGTTGCTGACCATGAATGAAAGCTTCCAGAATGTAAATAAAAAATTTACATGTCATTGAATAAATTTAAGAATGAACGTGAAGAATCTAAAAGACAAAAATGTTCTTGGATCATAGTAGATTACAGACTGGGGAGAGTATACAGTTGGCAGAGAAATTAAATGAAACATTAATTATGGGCACTACAAAAACCAGTAGAGGAGGCAAATGCTCTGCCTCCTCGAGAATTCAGTTAGGCTGGGTTCACACGACCTATTTTCAGACGTAAACGAGGCGTATTATGCCTCGTTTTACGTCTGAAAATACGGCTCCAATACGTCGGCAAACATCTGCCCATTCATTTGAATGGGTTTGCCGACGTACTGTGCTGACGATCTGTCATTACAGCTGTCAAACGACGACGCGTAAAATGACTACCTCGTCAAAGAAGTGCAGGACACTTCTTTGAAACTTAATTTGAGCCGTTTTTCATTGAATTCAATGAAGAACAGCTCAAGATTACGGGCGTCAATGACGCCTCGCATGATGCAAGGAGGAGCAATTACGTCTGAAACGACGGGGCTGTTTTCTCCTGAAACCAGTCTGTAATTTCAGACGTAAAAGCCAGTTATCGTGTGCACATACCCTTAGAATTATAATTGATTTCCATTGTAATTCTTTTGTTTCAGTTGCTTTCCGTTTGTCTCCATTCGCTAGGTTTCAGTTTTTTTTTACGGAAACAAAAGTGCAGTCTGCAGAACTTTTGTTTCTGTTCAAAAAAACGAAAACCTAGCGAATGGAGACAAATGGTAAGTAACTGATACAAAAGAACTACCATTGAAATCAATGGTAATTCTAACGGAACCATTGCTTTCCATTTAATGTACCGATCGTCTTTTCCTCTGACAGAAGAGGGTAAAAAGATAGTAACGCCAGTGGAAAAGAAGCCTTATATGGTTGTTAGAAAATGTTAGGAATAATATTTTATTTATTTATTTCTTTGAATGGAAATTTTGGTAGAAATTATTAAGTAAGAAGGAATAATATCATCACCCCATGAACCTTGCAGGGAATGTCCTACAATCAAATTGGGCTAATGATAGCAAGACAGTAGAATTTAGAATGTGTGACAAAATGGAGGCTCGCTTCATGCAGAAGAACATGCAGACAAAAATCACATTAAAAAAAAAATATGTGATCCTTCATTTGTCCTAAGGCTGGGTTCACATGACCTATAATCGGGCGTAAATGAGGCGTTTTACACCTCGAATTCCGCCTGAAAACACGGTTCAAATACGCCGGCAAACATCTGCCCATTCATTTCAATGGGTTTGCCGACGTACTGTGTCGACGACCTGTCATTTTACGCGTCGCTGTCAAAAGACGGCGCGTAAAATAACAGCGTCGTCAAAGAAGTGCAGGACACTTCTTGGGACGTAATTTGAGCCGTTTTTCATTGACTTCAATGAAGAACAGCTCCGTAATTTCAGCAGTAATTGACGTTATCGTGTGCACATACCCTAAAGGAAATTATCAGCAGGAGTCTCAGAAGGTCAAGAAAAAAACCCTTTCAGCACATATTATAAACTCTTTAGGTTCCAGACAGTCTAAATTATTACTTGATCACTAAATAAAAGAATAAGCCAAGTATACAGTTTTATGCCTTATACTTTCATTATGGCATAAAAATGAACATATTAAACACCAGATTTGGCTTTGCTGTAATAAAAGTCCTTACAGTGGCGTAGCTATAGGGGTCGCAGAGGTCACAGTTGCTACCGGGCCCCTAAGCCAGGGGGGTCCACAGGCCCCCCTTACCACACTGTCCACTGTGTATACCAGCCGATTAAACGTCCGCCGAGGCATCTAACAGCGGAGGTTTGCAGGGCTGATCGCCGTCAGGCTCTCCTGGGGGGGGGTGGAATGAAGTCAGTGACGCTCACCCAGGTCACGGCCAGGTGAACATCACTGACTCCGCCTGCCACTGGCTCTGCCCCCTCCTTCTCTTTCTGGGAGTTAGGAGAGCCCGTGTAAGTTCATGAAAGTGCTGGGGGGGGGGGGAGATAAAAGACTACACGATTTCTGCCTGCTGGGGCCCTGTATCTAATCCTACTATGTGGTAGGCTTAGATACAAGGCCTATATGTGATAATGTCTGCTGGGCCACTGTATCTAATCCTATAATGTGTTATACTGTCTGCTGAGCCACTGTATCTACTCCTATCATGTGTGATAATGTCTGCTGACCCACTGTATTTAATCCCATCATGTGTGGTACTACCTGCTGGGCTTTATATCTAATCCTATCATGTGTGATACTGTCTGCTGAGCCACTGTATCTAATCCTTTCCATAGCTATAGGGTCGTAGTGCTATAGATATGCTGTGTCCAATGGCGGATCAAGTAGACCATGGGCCCTGGGCTGTTACCCAAACTTGGGCCCCCCTTCCGCACCGCCGCCCAGCCGCGCCGTAACTATTTTTAATACTACCTTTTTGGGCAAGCATTAACAAATGGGTGATACGATTCCCTTGTCACAGGGCTGTGTCCCTACATACTGACAGTATCACACTGTGCTGGACCCATCCTCCTGACAAGGGGAATTGTCTATCAGTCCTGGACTGCAGAAAGACTTTTTGTGAAATACAAGGATTTCCTATAATAAACATGTCAAGAGAGGTGACAGATTCTTTATAAATCTAGTGACTCACAGGTGATGACGTCTCAGATTCTAGAAGTTTTTTTCCACTTTTCTTCTCCATCCGGTCCAGAGCTCATGACGACTTCTCCCGGCCATGACCCATTTCTGCAGAATTTTCCACTCAGCTGTCTTCAGCTCCTCACTTATCCAATATTTCCATGGCAATAAACGAAAATAAAGTCATCATGGTGCCACATACTGTGCCCCTAAATATAATAGTATTAGACACTGCGCGCCTGAATATAATACTACCATACACTGTAAAACACCACATACACAAAGCCCCCTGTACATAGTGCCACACACAGCCCCTGTAGATATTACACACCCCCATAGATAGCACCACACACAGCCCCCTGTAGATATCACACATCCCCCTATAGCTAGCACCACACACATCCCGCCATAGAGAGCGTTACACACAGCCCCTATAGATAGCGCCATACAGCCCCCCTGTAGAGAGCACCACACAGCCCTCCCCTCTTGTAAATAGCGCCACAGAGCCCCCCTGTAAAGAGGGCCACACACATACAGCTGTGGATAGTACTACACAGCCCCCCTTTTATATAGTGCTACACAGCCCTCCCCTTTATACATAGTGTCACACAGCATTCCCCTCCTTGTATATAGACACACAGCGCTCCCCCTTTGTATATAGGGCCACACAGCACTCCCACCTTGCATATAGGGCCACATAGCACTCCCCCTTGTATATAGTGCACACAGCGCTCTCCCACTTTGTATATAGTGCCACACAGCGCTCCCCTCCTCCCTTGCATATAGGGTCACACAGCACTCCCCCTTTGTATATAGTGTAATGGAGAATTCCCCCCTTGTATATAGTGTCACAGAGCACCCCCCTTGTATATAGTGTCATCGAGCACTCCCCCCTTTGTATATAGTGTCACACAGCACTCCACTCCCCCTTGTATATAGGCCCACACAGCGCTACCCTCCCCTTGTATATAGTGGCACCCAGCACTCCCCCCTTGTATATAGTGTCAGGGAGCACTCCCCCACTCCTTGAATATATACACAGCGCTACCCCCTCCAGACTAGACGCATTCGCAGACCGGCGTGATGCAGTACCTCATCACGCTGGCCTGCGTAGGGAGTCTTCCCAGCACCTTATAGGCTGCAGGCCTAACATCGCCTGCAGCTTATAATATTAATTTGTATCTGAGTCCTGAGGACTCAGATACAAATGAATATGGCTGCCGCTAGCACCTGGGTCCCCTCCGGTGCAAGCGACGCCACCGGGCATGAGGGGGCCCCAATGCGGTAATGATGATTTGCCACTGACTGTCTCCTATATACACATATACATACACGCACACACATTTTTTTTTGGGGGGGCGTATATGTATTGGGGTACTTTTCCTTACGTTTCAAGACGTTAGTGACACCCCTGGCTGCTAGTGCTGCTTCGCTGGGTCACTTAGAAGACCCAGCGATGCAGCTGAAAGCTGTGGGCCGTCGGCAATGACAAGTTGGGGGGGGGGGGCAAGAATAATCTTCCTATCGGGGCTCATGAGCCTTTAGCTACGCCCCTGAGTCCTTACATATAGAGAAGCAAGAAACAGTGAGCCTTAACTTAGTAAAATAAGTTGTAAGGAGATGAACGCAATACTGTGATAATACAATATGCTGAGGCATCTGAGATAATATTGCAAGGAAAACCAAGAGCATATTCATTAGGCTCTGTAGCTTTAGTATTCAGTTTTTTAGTGTTCCCACACCGTATGCTAATAAGAATAAAAGACTCAAATCTTCGTTTGAAAACAGTCAAATCTTCATTCTTCAAGTCTTTCAGAGTTTTCCCCGCCTCCTTACTTTTGATTGACAGTACCTCGCCTTCCCCCAGCACACAAAATCCCGCACTTGTGCATTGATGTCCTCTTCTGGTGTGTGCGCACAAAGGGCACCGCATTATTACGATAAATAGTGCAAAATGTTTGCAGAACGTTATTTACAGTCGGAGAAGTTTAGGTGAGGGGATAACGGCAATTAACTTTTGATAGCAGTGGCCAGTGAGGGATAAGCAAAGTTCAATATGTGAAATGCTGGTGACAGGTTCCCTTTAATTTTTTTATTGTCATAATTATAATTTTTTTCATCATTATTGTAGGGCCCTGTCCACGGAGGATTTTTCATGTAGAAAAATCTGATGAGGATTTGGCTGAGATTCTGCAGCAGAAATCTGAGGCTGACACTCCGGCTTCTGCCGCAGTTGTGCAGTGAAAACTGCTGCAGTTCTGCATGTAAATTCGCTTCATTGAATGGACTAATCTGCGCGTGGCTAACTGATGCTGTTTTCGTGCTGAAACCGCGACAAGAAGTGACATGCCGCTATTTTTTTTCAGCAACTCACCTATAAACATTGGAGCGGTTTCCCACTGCAAACAATCGGAGGCAGTTTACAAGTGGAATTCACGAGAATTCCTCCATATGAACAAGGCCAATGTACAGTATCTTTTGTCCTGCACCTATAGATGTAGGACATTATATTGTGCTGTAACTTCCAGTGTTTTCAACTTCAGCTAAAATAATCTTCTGCTCTGAAGAAATGTAACAAAGATGGATTATAGTCACTAACTTATCAAGATTATCAGACAGCATGATGAGTAGATAGTTAAAACAATACTTCCATAACATGCAAATGAATAAAGACAGTAGAAAACCATATAAAATAATGGAATAAATATATAAATTTTATATAATTAAGGACTGTTTTGAAAGGTAAAAATAATAACATAACTTCAACCACTTACAACATTAAAAGCATTCAAGGGTGTAACGACAGCCATAGCTGCCGCTTGGTTTTCTGGGAACAATAGAGATAGAAGGGAAGGAAATCACAGAGATACAGAAAAATCTATCTATCTATCTATCTATCTATCTATCTATCTATCTATCTATCTATCTATCTATCTATCTATCTATCTATCTATCTATCTATTGTCAGAGTAATAAATCTAATACCTGTTAGATTTATATATTGTATTATTATCAAAATGACTGCATTATATTGTTTGAGATATGTATTAGATATGTTTTTAATCTTCTCTTAAATGAATGTATTGCCTATCATCTAAGATAGGGTAAAGATGACATCATCTGGCATTCCAAACTGATGAGTACCCGGATTCATATATATTAGGAAGAAAGTCATTACCTTATATGGAAGTATTGTTGGGTGTATACCTATATGTACTTGGCATCATCTGATTGGTTAATGTGTGTTAAGTGAAAGCATGAACCTATAAATAAAGGCTCCGTCCACAGCCATTTTAGATTTCTGTACATCAAACCATTGTATGTGCAATCTCTCCTGATCGGTTATTTTTGTGACTATGAATGAATCCTGGACAAATTCTGTTATGGAGAAAGGGAACTCAAGAGTGATGGAGTTTAATCTCACAATATCTATCTATCTATCTATCTATCTATCTATCTATCTATCTATCTATCTATCTATCTATCTATCTGTCTGTCTGTCTGTCTATCTATCTCTGTATGTATGCGTATATATGGTATGTACAGTATGCGTGTATGGCTATGTTACATACTGTCATTAGCATTGCAACACAATATTTTCAGTTATACTCTGCACGCCTTCATGTGTGTGTGCGTGCATACATGCTAATAATGTTTCGCTGATACACACTGGGAGTGTGTCTGGCACATATATTCAGTTGTTCTTCAAAAAATACAGCAACAATTTAAATTTTTAGTTCCTGTGATGGGAAAAATCAAAATTAAAGGCTGGAGGAAGATATCAAATTATGTAAGCATTGTGGAAGAACCATGATTATTTAATATGTTGATGACACTACGCCCATAGCTGAAAAAAAATAAGAAAAAAGATCCATATAAGAAAAGCTAAAGAAATTGATATAAATAATGAAGTTTGGTTAAATATATCATCATAGGGACACTGAAGCTGAGGAGCTGTAGGCATGGAGCCTAGAACTTCAATTATTGAGATTATTCTCTTCAGTCTCCACTTCTTAGGAATATAACAATAACATTCTATCAACACTATAAATGCCTTCATGTCAGTTCAGAATGAATACATATATTACTAGCATTTACCCCTCAACATTTTCTCGTGGCTTGTAAAGCATGCTCTGCAGTGGCGTAACTACCGCGGTAGCAGCAGTAGCGGCTGCTACGGGGCCCGGGGCTTGAGGGGGCCCGGTGGCGCCGCTAGCAGCCGTTATGGCTACTACAGCGGTAGCGTCGCTACTGTGGGGCCCGCGACGCCGAGCCTTACACAGGCCCTCTCATGCCTGTAGGTGTCGCTAGCACCGGAGGAGGCCCCAGTGCTAGCGGCAGCCAAATACATGTATTAGCACTGAATGGCCGGGCATGTTCCGTGCCTGACCATCCAGTGCCTTACAATGACACTGATTGGCTAGCGGCGCGATGACATCATCGCGCCGCTTCCATGCTTAGAAGGTGCTGATTGGCGGGGCAAGTCATTCTGCCCCGCCAATCAGCGTCATTGGAGGACGCTCGTTCAGCTCCTGCAGACATGCTCAGAAGAGAGCATGTCTGCATCGCCAGTGAACAGCGTGGGAACCGGAGAATGTGAGTATGTCAAGTTTTTGTTTTTTTTCCCTCATAAAAATGCGAATGGCATTATCTATAGTGGGGGGGTCATCTTTATGTGGGCTATTATATATAGGGTTCTATATGTGGGGCAGTAGCTACAGGGGGGTCTATATGTGGGGCAGTAGCTACAGGGGGGTCTATATGTGGGGGTGTGGGCCACTATATACAGGGGGCTCTATATGTGGGCCATTATATACAGGGGGCTCTATATGTGGGCCACTATATACAGGGGGGGGGGTCTATATGTGGGCCACTATATACAGGGGGGAGCTATATGTGAGACACTATGTACAGAGGTGGGCTATACGTGGAGCAATAACTATAGGGGAAGCTATATGTAGGGCAGCACGGTGGCTCAGTGGTTAGCACTATTGCCTTGCAGCTCTGGAGTCCATATGTGGGCACTATCTACAGGGGGCACTATCTACAGGGGGCACGGTGTGTGTGTGTGTGTGTGTGTGTGTGTGTGTGTGTGTGTGTGTGTGTGTGACAGTTATATTTAGAGGTGTTGAGAATTTTAACTTTGTTTATAGGTGCAGAAATGTTTTAAAAGTGAGAAGCTGAAGACATCTAAACGGAAAACTGCAGAAATGGGTCATGGCCGGGAGAAATCCATCATAGATGTCTGAACCGGAGGGAGAAGAAAATAACTAGAATCTGAGACGTCACCGGTGAGTCACTTAATGTAAATGTTTATTCTGCCTCTAATCAGTAATGTAGTCACTGTATGATCTGCAGCGAGATGATGGTGATAGGATTTTTTTTGTGAAACCGCATCTCCCAGCATATCCTTATCATTGTTCAGGCCATGCTGGGAGCTGTAGTTATACGCCGTACAAACCTATACGCAGTGGCGTAACTACCGCTATAGCAGCCGTAGCGACTTCTACAGGGCCTGCAGCATGAGGGGGCCCGTGCCACCCGCCGGCACGGCCCCCTCCCATGGCCGCAGGCTCCGCTAGCAGCCGCTATGGCTGCTACAGCGCGACGCCACTGAAGGGGTTGTTCCTACATAAGACATGTATCCCCTAATCACAGGATAGGGGATACATGTGTGATCGCTGGCAGCGATGAGGAGAACGGGGGACCGAAAGTCCCCCCTAAGTTCTCCATGACAAACCTCGGACTTCCGGGGTCTGTGTCGGCAGCTCCGTAGAAATGAATGGAGCGCCGGTCGCGCTTGTGCGCATGCGTGACTAGCGCTCCTTTCATTTTTATTGAACTGCGCAGACGCCGGAAGTCCGAGGTTAGTCATGGAGAACTTCGGGGGACTTTCGGTCCCCCATTCTCCTTATCGCTGCCAGCGATCACACATGTATCCCCTATCCTGTGGATAGGGGATGCATGTCTTTTGCAGGACAAACTATAGGCCGTTTTTTTTGGGGGGGGGGGCTATATGGCGTTATCTACAGAGGGGTTCTGTATGGCATTATCTACAGGGGGGGCTGTATGGCATTCTCTACAGGGGGGACTGTATGGCATTCTCTACAGGGGGGGCTGTATGGCGTTATCTGCAGGGGGCTGTGTATGGTGCTATCTATAGGGGGGCGCTGTGTGGTGGAATCTATAGGGAGGCACTATCTATAAAGGGGGGGGGGTTGCGTGATACCCAGCAGAGGGGGGGCCCTAGTCAAAAGTTTGCTATGGGGCCCAGTCTTTCCTAGTTACGCCCCTGATGCTCTGGCATAATGCTGATTGATGTGCATTACAAGTAATTATGTACTTCTGAAAACATCATCTCAGAGATGGTAAATTAGAATAGCCGCTGTATTCTTGCTTGCTGGAATTATATTGTGAGTTGTCTTATGATTCTTTTCCAAACTAATACAGTACCTTTTGAAAATATTCTTCTGTCCCCTTGGTGTTTTTCCTGCTTTGTTGCATTGCACCCTGGAATTAAAATGTTTTTTTGGAGGGTTTATACCATTTGTTTTACACAACATGCCTACCACTTTGAAGATGTTAAAGAGGCTCTGTCACCACATTATAAGTGCCCTATCTAGTACATAATGTGATCGGCGCTGTAATGTAGGTGACAGCTGTGCTTTTTATTTAGAAAAACGATCTATTTTCACCACATTAGGAGCGATTTTAGCTTCATGCTAATTAGTTTCTTAATGCCCAAGTGGGCGTGTTTTTACTTTAGACCAAGTGGGCGTTGTACAGAGGAGTGTATGACGCTGACCAATCAGTGACCAATAAGCGTCACTTCTCTCAATTCATTTAGACTGCGCATAGTGACACTGCTAGATCACTATGTGCTGCCTTATACTGACATATTAACGTTACTGAAGTGTTTAGACTGTGACTAGACATTCCTTCCAGCCAGGACGTGATGTCTATTCACAATCCCTGCACTTCGTTAACGTTTGTTTGGTACTTACAGCAGAGCAAGCGCAATCTCGCGAGATCTCGCTTTAAATGACAGGTTACAACGAGATTACACTTTGCTCTGCTGTAAGTACCAAACAAACATTAACAAAGTGCAGGGATTGTGAATAGACATCCCATCCTGGCTGGAAGGAATGTCTAGTCACAGTCTAAACACTTCAGTAACGTTAATATGTCAGTATAAGACAGCACATAGTGATCTAGCAGTGTCACTATGCGCAGTCTAAATGAATTGAGAGAAGTGACGCTGATTGGTCACTGATTGGTCAGCGTCATACACTCCTCTGTACAACGCCCACTTGGTCTAAAGTAAAAACACGCCCACTTGGGCATTAAGAAACTAAATAGCATGAAGCTAAAATCGCTCCTAATGTGGTGAAAATAGATAGTTTTTCTAAATAAAAAGCATTACTGTCACCTACATTACAGCGCCGATCTCCTTATATAGGAGATAGGGAACTTATAATGTGGTGACAGAGCCTCTTTAAATATTTTTTAATGTGAAATAAGCAATAATTAAAGTGTAACTAAACGTTTGAGAAACTTCTGACATGTCATAGTGACATATCAGAAGTATTGATTGGTGGGGGTCCGAGCACTGAGACCCCCACCAATCGTTAAAATGAAGCTGCAGAAGCGCTCATGTGAGCGCTCAGCCATTTTGTGTCTGTTCGGCTTTTTCCAGAAATCAATTTATGGGAGTACGGGCTCATAGAATGTCTATGGGCCCATACTCCGATACATCGGTTTTCCGGAAAAGTCGAACAGACACGAAGCGGCTGAGCGCTCACATGAGTGCTTCAGCTGCTTCATTCTAGCGATTGGTGGGGGTCTCAGTGCTCAGACCCCCACCAATCAAAACTTCTGACATGTCACTATGACATGTCAGAAGTTTCTCAAATGTTTAGTTACACTTCGAGACAAAAAAATAGAGAACTTTAATGTGCATACGTATTAGACCCCTGAAAGTCAATACTTTCTGGAGCCACTTCTCTTGGGATATGTCTCCATTAGCTTACTACATCTAGATGCTGGAATTTTTGATCAGTCTTCCAGGCAAAACTACTCCAAATCCTTCACGTTAGATGGGTTGTGTTGGTGTACAGCAGTCTACAAGTCATGACACAGATTCACAATTGGACTGAGTTCTGGGCTTTGACTAAGTCATTCCAATACATTTAAATGTTTCCCTTAAACCACTTCAGCGAAGCTTTTGCCGTATGTTTGGGGTCATTGTCCTGCTGGAAGGTGAACCTCTGTTCTAGTTTCAAATCTCTAGGATACTGAAACAAGTTTTCCTTAAAAATTGCCCTGTATTTACTGCCATCCATCTTTCCTTCAATCCTGAAAAGGGTTTCAGTCCCTGACAATGAAAAGTATCCCCACAGCATGATTCTGCCACCACCATACTTCATTTTGCAAATGGTGTTATTGGGGCTAATGGGAAGAGTTTGGTTTGCACCACTTTTTTGCGTGCAGTTTCCTATGATGGCCATAAAGTAAATATTTTGTTTCATCGGACCATAGACTCTTTTTCCATGTGTTTGGGGATTCTGCCAGATGCGGTTATGTTTTTCTTTAAGCAATGGATTTTTTTCTGGCTATTCTTTCATAAAACTCGCTCTGTAGAGTATACGGTTTATAGTGGTCCTATGGATAGATACTTCCATTTCCGTTGTGAGTCTTTGGAGCTCCTTTAGGCTACATTCAGACAAGTGTAGCTAACCTCAAGCTAACCTTGGACGTGAAAAACTGCAGTTTTCACATCCGAGGTGCATCCGTACGGGGCTCCTTTTCACGGATCCCCCATAGACTAGAGTCTATGTAGAAATGCGTGACACTCAGTAAAATAGGACATGTCTATTTTTTTCACTGATCTTTCACATGCTCCGTTGAAATAACAGTTGTGTTTACGGGCCTATTGAAGTACATGAGTCCGTGTGATGGCCGTTGTTTTAAGGGCCGTCACACAGACTACAAACATGTTTGTCTAAATGAACCCTTAGTATTAATGTTGGTGTCTTTGTTCAATCTCTGATTAATGCCCTCCTTGCCCAGTCTGTGAGTTTTGGTGGGCGTCCGTCTCTTGATAGGTTTTGTTCTTTTTTCCCTTCTTTACATTTTATTCAATATACTATAAAATATTATACAAAAAATGTGTACGCTGTAAAATAGGTAGTGCATCCAACATATATAACACACATACATTTTTCATTAAACCCCCTCCTCCCTAACCACCCCCCCATAACCTATTTACTTTATACAGAGCCAATCCTTAGGTATGAGCCAACGGGATTGGCCTGGGCCCCCAAAGTCCTGGACTCTCAAAGTCTCAATATATGCTTATTAGCCAATTAAATATCCCTGCTGACTGCATACTCTGTTAATCCATACAACTACCTTAAATAGTGTGTTCCATGCAGACCCACACCCAACCATGGCTCCCCCTATACAATCATAAGCCCACCCTCAACTCCCTCCCCTCTGAGAAAAAGGAGAGAAAAAAAACAAAAAAATACCTCATACAACACAGATGGAGAATCCGCTTATTTATATAAAGTATTCCACAGTTGCCACCTCTTTTCCAATTTTAATCTTAAGGAAGCAGTGGAGCAAGAATACGATTTTTGAGTGCATTAACTATATAATTATATTATCAAGCACCTGTGCCCAAAAAGCTCCCAAATTTGGACATACCCAGATCACATGCATGGATCAGGATTCCCCTTTTCCTCCTACAACTCCAACAGGTATTAGAATCGCTGAAGCCCATTGCTTTCAATCTACTGGGGGTATAGTGGACCCTATAAACAATATACAGTTGTGAGATCCTTTGAGATGCAAATATGGACACCCCATAGATGTTTCCGAACATCCCATCCCAGCTCTCCTCTGGTAAGGGACCCACATCTGCTTCCCATATTATCCTTATTTTACCCATGTTGATTTCCTGGGAGCAAGATCTTAAATGTTTATAGACTTTAACCAACCCCTTGTTAACTTTATTATTTGCTATAGGGTACCTAATATTTACTAAGTTGTGAAATCTCGTTTCCCTATTAAGTCACTCTTTTCCCAGACCAGATGCTAATTGATAGAAATACAGTGGCTTTCTTCAAGTAGATATTCCCTAGCTAACACTTGAAAGGGTATAATGCCTTTACTATCGAGTACTTGTATCAGTCTAGTTACACCCTTACGAAGCCAGAAATCCAGACCCCCCCCCCCCCAGTTTTTCACCTCTACCAAGCACTTAAGCTGTTTCAATGAAGTGTAGTTAATAGGGTCACTAATGTTTAGACTATTTTAAGTTCTACCCACACTTCACATAACAGATGGCCTGTTTGGGGGAGGAGGTTTTTTTTTTTTAACTCCCCGCATTCCAAGGATTCCATAAGCCCAATTCCATTCAAATGTGCAGTAATTATCTTATCGTGTGTGTTGTGGTTTATCTCCTGTGCCCATCCCTGTATCCAAAGACTTGCAATGCCAATAAATTGATCCTAATATCTGGTATAGCCAACCCACCTTTGCCTTTGGCATTTCTCATATATTCCAGCCCAATTCTAGGGGTTTTACCCGCTCAAAAGAAATCTTGGTATAAAGACTCAAAAGACCCAAGTGTTTTTTTGTGCAATCCATATTGGGCTATTTGAAAGTACATACATTAGCTGGGACTGTAAAATGGATTTTATAACAGCACTTCTCCCGGCCATCGTGATGAGAATGTTTCACCACATTTTAGTTTTAGATCTGAATTTCCCTAAAAGTCTAATTACATTCCTTGCTGCATAATCCTTTTGTAATCTCAACACCAAGACATCTAAGGCACTGGGACACTGGGAACAGGGGATCCAGGATACTTTGATTATCCAAAGGTAAAATAGCAGATTTAGATCTATTAATTTGTGTTCCTGAATATCCCGAAAATTGAGCTAAGATATTCATAACCCTTCCCAGCGACGACTGAGTGTTTTCCAAAAGGAGGAGAATATCATCCACATATAACATAATTTTTTCTCAGTATTTTTTTACCTCAAAACTCTTAATCCCTTGTCAGGTTTGTAGTTGTGTCATATTGTAGCCATTTTGTTATAATGGATTTAATAGTGCTCTGTAGAGAGTTTAAAGTTTGGGATATGCTTTTTTATAACCCAACTCTAATTTATTCCTCTCCACAACTTTATCTCTGACCTGTTTGGAGAGCTCCATGGCCTTCATGGTGCTTAGTGGTGTACTCAGGGGCCTTTCACAACAGATGACAGATCATGTGACGCTTTGATTGTACCCAGGGGAAGTTATTCAACTAATTATGTGACTTTTGAAGTTAATTGTTTAGTCCAGACCTTATCTAAGGATTTCATAACAAAGGGGGATGTATTCACAACTTTTCAGTTTTGGGTTTTTTCTTTAACATGGTTTTTTTTTTATACTCTACTTAGGCCCTGTTCAACCGCGCCGCAAAACTCATCAAAAACCGCCCGAAAATGCCTCCCATTGATTTCAATGGGAGTTGTTCGAGTTTTTTTACCGCGAGTAAAAAAAACACGTCGCGGTAAAGAGAAGCAACATGACCCATCTTGAGGCGGTTTTTCTGCCTCCAAAACCCGATTTCAATCAGTCAGAAAGAGGGAAAAAACCCTCGACGAGTGTTTTGACGAGTTTTTGTCAAACCACTGTGCAAAAAACGTCTGGAGCAGTTTTTGCAGGAGGAATTTTCCTCCTGCAAAAAAGTCCGTGTGCACATAGCAACAATTTGAACTATTTTGTCAGGTCCATTAAATAAAATAAATTTCAATTCCAGATTGTAATGCATAAAAAAAAAGGAAAAACATCAAGGGGTTTAATGCTTTTGCAAAGTACTTCTTCATATGATTGGCTCATTCTTGTTTTGTCTGTACAAAGAAAGGAGTATGTTTTAAATAAAAACTTTAGTTTAGATTCTCCTTAAAGACATTGGGGCAGATTTACTACTATGTCTGCGTCTAGTTTTGCACAACTTGGCGCATTTTATTTTAGACTTTTTAAGAACAGATGTTTGCACCTTAGTAGAAAGTTTGAAGCAGTAAGAAAGAAGTGTAGATAGGGCCACACACAGTGTCCCCTGTAAATAGTGCCCCCTGTAGATAGTGCCACAGTGCCCTCTGTAGATCATGCCACACACTGTCCCCTGTTGATAGTGCCACATTGCAGAGCCTATGTAGATAGTGCCACAGTGCCCATGTAGAAAGTGCCACGCACTGTTCCTGCAGATAATGCCATAATGCCCCAGTAGATAGTGCCACACACTGCCTCCTGTAGATAGTGCCACAGTGCTCACTGTAGAAAATGCTAGTGCCCATGTACATTCTGCCTCCTGTAATTAGTGTCACAGTGCCCATATAGATAGCGCCACTGTGCCCATGTAGTGTCACAGATAGCATGCAAATAGTGCCAAAGTGGCCTTGTAGTTAGCACCACAGTGCCCCCTATAGATAGTGCCACAGTTCCCTCGTTTTAGATTGTGCTGTATGCCCCAACAAGCACTCACCTGTCCTCTTCAGCAATCTTCTGACCAGGCTTGCTCCAGCGGAATCATACAGGTGGTAAAAAAGCACTCATAAGGCTATGTCAACGGAAAAATTAAAAAGAGATGGCTCTCGGGAAGGCAGTTTGCAAAACCGAAAAAAAATTCCCCCTCCTCAGGGCTTAAAATAGCTGTGTCCTCAAGGGGTTAATAAGGGAGAAAAAAAAGAGTACTGAATTGAACATAACTCCTACAAAAAAGGGCATGATAAATATAATTTTCCTCAATTTACAGAAATTGCATGCAAGATTGTCTGAGACTCAAAGAGGATCTGTCACCCGATGTCACAATGCAAATTGCACACATTATTAAATAGATATCTTAGACCTGATGAGATTGATGCATTTACTTTGAAAATCAATGCCAAAATGGCTGTATAATCCGCTCTCAAAATTTTCCAACCTGATAATAAAATTAGCATTTTATGTGACCAAGTATATACGCAAGACCAAACATATACATGACAAAAGCTCAAATCGGCCCCCCACCTAGAGCTCACAATCTGACACTGTCCCTCCTCCCACCTAGAGCTGACAAGCTCCTTTTGGTGTTCCCTTTACCCTGCACCATGCTGACATCTCGCACATGCGAAGTACAAGCTGCAGTCTCCCTAGCTCTGCAGTGAGAGAGCCTGTCTTCCAGCAGCAGTTTTAGTGTAGAATTACAGCTTCTGACTGTCTGCTGCATTCTTTTACTTAAAAAGCCACGGAAACTGTAGCTTTTACTGAGCATGTATGTGAAATTTCAGCATGGTGTGGGAGAGGAGGGACACTGATAGGACTTTGTTAGCTCTAGCTGGGAAAAGATTGAGATTACATCATGCATATATTTGATCTTATAAAAGACTAATTTTAAAAACTAAGTGTAAAGAATTTGCCAGACACAGGTTCTGTGTCGACGCCCGTGGTCAATCAGTCTGCACCTGCTCCTATGTCTGTGAGACTTACTCCATCTTCCACCACTCAGGATGGCAGGCTTAGGAGTGGGAGAGCCTATCACAGCCTGGCCAGACGGAGCTAGTTCCCGCCCACTGTCTATTCATACCTGGCTTTCCTGTTCCTCCTTTGCCTGTGATTCTTCTATGCTTGTTTCCTGGCTTGCTGCTGCTGCTGTTTGTACTACTGATCCTCTGCTTGTTATTGACCTTGGCTTTCTGACCACTCTCCTGCTCAGCGTTTTGTACATCGCTCTCTCCTGGTTTTACTCTGCTCGTTCACCACTCTTGTTGCTCACGGTGTTCCGTGGGCAGCTGTCCCGCTTCCCTAGCTTCTGTGTACCCCTGTCTGTTTTGTCTGTCTTGCACTTACTGAGTTTAGGGACCGTCGCCCAATTGTACCCCGTCGCTTAGGACGGGTCGTTGCAAGTAGGCAAGGACTGAGTGGCGGGTAGATTAGGGCTCACCTGTCTGTCTCCCTACCCTGTCATTACACTAAGCAGGAAAACTTTGAGAAAGGATTATACAGTAATTCTTACACAAAATTTTTAAAGTAATTACATCAGGTCTATTTAATAATGTATGTCGTTTGTATCGTGAAATCTAGTAACATACTCTTTAAGACTGCCACTCTCCAGAAGTACATATACATATTTGTAATGGCCACAGTCGCGAACCGCCGACATCACTTACCAGCCAGCGGCCGTGATCGCAGACCGATGAGTTCCATCCGGCGTTTCCCACCTCGGAGATGCCAGAACACGCAGCCACACTGCTCCACTATTTAGGGTGCTCGCGCACGCTCGTTCCCGGCCTTAAAGGGCCAGCGCCTGTAAAAAGTTTAATTTTCAAGCCCTACACTCCCTGCATTATAAAAAAGACTCTGCCCTCTTCCTCCTTGCCTGAGCGTTGTTGTGTCTGCCCATGTATGTTATTGTAAATGATCCCTTAGTTGTATCCTGTGTTCCCATATCCTGTATCCCATATCCCGTATCCAGAAATTGTGTCTGTTCCAGTGCGAAATCTAGTGTCAGAATCGAGTTCACCATCTGTGCCAAGTGTCATCTGTGCCAAGTGTCATCTGCTACGCCAAGTGTCATCTGCTACGTCAAGTGTTTACCATGCCAAGTGTCTGCCAAACTTTCTACCCAGGTATTGTTGTCCTAAAGACTATAATTGACTGTTGTTTGGCCAGCTGCTACTCCGCTATGGCTGAGCAGCCTGGTGGGTCCACATACCCCATAGCCGTGACAGTACGCTCAGGCCATGGACCTTACTGGCCAACCTAAAACCGCGGTCCAGATGATGCAAAGGGAAATGCATGACCTCCAGGCATGCCAAGATCAGCTACTACAGGCAGTAAACTCCATAATTACTCATTTGGATCTTTCTTCTTTACCTCCCATGGCTGCTCCCGCTGCTCCACCACCTGCTATTCCTCCTGCCTGCCCTGGGTCTACAATTTCGTTGCCTCTACCTCCTCGCTATGACAGGGACTCTAAGATCTGCAGAGGCTTCATTAACCAGTGTACGATCCACTTCAAGTTATGCCCCTTTCTTCCCCCCAGATTAGGCCAAGGACGTATTTATTATTTCTCTCTATTCTGGTAAAGCCATGGCATGGGCGAACCCCATTTTAAAACAAGAGGGCACGTAATTCTCAGATATGCCACTATTTCTTGAGACAGTGTTTGAGGAACCGCGTCGAACATCCTTTGCCGCTGCCTCACTGCTGACCCTCAATCAAGGGAAATCAACTGTAGGGGAGTACGCCATCTCTTTCCATATGCTGGCAGCGGAGCTGGCTTGCACTAATGAGGCCTTAGTTGCAACTTTCTTGCAGCGCCTGGCCTCTCATATAAAGGATGAACTGGCAGCTCAAGAGCTTCCTGCAACCTTGGATGCCCTAATACTTGTGGCAACTCAGATCGATATGAGGATCCAAGACCGCATTTTTGAAAGTTCATTGGGAGTTCGTTAACTGGCACCCAAATTTCAAAGGCCTCTACTGCCCTATCCTGCTGCACCGCCAGAGGAACCTATGCAGGTAGACAGACTCTGACTGTCCGACCAGGAACGACAACGCAGACGTTCGACTGGGTTATGTCTGTATTGTGGCCACAAGAGACATTTGCCCGCAAAAGCCGGGAAACCCTAGCACATACACTACCGTTCAAAAGTTTAGGTTTCCTTATTTTTGAAAGAAAAGCACAGTTTTTTTCAATGAAAATAACATTAAATTAATCAGAAATACACTCTATACATTGTTAATGTGCTAAATGACTATTCTAGCTGCAAACGTCTGGTTTTTAATGCAATATCTACATAGGTGTATAGAGGCCCATTTCCAGCAACCATTACTCCAATGTTCTAATGGTACATTGTGTTTGCTAACTGTGTTAGAAGGCTAATGGATGATTAGAAAACAATTGAAAACCCTTGTGCGATTATGTTAGCTCCGCTGTAAACAGTTTTTCTGTTTAGAGGAGCTATAAAACTGACCTTCCTTTGAGCTAGTTGAGAATCTGGAGCATTACATTTGTGGGTTCGATTAAACTCTCAAAATGGCTAGAAAAAGAGAGCTTTCATGTGAAACTCGACAGTCTATTCTTGTTCTTAGAAATGAAGGCTATTCCATGTGAGAAATTGCCAAGAAACTGAAGATTTCCTACAACGGTGTGTACTACTCCCTTCAGAGGACAGCACAAACAGGCTCTAACCAGAGTAGAAAGAGAAGTGGGAGGCCCCGCTGCACAACTGAGCAACAAGACAAGTACATTAGAGTCTCTAGTTTGAGAAATAAACACCTCACAGGTCCTCAACTGGCAGCTTCATTAAATAGTACCCGCAAAACGCCAGTGTCAACGTCTACAGTGAAGAGGCGACTCCGGGATGCTGGCCTTCAGGGCAGAGTGGCAAAGAAAAAGCCATATCTGAGACTGGCTAATAAAAGGAAAAGATTAATATGAGCAAAAGCACACAGACATTGGACAGAGGAAGATTGGAAAAAAGCGTTATGGACAGACGAATCGAAGTTTGAGGTGTTTGGATCACACAGAAGAACATTTGTGAGACGCAGAACAACTGTAAAAGATGCTGGAAGAGTGCCTGACGCCATCTGTCAAGCATGGTGGAGGTAATGTGATGGTCTGGGGTTGCTTTGGTGCTGGTAAAGTGGGAGATTTGTACAAGGTAAAAGGGATTTTGAATAAGGAAGGCTATCACTCCATTTTGCAACGCCATGCCATACCCTGTGGACAGCGCTTGATTGGAGCCAATTTCATCCTACAACAGGACAATGACCCAAAGCACACCTCCAAATTATGCATGAACTATTTAGGGAAGAAGCAGGCAGCTGGTATTTTATCTGTAATGGAGTGGCCAGCGCAGTCACCAGATCTCAACCCCATAGAGCTGTTGTGGGAGCAGCTTGACCGTATGGTACGCAAGAAGTGCCCATCAAGCCAATCCAACTTGTGGGAGGGCCTTCTGGAAGCATGTGGTGACATTTCTCATCATTACCTCAGCAAATTAACAGCTAGAATGCCAAGGGTCTGCAATGCTGTAATTGCTGCAAATGGAGCATTCTTTGACGAAAGCAAAGTTTGACGGAGAAAATTATTATTTGAAATAAAAATCATTATTTCTAACCTTGTCAATGTCTTGACTATATTTTCTATTCATTTTGCAACTCATTTGATAAATATAAGTGTGAGTTTTCATGGAAAACACAAAATTGTCTGGGTGACCCCAAACTTTTGAACGGTACTGTAGGCTTGATTCTATAGACCATCCTAGGTGAATCTCCCTCGACTACTAAATACTCTCCCAGACTTTCTATTCCGGTCTTTATCATCACCAGTGAAGGATCACACTCTGTACCTGCTTACTTGGATTCTGGAGCAGCTGCAAACTTCATCCAGCAGGACAAAGTAGACCATCTTCACTTGGTTATTGTTCCCCCTAGAAAAATGAAGAGATATGCAGATAAGAAAAAATAAATTCCTCCTCAGTTTTCTCCTGGAGTCAAGGTCTGGTTGTCTTCCAAAACCATTAGTCTAAAGACCCCTTCTCACACATTTTCTCCCAGATTCCTCAGTCCCTTCAAAATTTTGCAACAGATAAACCCTGTATCCTATAAGCTTCGGCTACCTCCTATCCTCAAAATCCCCAACTCATGTGTCCCTCCTAAAACCTGTGGTCCTGAACCATTTCAGCAAATCCCCTGGTTCTACAGTTGTTCTCTGCGGTTCTTCTGACATATTTGAAATAAAAGAGATCCTGGATCACAGGAGGGTAGGAGGGAGGACCTGCGAGCCTGAAGAGAATGTGGATGCTCCAGGTCTCATTAGGAGTTTCCTCTCATGCTCTGGACATAAGAAGAGGGGCCGTAAGTGGGGGTCCTGTAATGGGAATGGTCACGGACCACCGGCATTACACTTACCCACCAGCAGCCACAACCGCAGACCAATGAATTCCAGCCGGAGTCTCCCACCTCGGAGACACCAGCACATGCGGCCACACTGCTACACTGTCCTGTTTAGGGTGTGCACGCTCGTTCCCTGTCTTAAACCTATCCAATCCTTACGCTCCCTGCATTATAAAAAAAGACTCTGCCCTCTTCCTTCTTGCCTGAGCATTGTTGTTTCCATCCAAGTACATTATTGCAAATTGTTCCTTAGTTGTATCCAGTGTCCAGTAATTGTGTTTGTTCCAGTGCGAAGTCTAGTGTCGGAGTCGAGTTCGTCATCTTTGCCAAGTGTCATCAAGGCCAAGTGTCATCTTCTACGCCAAGCGTCATCTGCTACGCCAAGTGTCATCTGCTACGCCAAGTGTCTGCCAAACCTTCTACCCAGGTACTCTTGTCCTAAAGACTATCATTGTTTGTTGTTTGGCCAGCTGCTACTCCCTTTTGGGTGCACAACCCCTATAGACGTGACAATATGTAAAATTTTTATTCCAGCATGTCACTTTCCAATACCTCTGTTCTGTAGAAATAAAGGCATGTAAAATAGTTTATAAAGATGTAAGGAATTTGAACAACAGCAGAAGTAAAGGCTGAATTTATTTTACATTAGCAGATGAGGAACCTGAGCAAGCAAGAAAGCAGAAGGTCAAAACACACACTACACCTCCAAATTTGAATCCTTTAGAGAATTAATTTTTTGGCCCCTTTTTGAGGAGTACTTCTACTCTTCCAGCAGAGTCTGTTGGACTATATATCTGTAAGGAGACAATTTTGGGGCATTCCTAAAGTTTTGACACCTCAGGGTCAAAACCGTATGGTGTCAGAAAATCTACTGTAGAGCAAACGACTGCCAATAGCCAAAATAGGCTATTTTACATTTTAGGCCTTACTACGTGAATTTTTCAGGGTATTTGGCAGATGAATAATTTACTGGTATCGTTTTTGAGTAAAAATGGATTCAGTTAAGAACAGTATTAAATATTATTATTAATACTATGTATTCAAATATTTAGTTGAAAAAATTATTATGATTTTGAGAACTCTCGACCTTTTCCCTACATCACTATTTAATTACTTTGTTTCATGGAATAGTCTACAAGACTTATTCTTGTAAATCTAACCGTGTCGGTGACCTTTATATTTGTAGCAGAGCAGTGCAAAGGTCTAACAATAAATATGCAGCACTATTTAATCTCACTTTGCAGTATAACTAGGCAAGATTTAGTCAGATGTTGGCAGACAATATGTAGTTTAGATTATCATCAAAACTACATCAAGGCACTATAATTTCAATCCTGAAAGGCCCCAGTATAGAATACATCCAGCAATTCTAAATCAATGTTAGTGTACATTTATGCCAGCTGTGTATGTGCACTATGATAAGAGTTAACATGCAACGTTTCGGGCTAGTACAGATTTCAAGCAGGTCATCGGCATTTGTCCGCCTCTAGGAGATATCTAAAATACATAATACAAAGAAAATGTATTTATAGTAGATTCAAATGATCTCTTATTTCCTTTCATACAGACATATTATTAAGATCACAAACACTCTGACTATGAGTATGCACAGGGCCGGATTAACAATGGGGCAAATGGAGCTACAGTTCCAGAGCCACCAACAAAATGGGACCATGGGCTGTGCATCTACAGGCCCGGATTGGTAATATCACATGACCAAATAATTATGTGATTTGTCCAGTGTCTTCAAACTTCCATGCTCTGTAGTAGACTTTCATGTCAGTAACATTTGGTAAGCCTGTAAACAACTACATAAATGGTACTTTCCCTTTCCCATCAAATCTTTCCTACTATGGGTACCATGCAGGGCCGACCTCAGCAACCGGCAAACCCGGGCAAGTGCCTGGGCCCACTGCTCTTGTAGGGGCCCACACGGCGCCGGGTACTTTACGCCGCCCACCTGCTTAAATTAACTTTAGTCGTCCATGGTAGATTGCAGAGAGGAGGAGATAAAAATAATTTTAAAAAACAACTCACCTAACACTTTCCCACGACAAGCTGTGCCAAGTTCCAGTAGGAAGGCAGTGACGGGACTGTTCAGCTCGTCGTTGGAACGTGTTAGGTGAGGTTTTTTTTTCATTATTTTTATTGGAGCAAACGCACCAAACTGGGAGATTAGCTTTTATATGGGAGCACAGACAATGGAATAACTTTTATATGGGGGCATGTATGATACTGTCTGATGGGCCCTGTATCTAAGCCTACCACATGATGGGCTTAGATACAGGGCCCCAGCAGACAGTAATGTTATACAGTATAAGATTACCGTCTGCTGGGGCCCTGTATCTAAGCCTACCTTGTCTTGCCGTTTTTTTTCTTGCTGATTCTATCACTAAATATCACACTGGGACTGTTGCATAGCAACACTCTGAATCAGACTTTGGTGACATGATTTTCCTACTGGATGAAATTTAATCAACTTTTCCACATAGGCTGTCCACATGGGGGCACAAACAGCTATTACAGTTACTGCTGTTGATTATATAGGTTTCTGTCACACAGTTATAATGAAGATCACATTTTAGCCTCCCTGACTCTATACTTATAATATCATAGCTTATTTAAAAGAATATTGAGGGAAAGATAATCACAGTGTCATCCCAGCAGACAGAAATGGAACTGGCACTAGCTGCTTATTTGATGTTATGCTGAGGCATAGGGAAAAATCTAAAAGTCAACAGTGACCATGGCACGGTTAGAACCCCATTGGCACCTTTGTGATGTAATCGCAGGGTGCCAATGGTTAATATGTCAACTAGAAGTTTATCTATGGCCTCCAATCTGCCATCTACGGAAACCTGCTTTTCCTTATATGCTGACTGTCCGTGTAAAACTGACAGTTATAATACATTGTTTTACATAAGTAGTGCAATGTATTATAACAGCGATCAAGTTATTGAACCTTCACATTCACTTGTGGGACTAGATTTAAACGTCAAAGAAGTACCAAAAAAATGCTATACAAAAAAAAATTAAAATCAAAGTTTCAAGTTAAAAAAAACGAACATTTTTTTTTTATCCAATATAATTTAAAAAATAAATAAAAAAAAACATACATAATTGGTATTGACGCATTCGCAATCACCCAAACTATAAAACAATTATGTTATTTATCCTGCATGGTAAACATTGTAAAACAATGTCAGAAATTCCTGTTTTTTGGTCACTCCAGGATTTTATTGTGCAAAAGTTGTAAAAAAAACAATATAAATTTGGTATCTATGTAATCGTACTGACCCACAGAAAATAAATAGCATGGCATATAGGTATACTGCACAGTGAACGCCCTAAGAAAAAAAGAAAGAATGCCAGAAAGGCTGTTTTTTGTTCACTTAGTCTTCCAAAAAATGGAATAAAAAGATACATGTACCCCAAAATGATACCAAGAAAAACTACACATTATCTCGCAAAAAACAAGCCCTAACACATCTTAGCGGAAAAAAAAAGTTTTGGCTCTCAGAATGTGGCTTATATGGCAGAATTATAAAAGTAGTAAAACATAAAGAATGATGCCATTTATAATGCACCATGATGCAGTAAAAAAATAAATATATATATATATTGCCACACCTTGCTTCCAAATTATTTTTATAAAAATTGATCAAAAAGTCCTTCAGTTTCAAGAGGTGGTTTTTCTCTTAATATCCCTTTTAAAAAGGAAATATTTCTAACTAAACTTATATATTCAAGGCCCAATTCTAATAAAATCTATGGAAAACCCCTGTGCTGTCCAAATGCTTACTGTACCCCTTGATGGATGCCTTAAGGGGTGTAGTTTCCAAATAGAGTCACTTCTGAGAGGTCACTACTGTACTGGTAAATTAGGGGCTCTGCAAATGTGACATGGCGCCTGAAAACCAAATCCAGCATAATCTGTGTACCAAAAGCTAAATGGATCTCCTTTACTTATGAGCCCTGCCATCTGCCCAATTTATCACCACGTATGGGGTATTTTTGTTCTCGAGAGAAAATGTGTAACAAATTGTGGGGTGCTTTTTCCCTTATACTTTTTGTGAAAATTAAAAAGTCTACATATTATCGTAAAAAAAAAAAATTTTTTATTTTTTCTAATAAAATCTATGAAGCACCTGTGAAGGGGTGTAGTTTCCAAAATGTTTTTTTTTTTGTGGTGTTTCTAATGTTTTGTCATTTTAAGGCCTCTGCAAACCTATAATGGTGCCTGGAAAACATCCTAATAAAAAAAAGGGGTTCCAAAACCAACAAGGTGCACACTAGGGCCACATATGGGATATTTCTAAAAACTACAGAATCAGGGTAATAAAGATTAAGTTGTGTTTTTCCATTAACGCTTGCTGTGTAATGGATTAAAATTGAATACCTGCAAAAATGTCACATTCACTTTGCTTTAAGTCCTGTGAAACAGGAATCCTAAATGCTGTTTTAAGTACTTCGAGTGGTGCAGTTTTAAAACTGGTGATGTATGGCATGTTTCTAATATATAGGCCCCTCAAAGCCACCTCAGAACTGAATTATTTCCTAAAAAATTATGTTTTGGAAATGATCTTGTAAATGTGAAAAAATGCTGCTAAACTTAGAAGCCTTCTAACGTCCTAAAAATAAAATAACAATTAAGAAAGGATGCCAACATAAACTAGACATATGAGAAATGTTAATTGTTAATTTTTTTTGTGTCCGACTTACAAGCAGGAAAATTCTAATTTTGAAAAATGCTATTTTAAAAACCTAATTTTCTATACATTTTGGTGTTTTTCACAAATAAATACAGGATGTATCAACGAAAATTTATCTCTAAGGCCCCATGCACACGAACGTGAAAAAACGCCCGTAATCACGGCCCGTAGTTACGGGCCCATAGACTTCTATTGGCCACGGGTACCTCCCCGTATGCTTACGGGAAGGTGCCCGAGCCGTTGAAAAATATAGAACATGTCCTATTTTAGGCCGTAATTACGACACGGGCAGGCCCATAGAAGTCTATGGGGCTCCCGTAATTAGGGGTGGCTACGTGTGTGCACCCGTAATTACAGGAGCGTTGCTAGGCGACGTCAGGAGATTCCCCTGTCTGCAGGCTCATGCCTGATTTGAATTTTTGAATAAAGAGAAGCAGAGAAAACGGGTCCGTAAATACGGGTTAAATTCTGGATAAAAACGTGTGACAAAGGACCCGTATTTACGCCAGTATTTACAGGAGGGAAAAAATACGGTCATGTGCATGGAGCCTAACATAAAGTGAAATGTGTCACGAAAAAACAGAATCGTTTGGATAAGTAAAAGCATTACAAAGTTATTCCCACATAAAGTGACACGTCAGATTTGAAAAATGGGGCTCTGTCAGAAAGGCCAAAATTAACTTTGGCTGTAAGGGGTTAACGTATGGTTTGCCAACTGCTTTTAAAATCATATTTCCCTTTAATCCAATTTCATCTATTCATATCTTCATCCATATTTTATATTACAAGGGAGAACCATTTTAGATTTAATGAGATTAATTGAACGTTTTCATGTATGAATATCAGTCTATAGCATATTTAAAATCAAAGATATAAATGACTACCACAGCATGTTGTTTCATAAAAAAAGACATATTTTTATAATTGGAATTAAGATTTAAAATTATATTTTATTCATACTGTGTTTTAAAGAATCTAGTGACATAGAACTTCTAGATTTTTTAGATTGCCTAAATTCAAATGAGTCATTGCCAAGGCAGAAGAAAACATGTCTTTCGTAACCCCACTTGAATTTTTTTTGTCAGAGGCAAATGCACAATTAAAAGAAATATTTATCAAGCTTATCGAATTCAACAGCTTTTTTATTTTTCTAGGACGTTACAAGGTTTAGAACATTAGCAGCAATTTATCATACTTCAAAAACCTCTTTTTTTTAGGTACCAATTCAGTTCTGAAGTGGCTTTAAGGGGCCTATTTATTAGAACCCCCCATAAAATGCCCCATTTTAGAAACTACACCCCTCAAAGTATTCAATACAGCATTTAGAAAGTTTATTACCCCTTTAGGTGTTTCACAGGAATTTAAAGCAAAGTAGAGGTGAAATGTACAAATTTTTGTTTTGGTCAGAAAATCCTGTTTATTCCATTTTTTCTGTAAAACAGAAGGTTTTACCAGAGAAACACAACTCAATATTTATTGCCAAGATTCTGCAGTTTTTATAAATATCCCACATGTGGCCCTAGTGCGGTAATGGACTGAAACACCGGCAGCAAAGTAGCACCTAGAGAATTTTGAGGCCTCCTTTTTATTAAGCACCATTTCAGGTTTAAAGAGGTATTGTGGTGCCAAAACAGTGGAAACCCCCAAAAGTGACCCTATTTGGCAAACTACACCACTCAAGGAACTTATGGAGGGGTGTAGTGGGCATTTAGACCCCCGCAGGTTTTTTTTGCTGCATTCTGTGGAATTAGGCTGTGCAATTGAAAATCAAAGTTTTCTGATAAATGGTTAAAAATAAAAAGCACCCCAACATTTGTAAAGCAATTTCTCCTGATTACGGCAATACCCTATATGTGGTCATAAATTGCTAGTTGGACAAATGGCAGAGCTCAGAACGGGAGGAGCGCTATTTGGCATGTAGATTTTGCTGGATTGGTTTCTGGGCGCCATGATGCATTTGCAGAGCTTCTCAGGTACCAGTACAGGGAAAACCCCTTAAAAGTGACCCCATTTTGAAAACTAGACCCCCTGAGGAATTTATTGTAGTTTTCATGGGGTGCATGCAAATTTTGGATCCGTTGTTATTCTATTTTTTAAGAGGCGTGGTGACTAAAAAACAGCAATTCTACTATAAATGACATATTCACTTTATTCTGCGGGGCGATACGATTACGGCGATACCATATGTTTATAGTTTTTTTATGGTCTTGTGGCGTTTGCACAATAAAATACTTTTTTATAAAAAATCATTTACTTATTGTGTTGCCATAACTTTCTTATTTTTCCATCAAGAAGTCGATCAGTATAATTTTTTAGATACATGCGACTTTTTGATCTCTTTTTATTTCATTTTTTGGGAGGTGACGTGACCAAAAAATTGTGATTCTACAGGGTGGGCCATTTATATGGATACACCTAAATAAAATGGGAATGGTAGGTGATATTAACTTCCTGTTTGTGGCACATTAGTATATGGGAGGGGAACTTTTCAAGCTGGGTGTTGACCATGGCATCCATTTTGAAGTCGGCCATTTTGTATCCAACTTTAGTTTTATCAATGGAAAGAGGGTCATGTGACACATCAAACTTATCGAGAATTTCACAAGAAAAACAATGGTGTGCTTGGTTTTAATGTTACTATATTCTTTCATGAGTTATTTATGTCATTAAGGGTGTCAGGTCCGAGCATTCCTAGATGAACAGCTTCCTGGAAAGTGGATTGGTCGTCGTGGGCCAGTTGATTGGCCCTCTAGGTCTCCCGATCTGACCCCCTTAGACTTTTATCTTTGGGGTCATCTGAAGGCAATTGTCTATGCTGTGAAGATACGAGATGTGCAGCAACTGAAACTACGGATACTGGAAGCCTGTGCTAGCATTTCTTCTGCGGTGTTGCTATCAGTGTGTGAAAAGAGGGTTGCATTGACAATCCAACACAATGGGCAGCACTTTGAACACATTTTATAAGTGGTCAGAAACTTGTAAATAACTCATGAAAGAATAAAGTAACGTTAAAACCAAGCACACCATTGTTTTTCTTGTGAAATTCTCGATACGTTTGATGTGTCACATGACCCTCTTCCAATTGAAAAAACTAAAGTTGGATACAAAATGTCCGACTTCAAAATGGCCACCATGGTCAACACCCAGCTTGAAAAGTTTCCCCCCTCCCATATACTAATGTGCCACAAACAGTAAGTTAATATCACCAACCATTCCCATTTTATTTAGGTGTATCCATATAAATGGACCACCCTGTAGTATGGTTTATTATTTTATTTTATGGCGTTCACCCCGCGGGATAAATAATGAAATACTTTTGTAGTTCAGGCCTTTACGGACGCGGCGATACCAATTATATATAGTTTATTTGTTTATTTATTTTTTAATAATAAAGGACTGATAAGGGAAAAAAGGGGTTTACACAACATTTTGTAACTTTTTTATTTTGTTCCACTAGGGGACTTGAGAGCAGGAGGCCCTGATCGCAATTCTAATACACTGCCCTACATGCGTAGTGCAGTGTATTAGAGCTGTCAGCTACTCGGCGACAGCAAGCATAGTGGGTCTTGACTTTGTGCTTACCATGACCGAATAGTACGTCAAGGAGCGGGAAGGGGTTAAACTGATGCCGTTCATCGTGCAGCATAAATAACATGTTATATTTATTCTATAGGTTGGTATGATTACGATAATACCAAATATATATAGTTTTCATTTTTTGGCTTACTAATTTTACACAATAATATCAGATTTCATGGAAAAAAAAGTTTTATGTGGCCGCATTCCTAGAGTCATAACTTTTTTATTGTTACTTCGATGTGCGGGTTTGTTTTAGCTTGTTTAGCCGCATGTTAGCTTATTTTTTGTGGAACGAGTCATATGTTTAATAGGACCATGTTGGGACACATTTAAATTATTTACCCCATTAAGTCCAAGCAATTTTTTTGTTTTTTCACTCTCCGTGTTCCAAGAGCCATGACTTTTTTGTTTTTCAGTCAATGGAGTAGTGTTAGGGCTTATGTTTTGCGGGACAAGTTGTAGTTTCTATTGCCACTATTTAAAGTACCACATCATGTACTGGGACACTAGAAAAAAAAAAAAATTTTGTGGTGGGATTGGAAAAAACTGTGATTCCTCCATTGCTTTTTGGATTTAGATTTTAGGGCTTTCTCCTTTTGTAAAAATGACAACTTAACGTTATTCTTCTGGTCAATCCGAATCTGGCGATACCAAATTGTATATATTTTTTTTTTTATTTTTTACTAATTTTACAAAGAAAAAATCTTTCTTTAAAAAAAAAATGTGTTTTGTGTCGCCAAATTCTGAAAGTCCTAAGTTTTTCATTTCTCTGTCGATTGAAGAGTGTGAGGGCTTATTTTCTGCGGGACGAGCTTTAGGTTTTTTTTTGTACCTTTTTTGGCACATTAGACTTTTTGATCACTTTTTATTACATCTTACTTTAGAGCTAAGGTGAGCAAAAAAAACTGAGATTCTGGCGGTTTAATCATTATTATTTTTTTATGCCATTCACCGAGCAGGTTACATAATGTTATATTGTAAAAGTTCAGACTTTTCCGGATGCGGTGATACCATTTTTGATTTTGATTTTTACATTGCTTTAGAGGAAAAATGGGAAAAGGTTATTTTATAATTGTTAATATTTTTTTATTTTTTGTAAGCTACTAAAAATGTAACTATTTTTGGAATATTTTATTAGTTCTTCTAGGGGATTTGAACCAGTGATCATCAGATCGCTGGTACAATACACTGCAATACAAAGGTATTGCAGTATATTGTTATTATTTGGCATTGTTTGCGTTTTTTGTTATGATGTTCACCGTGCAGTTTGAATAGCCTGTTAACTTAATTATATGGGTCTTTAACATTGCGGTGCTACCATATATATGTGTATTTTTTTTTACAGTATTAAAAAATAAAACAATTTTTATTTAAAAAAATGCTTTAATAAACTTTTTCTTTAATAAACTGTATTTAACTGTGTTTGATTATTTTGTAGTCCTTCTAGTGGACGTCACATTGTGATCTTTTGGTCACATCTATAATGCTTCGACAAGCCCTGTATACAAAAGCATTATTGCCTGTCAGTAACAGACTAACAAGCAATCTATTAGGCCGTGCCAGAGGCACACAGGCATGGAACTACTAGGGTAGGGCACCAATGGGGTGACAGAGGGGGCTCCTCATTTTTATAACCTCCTAGATACCTTGGTCGCTATTGACCATGGAATCTTAGGTATTAAACGGCTGTGATCGGAGATAGCTCCAATCCCAGTCATTGCAGCAGGGTGGCAGTTGTATATTAGAATCAGCACCTACTGTGTATGCTGTGGTCACAGCTCCTGGACATAACTGTAGATGCATTTGCAGGAATGCACTTCATAAACTAAGTTATAGTTACGGGAAGGAGTTAACAAATGAAATAACATGTAAAATGATGACTTGATTAACACTTTATACACTTCATCAGGCTCTGTTCAGACCGGTATATTGACTAATTATCTGCTATTTTAGTCCCATAATGCAATGCATTACACTAAGGCCCCGATTTTTTGTTCAGGATTTGATGAGGATTTCAATGTGGATTTTGCTCTGAAATCCTTATCATATCTGCAATTTTAGAAAACAAACATTTTCTGAGAACCCTTAATTTGCCTACACCCAAAATGGATATTGTGTTCACATTTCTTTTATATGTAGCATAGAAAAAAAAATATGTAAGCTGCGCATCCACAGCAATTGGAAGCAGGAAAAAAAAGATGTATTTCCCATTAAAAATAATACAAAAAAAAGTCCAAGTCATCTCCCCTGGCGATGCCATAGCCTCATTGTTCCCTGTTTTCTGTGCTGCTGTGCTCCTTGGATGACGTTTCCTCCCGTGTAACTGCTGCAGCCAATCATAAGCTGCAGTGGTGACATGTGATGCAGTGTCATCGTAGGAGGCTATCTGTACATAAAACCAAGACCAAAACCAAGTAGGAAGCAGGTACACTTCGCTATCGGCTCCGCTTTCTGCGGCGGGGAATCAAGATGAAAATCTGGTTCGCATTATCTGTTGATTTTTCAACAACAAATCCACCCTGTGTGAACATATCTTTATGGTAATAACCCATATTATATCTCAAAGATGGTCAGAGATGAGCAGTGTAAAAGAAAAACGTTATCATAATTTTTTATTTTTTTTTACATTTCCACAAAAATGTAGTGAACGGAAATGAAACGCTTATATATATTTTCAGGGTGCAGTATGTGAAATTCCTCATGGCAGTTCTTCCTCCTACTACCAGTGTATTTCTCACCCTAATACCTATGCTATTGAATGTGCAAATAGAGGTTTATAAGTAACGAATGAGTGTAGTGAAAGTTAATATGTTAGTATGTAGGTGTATTCAGGTCTAATTATATTCATAGTGTTCTCAGCCAAGTTAGCAAACTTTTGTTAAAATTTTAACCCCACCATTCCAATTCTTGTCGTTTTTGATGGAAGAGGACAGGCAGCAAAGTGTCCCTACTCTCTCACATTTGTACAGGACTTAAAAATACTTAAATATTTTTTCTATACCTTGGCTTGCTCAACTTAGCTACCTGTAGCCCTCCAAAAATTTTTGGGGGGTGACTACAACTCCCAGCATGCCCTGACAACTGCAAAAGTTAATCTGGTCAGCCGCTTGGGGGTGGAGTTAGAGGCATTGCTTAACAGAAAAATATTGTTGCGCATGCCGCATGACTTTTCCCTTTTTCTGTTCTTTAAAAGTTTCAAGGTAAAAAAAAATATGTTCTGGTTTTAAATGGTGCCTTTCCACTATGTGTCAACTTTTATGAGACATGTCAAAAGATGGTATCAATAGAGGTTGGCAAGTTGGAACGAACGGGCATGCATTTTACAGACGCACAGTTTTGAATGGAAGCGTTGTCAACGTAACTAAGAGTTATGGCAATCTCCAAGTTCAACTAAAGGTGCATGGTACTAGGTAGAGCATTAATGCCTATTCCTTCTGGTTATTGGTAAGTACGCATGGTCTGAATGATCTCAAAAAATGAATCAGCTGAGATGACATAAAAAATAAGATAAAGATGCACATATTTTTAATACCCTTTAATATAGTCAAAGACTAACGTAAAATGAATATAAAATCACAGCCCTATATTGTTATATGACAAAGCAACCACAGAACTTTTCAGTACTGACGTAAAAAATGACATACAATATTAAACTTACCAATATATCAATAGGCAAAACTGACATTGTTTTGATAATATATACAGTAAAATGTTTTCAAAGGTTGTCATTTTAATTTGGTCCTGCCTTTATATTATAGTTCCAAAGTCTTATTTGAATTTATGGTATTCATTTTACATGCTTAAAGAGACAACAGTACTTTGTGTTATAGCCATTTAAAAAAATTATTGCCTTCCATGAGAGTTCTGGAAAAAAAACTTGAAGCTCGCAGCAATTTACATTAGGAATAGCACATTTCATGTCAAGCAGTATTAGTTCATGCTGTGCACAGTTTGAGATATTCAGACGTTTATTGTGACAACAAGAACTTTCAACTAGTGACAAGCCCGGCTATGAAGGCATTTATAGTTCAGTGTCAGTGCTTGTCAAACCAAAGAGAAAACACACTCCGTTTTAATTGTCACCGGACATTTTTACATGTATTTCATTTTAATGTAGTGAATTAATTGATGGAAATGTTATGGTATTTGTTAACCACTATTATTAAAGCTATACATTTATGTTTGAATTCCATACCCTGGGAAAGTTGGACCTGTAAGGCCTGAGTTCACACGGGGCGGATACGCTGCGTAAAGTTACACAGAATATCCGCCCCAAACTGTGGTGCAGTTTTTCGGCCGCAATGTCCGCTGCGAAAAACTGCAACACTTGACGTTTCATTCCATGAGACCGCTGCAGCCTGTGATTGCCTGCAGCGGAGGTCAGATGGGATGAAGAGTCATCCCAGGAGGCCGGCCCTCTGACGTCATCCAGGCCGGCCTCCTGGGATGATGTTTTATCCCATGAAACGTCATCCCAGGAGGCCGTGCTGGAGGAAGAAACACAGATTTCTGGGTAAGTATAAGATTTTATTTTTTTGAGTTGCGTTTTTTGCAGCGGAATCGTTGCGATTCCGCTGCAAAAAAAACAACAATTGCTATTTGTTGCGGGTTTTACCCACAACAAATAAGCAGCGTTTACGCAAATACAATTGACACGCTGCGGAATAAGTTTCCGCACTGCATGGCAATTTCTGAGCGTTTTTTTCCACTCAGTATTTATGCAGCATATGGATGAGATTTGTTCTATCTCATCCACTTTGCTGCTACTGTATTATGCTGCGGATTTTACGCTACGAGTTCTGTTGCGGAAAATCTGCAGTATTTACACGACATGTGAACTGACCCTAAAACTGGATTATTAAAGTCTATGTACACCTTTTAAAAAATTTGTTTTTAATAAAAAATGTGTATCAATGTGACTGGTGCAACTTTGTAATTACATTTTATTAAAAATATTTTTTACAGTTTGAGATACATTTGCTTTGTATCCTGTATACAGAGCAGCTATATCTTGTGCTGAGACCTGTATCCATCAGGTCAGCAGCACTGACGGGTTCAGTGTCAGCGGGTCCTGCGTGCATGGCCGGATTATCATTGGTGCTCCTGGAGCACATGCTCCAGGCCCCAGCGTCTGATTGACTCAGGGGGCCCCCCAGGCATATTTTTTTATATTTTTGCATCTTTACTTCAAAACTGCTGCAAATTTAGCAGGATTTGTGCATAACTAAATTGTCTCTAAATGTCTCTACACATTTTCCGTCTCCCATTGATTCCAATGGGGTTTTGGAGGCGGAAACCGCCTCAAGATAGGTCATGTGGCTCGCGGGAAAAAAAATGCCTCTGCCTCCCATTGAAATCAATAGTAGGCATTTTCAGGCCGTTTTTGACGAGTTTTTTGGCGCAGTTTCCGCGTCAAAAACCTCATAAAAAAACTCAGTGTGAACATAGCCTTAATCTGGCACTGCCTGCGTGTCTCCGACATGCATGATTGAGCGGTTATAGATTACATCTAAGGCTTTGGTCACATCTGGGTCAGGGCTTCGTTCCAATGTTCCATGGTAATCAATAGCATAGTCGACTACGTTATTTATTACGTCAAAACGACGGAACCCTTGCACAATGGAGACAAACAAAAATCATTGGCAACGGATGCGTCACCAATGAAATCAATGATGATGGAAACGGAAACCTATGGTTTCCGTTTGTGTCAGTTAGGGTCCCGTTCTAACGGAAAAATCAGACGGAACGTCGGAACGGGATCCTGGCGCAGATGTGAATGATGCTTAACTTATGAACTTAATTATGACACGCAGTGCCTGTTGTCACTGAACACGTCAGTGCCGCTGACCCGACGGATACAGGTTTCAGTGCTAGATGCAGCTGCTCTGTATACATGATACAAAGCAGCTGTATCTGAAAAAGCAAAAAAAAAATGGAATTAAATTTTGTTAGAAGGTTGCACCAATCACACTGATACACATTTTTATTTAAATTCAAAATTTGTTTTCAAAAGAGTACATAGCCTTTAAATTCATACCCGTTTCAGGTTATCCAATCCCAAGGAAACTTAATTTTTGTATTGCACATTACTGTATGTAGAATTACATTTTTACATACTATATACCACATAGTATCTTGGATATCAAGCCTTTAACACATCACAACTCTTGCATGGTCCACGTTCATATTAGTCACATGCTACCCAGGATATAACTTTGCCAAGGTCTGCTTCAGAGTATAGCAATATATTTCCTAAGTTATCTAAACTAACCAGCAAGTGCCACGCAAACATAACAGGACTGCCCTGCATGTGTCTTACCAGCTGTTGGCAATTGTGGATACTATTATATACCAATGACAACAGGGATGGCATAGCATTGATGAATGTTTAGGATCCTCATAGCTCAGTAGGGACATTGAAATATAATTTTACTGCATTGGATTTTACTTTTTCTTGCTTCAATTTCAACCATCTTTCAACAAGTTATTGAAAAGTGAATTTTTACACAGACGTTCATCTCCAATTAGGGGAATATTTACAGTACATTTTATGATAAAGGGAGTTTACCAAAAGGCATTCAAGAAACCTATTACGCACATGTACTGCTATAGATATTTATATATAATTTGTTTAAATGTGTGATTTTATTTTCTGAATACATTGCATGGTTTGATTGGTAAGGGAGAATGCTCATTTGTTGCCCCTTCCACTATGTTAAGAATAAAAGGAGCAGCATCAGGAGGGGAGCGCGGGCACCATGGAAAGCTGAGAGTGGAGAAGAGATGCGGCCGGGTGCCAGAAGATGCTGCGGACCGGTGAGTATACAACGGCGGCAGCCGCAGCAGGCTGTGGTCAGAACGAAAAGGGGGACATGACTTAGCTTCTGGAACATACAGTAAAGATTTTCTTTATATATTTCTCAGTTTTAATTGCAATATTAGGCACAATAGGATAAAAATAATTAAGGAGATTAAAGGAATTGTTCGGTTTCAGCAAATGAATATTTTTTTCACAGGTCAGCACCTGTGTGACCATCACATGACCATTGACAGAATTTTATCCACTGGAAGTAAACAAATAATGTTCCTATTGAATAATAACAAGTAGAGATCTTGAAAACCGTGAGGAATTGATACAGAAAGTATTTTGGAAAATTGCTGTAATGATGGGGGTAGGGAAACAGACAAGTGAGCCCTAATCTACCCGCCACTCTGTCCTTGCCTACTTGCAATGACCCGCCCTAGGCGACGGTGTACAACTGGGCAGCGGTCCCTACGCTCAGTAAGTGCACGAGACAAACAGACAAGGGTACACAAAGCTAAGGGAAAAGGGGCAGTTGCCCACGGCAACACCGTGAGTAACAATAGTGGTGAACGAGCCGAGTAAAACCAGGAGTGTACGAGGTACCAAACGCAGAGCAGGAGAGTAGTCAGTAAGCCAGGGTCAGTATGGAGCAGGATCAAATAGTCAGAAGCTGTAGCTGGGCCAGGAAACCACACGAGAAGAATCACAAGCAAAGGAGGAACAGGAAAGGCAGGTATAAATAGACAGAGGGCGGGAGCTAGCTCCGTCTGGCCAGGCTGCGATAGGCTCTCCCACTACTAAGCCTGCCATAGGCTCTCCCACTCCTAAGCCTGCCATCCTGAGTGGTGGAAGATGGAGTCAGTCTCAGAGACATAGACTCAGGTGCAGACTGATTACCTATGGGCGTATACACAGAAGTTGTCCCTGGCAGATCCTTTACAATTGCATTACTTTTAATTATACAAAAAATAACATTAATTTGCAGAAACTGGACAAACCTTTTAAGGAAGGAATTGTGCTGGCATCTTTTCTTTTTTGTGAATTTTCCATATGTAGTGTTCCTTTAATCAGGAAACAAATAATTCACAAATAATAGATGCAAGAGAGTAAATTTATAATGCGCCGCAGGCAAATCGAACCTTGCTCTCAATATGATTATAGTTATTTAAAATAATGTCAGACTACCGTCTATGTGCTCAATGAGGTTCTGATATTTGCTTTGTTCTACGAGATAAATGAAAGAATTGCTAGTCTTAGGCCCCATGCATACGACTGTAGTTTTCATCTAATCAAATTGCGGATCCATTCATTCCTATTGGTCAGGGACACCTTTCAGTATATTTACAGATGTGTGTCCGTGCCGTAGAAATGATCATAGTCTGATTTTTGTCCGCAATTGCGGCACAGACTCCCCATAGAAGTTTATGGGCGCTTCAGCAATTGTGGACGGCTACGAAGTTGGATACGTAGCCGTTCGTAAATTGTGTAAGCGTTGCTATAGGATTACGGATACCGTCCCGTATTTGCTGATGACTTGTTCATGACTACGGATCCGTATTTGCAGAAAGTAAAAACCGTTGCGGTTGTGTGTATGAGGCCTTACAGTCCCCTGCCATTGGGGGAGAGAAGGATTGTGCATGTTGAAATTCAATATGACCGACTCTTGTTTTTCCAGGAGATAAGCCACTCCTAGAGGTACTCAGTCGTGGTTTATTCACTTTCCCATTAAAATACACATGAATGTTTGACCAAGGACAACATCTCCGTGGAGATTGCATGCTGTCTCTGTGCTTGAGTTTCCTTTGAGTAACTCTCATACTCAAAAAACCTTCACCATACCCATAGGTTAATAGGCTCTCTTTGAAATTGGCCTTAGTGCCTGTGAAATAAGATTGTGAGCCCCATAAGAGACATGGACAGATTTAAATGCTTGCTATCTCTGTACAGCTCTGTGGAATATCTTAGTGCTACATTAGCAATGACAAAGTAAATGTGTAAAATTATATGGAAAAGAATAGTTAATTCTGTTCATTTTTATTTAACAATTCCTACTTTTTTCTGGGAAAGGTTAGAAAAGGTTAACAGGCATCATACTGATAAACAATATAATCAAATTATATATTAACCCCTTAACGACATCCAACGTATGGGTACATCGCTGTCGTTACCTCAACTCCTTAACGCAACACAACGTATGGGTACGTTGTGTTGCTGGTGCGGGCTCAGAAGCTGAGCCCGCACCATCGCCAGCAGGTGTCAGGTTTATATTACAGCTGACACGATGCTGCATGGCCAGGAGCTAGCCTCTGATCCGCCCGATTAACCCCTTAGATGCAGCGCTCAAAAGTGAGCGCTGCATCTATGGTGTTTCCCAGGAGATCGGAACCCCGCAATGCAAATCGTGAGGTTCCGATGGCTGTTCCAGCAGACCGGAGGCCTAACAATGGCCTCTTGTCGGCCAAGTACGGAAGCCTGCTGGTCCTGTCCGGAGGCGTGGCCTAAAAGGCTTCCGGTCGTTAAAGAAAGATGGCGCAGGCTCGGAATCTGAGCCTGCGACATCAGCCGCCGGTGTCAGCTGTATTTTACAGCTGACACCGTGCTGTAACTTCAGGGCATGCAGCTAGGTCCGATCCCTCTCATTAAAACCCTAGATGCCGCGATCAACTAGTCCTGCAAAAAACAAACCCTCCCACAGCTATGAATGAAAAATAAAAAAGTTATGGCTCTCAGAATATGACGACACAAGAAATAAATACAATTTTTAAAAAAGTGATTTTATTGTAAACGCTGCAAAACGTAAAAAAATTATATACATTTGGTATCGCCGTAATTGTATCGACCCGCAGAATAAAGTAAAATGGTCATTTATAGCCCACGGTCACGGGAGTAGCTAAAGGTTCATGGGCCCCGATGCAAAAGTTTTTATTGGGCCCCCCCAAAAAAAATTCTCATGGCCGACGGTCCGCAGCTTTCAGTTGCATCGCTGGGTCTCCTAAGTGACCCAACAATACAGTGGCCCAGCAGACAGTATCACACATGATAGGATTAGATATAAGGCCCAGCAGACAGTTTCACATATGATGCGATTATATACACAGCTCAGCAGACAGTATCACACATTATAGGATTAAATATAGTGGTTCAGCAGTCAGCATTACACATGATAGGATTAGAGATATGGCCCAGCAGACAGTATCACACATGATGGGATTAGATACACAGCTCAGCAGACAGTATCACACATGATTGGATTAGATACAGTAGCTCAGCAGACAGTATCACACATGATAGGATTAGATACAGTGGCTCAGTAGACAGTATCACACATGATTGGATTAGATACACAGTTCAGCAGACAGTATCACACATGATTGGATTAGATACAGTAGCTCAGCAGACAGTATCACACATGATAGGATTAGATACAGTGGCTCAGTAGACAGTATCACACATGATTGGATTAGATATAGGGCCCAGCTCGCTGACATTGAGGCTTCAGCGCTGGACCCAGGAAATGTAAGTATAAGAATTGTTTTGCTTTTTTTATGCGTTACTAATTATTTTTGTGTTTGTGTTTTTTTACAGGTTCTGCGGCCCGAGTTACTATAGTAACTTTTTATTGATGTGGTGCAGGGGGGGGCGGCTGGGCCCCCCTGGCTTCAGGGCCTGGTCGCAATTTCGACCGCTGCGACCCCTATAGCTACGCCACTGTCCACGGTAAACGCCGTAAAAAAATAAATAAAAAACATAACAGGATTGCTGGTTTTTGGTCACCTTGCTCGCATGTACCCCAAAATGGTACCAATAAAAAATACAGATTGTCCCACAGCAAATAAGCTCTCACACAGCTCCGGTGAAGAAAAAATAAAGAAGTACTGGCTCTCAGAATATGGCGATGCAAAATGTGCAGTGTTCCAAAAGCGCATTATTATACCCTCTTATTTACCCTGATGTACTCCGCACAGATTACATATACCCCCACATTATAAACTGAAATATCAGCAATACCCCAAACAGAACTACTACCAAACATAATCTGCACGCAGATAGCCAAATGGCGCTCCCTCCCATCTGAAACCTACAGCATGCCCAAAGATCACTTTACATCCACATATATGGCATCGCCATACCCGGGAGAACCACTTAAAATTTTATGAGGTATTTTGTCTTCAGTGGCACAAATTGGGCACAACATATTGTGCGCTAAAATGGCATATCAGTGGAAAATTGCAATTTTCACTTTGCACCATATGCTGTGCATTAATTTCTCATGAAAAAAAAACCTGTGGGGTCAAAATGCTCACTACATTCCTTAAAATGTCTTAAGGGGTGTAGTTTCCAAAATAGGGGTCACTACTTGGGGGTTTGTTTTGCTATTTGACCTCCGAGCCCTGCAAATTTGGGCCAATGGTGTGAAAAATCACCGAAATAGGCCTCAAAGGCACATGGTGCTCTTCACTTCTGAGCCCTGTCATATGTCCAGGCAATTGATAAATGCCTTGAGGGGTATAGTTTTTAAAATGGGGTCACTTCTTGGGGGCTACCACTGTACTTTGGTACCTTTAGGGTTTTGCAAATGCAACATGGCGCCCAAAAACCAAGCCAGCAAAATCTGCATTCCAAATAGCGCTCCTGCCCCCTGCCGTGTGTCCAAACAGCAGTTTCTGACCCCATATGGGGTATTGCCGTAATCGGGAGAAATTACTTTTCAAATGTGGGGGTGCTTTTTCTCCTTTATTTCTTGTAAAAAATGAAAATGTCCACGTTGTATCAGAAGAAAATAAATTTTTAATTTCACAGTATAATTCCACTAAATTCAGCAAAGAAACTGTGGTGTCAAAATGCCGTAAACGCCCGAAGAACGGCTGAAAAATCTGAAGAACACCTGCAAACTTCTGCCCATTAATTTCAATGGGAAAAACTGTGTTCTGTTCCGATGGGCCGTTTTACAAAACGGCCGCGTAAAAAAACGGCCATGAAAAATAAGTGCAGAACACTTCTTGGGACATTTTTGGCTCTGTTTTTAATTGACTCTATAGAAAACAGCTCCAAAAACGGTCGTAAAAAACCTGTGGCGTCAAAATGCTCACTATACCCCTCGATAAATTCCTTCAGGGGTGTAGTTTCCCAAATGGGGTCACTTTTGGGTGGTTTCCACTGATTTGGTCCCTAAGGGGCTTTGCAAATGCAACATGGCACCGAAAACCATTCCAGCAAAACTTGAGCTCCAAAAGCCAAATGGTGCTCCTTCCCTTCTGGGCCCTCCTGAGTCCAAATAGCAGTTTATTATCACATATGGGGTATTGCCGTAATCATGAGAAATTGCTTTTCAAATGTTGTGGTGCTTTTTCTCCTTTATGCCTTGTAAATATTGAAGATTTCTAAATATTATTGGAAAAAAATTATATTTTAAGTTTTACATCCTAATTCCACTAAATTCAACAAACAACCTGCTGGGTTAAAATGCTCACTATACCCCTTGATAGATTCCTTGAGTGGAGATTGCCAAATGGAGTCTTTTTGGGGTGGTTTCCACTGTTTTGGCACCACAAGACCTCTTCAAACCTGACATGGTGCCTAAAATATATTCTAATAAAATGGAGGCCCCAAAATCCACTAGGTGCTCACTTGTTTCTGAGGCCAGTGCTTCAGTCCAGTAGCACACTAGGGCCACACGTGGGATATTTCTAAAAAAACTGCAGATTCTGGGCAATAAACATGAATTTGCGTTTCTCTGGTAAAACCTTCTGTGTTACAGTAAAAAAGCTTTTCTGCAAAAAAAATACATTTGTAAATTTCACCTCCACTTTGCTTTAATTCCAGTGAAAGACCAAAAGGGTTAAGAATCTTTCTAAATGCTGTTCCGAATACTTTGAGGGGTGCAGTTTTTTAAATTGGGTGTTTTATAGGGTGTTTCTAATATATAAGGCCCTCAAAACCACTTCAGAACAACAGCACTGGTCACTGAAAAAATAGCGTTTTGAAATTTTCTTGAAAATGTGAGTGTCACGAAGGGTCTGTGGACCCACTGAGCCGTACCGCCTTGGCGGTAAGGCAGCTCACCAACAGAGCGCAGGGGAATGTCTATAGTTCGAATAGGTACATGTGGCAGCTCAGACAGTAGCAGGGCAGACTCAGCTAGGACTAGGCAGCAGATAGACATCAGGCATGGTGAAGCCAGGGTATGTGCACATGGTAGCAGGCTTTTACGTCTGAAATGACAGACTGTTTTCAGGAGAAAACAGCTGCCTCGTTTTAGACGTAATTGCTCCTCCTCGCATTTTGCGAGGCTTCTCTGACAGCCGTAAATTTTGAGCTATGCTTCATTTAGTTCAATGAAGAACGGCTCAAATTACGTCTGAAAGAAGTGTCCTGCACTTCTTTTGACGAGGCTGTATTTTTACGCGTCGTCGTTTGACAGCTGTCAAACGATGACGCGTAAATGACAGGTTGTCTGCACAGTACGTCGGCAAACCCATTCAAATGAATGGGCAGATGTTTGCCGACGTATTGTAGCCCTATTTTCAGACGTAAAACGAGGCATAATACGCCTCGTTTACGTCTGAAAATATGTCATGTGAACCCAGCCTTATAGTCCACGGTACTCACGGGTCAAAGTTCATCAAAAGTCCGGTACACACGCTGCCCCTTTTAGAGCGGGAATGAGCGTGCGCGTGCACCCTACGGGATCCGACTGAGGTGAGTTGAAGCGAGCACTGGCACCTCCTGACGAGGAGGCTGAGGCCAGTGGTTGCCGACTCGTGGCTGCGGCTGTCAGGAGGGGATTGGAGCTGAGAGCCCGCAGCCACGGAAATTACAGTGAGAAATTGCTGCTAAAGTTCTAAGCCTTGTAACGTCCTGTAAAAATAAAAGAATGTTCAAAAAAAATGCTAACATAAAGTAAACATATGGGAAATGTTAACTAGTAACTATTTTGTGTGATATAACTATCTATTTTACAAGTAGATACATTTAAATTTAGAAAAATGCAAATTTGTGCAAATATTCTCTACATTTTGGTATTTTCACAAATAAATACTAAATGTGGTGACCAAATGTTACCACTAACTTAAAGTACAATGTGTCATGAGAAAACAATCTCAGAATCGCTTGAAAAAACAGAAGCTTTCCAAAGTTATTATCATGTAAAGTGACACATGTCAGAGTTGAAAAAAGTGGCCTGGTCCATTAGGTGAAAACAGGCTGTGTCCTTAAGGGGTTAATATACCTATAACATCAACAAAACACTGGCCTATCATTATGTGTTATACAGTACTGTGTGTCTGGTTAGTTCTAGATCAGGGTTCTCAAGCCCGCGGCCTGCGGGGCGCATGCAGCCCCTGAGGCTGTCATCTGCGGCCCGCGGGACACAGAGACCGTAGTATAGGATCTGCTCCGGGACTCTGTGGAATTCCCTGACATCGCCGTCCATATATGGACATTGTTGTCAGGGTCTTCCCCAGAGCCGGAGTCCTGGGCAGAGCGCTAGTATAGGCTGTGATCCGGGACTCTGTGGAATTCCCTGACATCGCTGTCCTCATATGGGGTGTGTGGCATTATCTGCAAATGGCACTGTGGCAGCATCTACATAAGGTACTATAGCAGCATCTACAGAGGGCACTGTGGCAGTATCTACAGAGGGCACTGTGGCAGCATCTACAGAGGGCACTGTTGCAGCATCTACAGAGGGCACTGTTGCAGCATCTACAGAGGGCACTGTGGCAGCATCTACAGAGGCCACTGTGGCAGCATCTACAGAGGCCACTGTGGCAGCATCTACAGAGGGCACTGTGGAATTATCTACAGAGGCACTGTGGCATTATCTACAGAGGGCACTGTGGCAGCATTTACAGAGGGCACTGTGGCATTATCTATGGGTGGGTGTGTGACAGTATCTACAGAGGACACTGTGGCATTATTTAGGGGTGTGTGACATTATCTACAGAGGGTACTGTGACATTATCTACAGAGGGCATCATGGCATTACCTACAGGGGGCACTGTGGCAGTATCTATAGAGGGCACTGTGGCAGTATCTATAGAGGGAACTGTGGCAGTATCTATAGAGGGCACTGTGGCAGTATCTATAGAGGGCACTGTGGCAGTATCTATAGGGGGCTCTGTGGCACGACCTAAAAAGGGGCTGCCTAATCTTGACATTTGTGTGTCTGCAAAACGCTTCCAACTGAGCCGCCGGACTACATTTAGCGACACTTAAACTGGAAAACTGGATTGTTGAATTAGGCACGTGGAGAAATCTCGCAAATTTCCGTTAAGTTTAAACCTAGCGGTATTATTATAGTAATGTAGTATTATTATAGTAATATATTATTATAGTAATGTAGTATTGATATAGTAATGTAGTATTATAGTAATGTAGTATTGGTATAGTAATGTAGTATTGTTATAGTAATGTAATATTATTAGAGTAATGTAGTATTATAGTAATGTAGTATTGTTATAGTAGTTCAAATAACGAATTGCATAACAATAATTTTGTAATGTATCAAATTTGAAGGTAAGCCCGTCAACTTACCATTTTTGCTATATGTGGCCCACTTACCCGACCGAGTTTGAGACCACTGTTCTAGATAGTACATATAACAATACAATGCAGTCTTGTCAATACAGTTACATTTGTTTCTACGTTCCCTTTGTGAGGCTAATTAGTATGACAGCTATTGTCACCGATGTCAGATTAGATAATTTATTCTCTTTTCAATGACTTGTAAGACTTTTCTGCCTTTTTTATCTGTTATGTTATCAAAATAACTGTGCCAAACGTGAAAGCAGTGGTCATGCAGATGCACGGCCCATCTGTTGAAGAGTAGACAACTAGAGATTATTTTCCACTTTGCTTGAGGTTTCCCAACAGTTGTGAAGTTTTAATTTTAAACACTTTCACAACAGAAATATAATTATGGACCTGCCACCTGGAAGTGATTTGGAACATCTGTGAATAGACACTTACGCTGTAATTAGATCTTAGACACTGGTGTCTGCTAATAAACCGTTGATTTAGTTTTTAAGTTAAAATTCACGTACAGTAGGTCAGTACATTTATCCATAATATTAAACCCTTGTCTTAAGAAAAATGTAAAATAAAAATTATATACCATTGTTCACAAAAAATGCTTCTGATTAGACTTTCACAATAATTCTTCGGAATATATTTTAGCAGAAAAACAATTGTCCTTTTACATAAAATAGGGGATTTAAGTTTGCACTTGCATTTTGGGGGGCTTGTGCTGGGAAAAGAGAGCGAATAAATGCCACAGTTTTACTTGTAATGGAAACAATGGATAAACACAAATCTCAATAAAGAGTAAAATAATGCATTTAGATCTGTTGCTCTAATAGTGATAATGTATACAATCTTATATATATTTTCAAAAGTTTGAAGCCCGATTTTTCATTCGTTTAAAATCAGGGAATAGCTCTTTTTGATTGGACACGCGTTCCCCAGGTAACGGATTGCACTGACAGGCTCCGCCTCCTATTGATGACATGGCAGCCCATAATTGGCTGCAACGTACATCATTCGATGACTTCTGGGACCTGCAGTAAGGACTAATCCTTATCACTGGTCATTTATAATCAAGCACCGCAGTAATAACGCATGTAGATCACACAGCCATGTCAGTGACATCTGTATAATGTGTTCTTATATAAAACACAGCTGCCGCAGAACCTCTTATTCATATGTACAGAACTCTAGCTGTCCCATTCATATGTCGCAAAATCGCGGCAACACGCCACGACTGAATAATCCCGTCAGAGATGAGACCCTCATGATTTTTAGAAACAAACGCATTGAATTTGTTCCTGACACCTTTATTCCCAGGTTCTGCCCTCCATCATTGTGTGCAGCCGCCTTAGCTCGATCCTGCAGTCGCTTCTCGTGCGCGCCAAATGTGTCACGTGATGTCCCCAGTTTCCCGTGCTGTCGCGTCCTCACAGGAAGCGGGTGAGTCGGGTGAGCGGCCGCCGCCTCAGTTTTGGGGTCACATTATGTGAGGAGTTTGAGGTACAGTGGGGGCGCCCCGTCTCCCTCCACTAACGGTGAATGTCATATCACTGCAGGACGCGGTCTGGACGGTGAATCCCGGAGGAAAGGATTAGTAGGGGGAGTAGTGGTTACCCCAAGTGCAGTTGTCCTCTATGTATCCTCTCACTGAGGGCATGCTGAGGGTTGTAGTACCTCCTCAGGTGCAGAGCTGCTCATCTATTAAATAGACACGTCGTCTGTATCGTGTGAAACTACAACTCCCAGCATGTGGCCGCACCACCCGTAGAGACCAGAAATACAATGACAGGACTGCAAAAACTCTTTTTATTAAGAACGAAAAAAATATATATATATGGTGATGACATATATAACATAAGTGAAATATAGAATAACTGGTATATAATATATACATAAAATACCTGCAACTGGTGTATAACGATACATAACTGGAATATAAAACATATAATATAACGAATATAAAACACAATATAACTGGAATATAAAACATCAATGCCAAATGGGCAAGAATCAGAAGTCCCGGTCCCTCATCCACCACTTCGTAGTTTAGTCTAGGAGCACTGACTTAGGGCTTATTTAGACAAACGTAAAATACGTCCGTGCAACGCGCGTGATTTTCACGCGCCTCGCACGGACCTATGTTAGTCTATGGGGCCGTGCAGAGAGTCAGTGATTTTTGCACAGGAAGGTGTCCATGGGCAATAGTAGTGAATGGGTCCGTAATTATGGACGAATTTTACGGTCGTTTGCATGGGGCCTTACAACACATAATTGGGTATTTAAATAGTGAGTTTTTACTCTATCTATACCGTAAGTCAACCTCCCGAGCAATGCCACGTATAAAAGCTAGTACTGACATAGAAAAAGTATGCTACTTTATTTGGCATGTTTAATACTATATTTAAAAGGAACTTTGTCAAGGTCAGTCCCCACAATAGTAGCGTGGTCTCACTGTGTCACTTTTAGGATCTGTGCACACGGCTAATTTTCGGCCATTTTTCGGGCCGTAAACGACTGAAAAATCTGTAGCAGAATGCCTCCAAACATCTTCCCATTGATTCCAATGGGAAAAACTGCATTCTATTCTGACCGGGCATTTTTTAAGTGGCCGTTTTAAAAAACGGCTGTGTAAAAATGCGCCCACGAACCGGAAGTGCATGTCACTTCTTGACCCGTTTTTGGAGCCGTTTTTAATTGACTATAGAAAAACAGCTCCAAGAACGGCAGTAAAAAAACGCAGCGAAAAACGCGAGGTTGAATAAAAAAATTCTGAAAATCAGGAGCTGTTTTCCCTTGAAAACAGCTCCATATTTTCAGACGTTTCTTAGTAAGCGTGTGAACATACCCTCAGAGTTGGCTAGGGCTAAACCATGGGGTGGGGTCTAATGGATTTTGCAATATTCACCTTAAAATATTCCTCAGAGCATTTGGAATTTGTCCAGGGAATTACCTAGTTTCATCCCCGAAGTATTCTAGAATAGCAATCGCTGACAGCCTACAGATGATATTTCTGAAGCAAAGTACCAAAGTCAAGAAAATAGAAGAATTTTTGAACAACTCCAAGGTCAGCGCTTGCACAGTTCATGCAACACAATAAGACTAATATAGCTCAAGGCAGACAGCAATCCAAAGACAGGAAAGTAACCAGATCAAATCCAAAACAACAAACAAAAAACACTTTTACAAATGGACAGGATCCAAAGATCCTTGTTTCTCCTTGCAAGGTGTGGCAGCTCTAATCACGATTAAATAATTAGAGATTACCATCTGATATAGGCCTGTCCCTTTAAGAAATAGAAGAGTTCAGGAACTGTTATGGAGAAGCCAGCGAAGAGACAAGGAGGGTGAGGGTGCCTACACAGATATTCAAACACCTGTTGTCCCACTATAACCTCAAAATAAGCATTTTGTTAAGCCCCATTGGAACCAACGAGTTATTTCGATGGATCAGTTCCAATAAGGGCAGATACAGACGGATGTTGCGTTTTTGCGCGCGCAAACAACGCGGCGTTTTGCGCGCGCAAAAAACATTTGACAGCTGCGTGTGTCATCCGTGTATGATGCGCGGCTGCGTGATTTTCGCGCAGCCGCCATCATAGAGATGAGGCTAGTCGACGCCCGTCACTGTCCAAGGTGCTGAAAGAGCTAACTCTTTCAGCACCCTCGACAGTGAATGCCGAACACAATATCGAAAAACCTGTTGAAAAAAAAGAAAAAGTTCGTACTTACCGAGAACTTCCCGGCCGTTACCTTGGTGACGCGTCCTTGGTGACGCGCCTCTCGACATTGGGCCCCACCTCCCTGGATGACGCGCCAGTCCATGTGACCGCTGCAGCCTGTGCTTGGCCTGTGATTGGCTGGAGCTGTCACTTGGACTGAATTGTCATCCCGGGAGGTCAGACTGGAGGAAGAAGCCGGGAGTTATCGGTAAGTCAGAACTTCGTTTTTTTTTCTACAGGTTCATGTTTATTGGGATCGGAAGTCACTGTCCATGGTGCTGAAACAGTTTAACTCTTTCAGCACCATGGACAGTGACTATCTCCTGACGTCGCGTACCGATAATTTTTTTGGCGGGTTCGGCCAAAACGAGTTCGGCCGAACCCGGTGAAGTTCGGTTCGCTTGTCCGGCTTTGCTCATCGCAAAGACACTCCGTTTGGATGTTCGGAAACAGAAAAGCACGTGGTGCTTTTCTGTTTACATTCATCCTTTTGACAGCTGGTGCGCTGTTTCAGTCGGTTCGCACGGAAGTGCTTCCGTGCAACCTGCGTGGTTTTCACGCACCCATTGACTTCAATGGGTGCGTGATGTGCGAAATACGCAGAGTTATTGAACCTGTCGCGCTTTTTGCGCAGCAGGCAAACGCTGCGCAAAAAGCACGGACTGTCTGTACTGCCCCATAGACTTGTATTGGTCCATGCGTGCCGCGTGAAAACCACACGGCCCGCACGGACCGAATACACGCTCGTGTGAATCCCCCCTAATAAAGCATAAGAAAAAGTACTAGTGAAACACTAATGTGAGTAAGAGCTAACTTATTAATGGTAGCTGGTACTAGATTGAATTAAATGTAATAATTTAAAACATTGTACTAAACCAGAACAGAACTTTTTAGACCAGTATAGTTGTCTTATGGCAACTAATTACATTAGACTATCTTACTGGACATAACTGTATAAACAAAAACAAAACTAAGAAATATATATACAGAAATTTTGTTTGACTGGCGATAACCTCACTAACTAACTCACTCACTCACTCCTCTTGCCAGGTCATACTAATGGCTATCTAGAAAACGGAGGTCTGAGGTACTTTCTGTAGATCATTACTTCACGAAGAAATTCTGTAATTGGTCCGTAATTTTAAAAAATATATTTCAGACCCTGAATAGCTATTAATTTGTTAGTTATGGCCTGTTCACATCAGCATTGGGTTCTGTTGATGATTTCCGTCTGGGGAACCCATCAAAGGAAAGGCAAACGGAAACCATAGTTTTCTGTTAAAATTACCATTGATTTTAATGGTAAGGGTATGTGCACACGACAACGCCAAATATGTCTGAAATTACGGAGCTGTTTTCAAGAGAAAATAGCTCCAGAATTTTCAGACGTTTTTACAAGTGTACGCGTTTTTCGCGGCGTCTTTTATGGACGTAATTGGAGCTGGTTTTCATTGGAGTCAATGAAAAACGGCTCCAATTACATCCCAAGAAGTGTCCTGCACTTCTTTGACGCGGCCGTAATTTTACGTGCCGTCTTTTGACAGCGACGCGTAAAATTACAGCTCGTCTGCACAGAACCTCGTAAGAACCATTGCAAGCAATGGGCAGATGTTTGCCGACATATTGGAGCCGTCTTTTCAGGCGTAATTCGAGGCGTATAACGCCTCCATTACGTCTGAAAAGAGGTTGTGTGCACATACCCTAACGCTTCCATTGCTATTTGTTTCCATTTGTCTCCGTTACATAAGGTTTCAGTTTTTTTTACAGAATCAATAGCACCGTCGACTGCGCTATTGTTTCCGTAAAAAAAACCCGGAAACCTTACGGAATGGAGACAAAAGCAAACCGTTAGCAACGGAAGCATTACCATTGAAATCAATGGTAATGCTAACGGAAAGCTATGGTTTCCGTTTATGGGTTCCCCTTGCTGAAAGTTCTGACGGAACCCATCAACGGAACCTAATGCTGATGTGAACACACCCTTAGGGAAGGATAATAACTACTTAATTCACTTCACAAGAGCTCTGCAGGCAGGCCCGTATTTGCCACTAGGCACTGGCGGTGCAGTGCCCAGGCGCCCTGTCCAGTATGAAGGGGCGGCTTCAGCAGCAATTTTTATTTATTTTTTCTGTGACCTGACTGACCAGCATTTAGGTCACTCATGGGAGGGGGAGTGGCGGTATCCCGGGCAGAACATCTACTAGCGCTCTGCCCCAGGACTCCTGCACTGCTCCTGATGTCACAGTCCATATATGGACATTGACGTCAGGGGCTTTCCCAGGGTTGGAAAATAGCGTTCTGCATGAGGATTCCAACTCTAGGGAAGCCCCTGACATCACTGTTCATATATGGACAGTGACATCAGGAGCTTTCCCTGGACCGGAGTCCCGGGCAGAGCCTCTACTAGCACTCTGCCGAGGGACTTCAGAAACTTCACATGACATCACTGTTCATATGCGTAGTGATTACCAGGTTGAAAAGGGCCACCATTTTTGGGCTTTCCTAGCCTATTAATACCAGCTTGCGGTAGCCCCAATACCCTACCGTCACTGCAGATGGTCGGGTTCTGGATTATAGCCGAATCTTCCTTGTACCCCTGGTGGCGGTGAGTAATGGGGTAATAATGGGGGATTAGTGTTAGCCTTTTCACCCACTAACACGAAGTCCCACTTTAGTAATAGACTCTGTCAATCAGACAGCGGCCACTACTAAGGCAGTAGTAATAAAGTTAAAAAAAAAACAGACGAAATATTTTATTAACATTAAAAAAAAAATGAATTGTTAAGTATTTTATTGAAAATAAAAAAAAGATGCTGTAATCAAAGTAGTCCTCGAATCCGAAGTAGTCCAACAACCAAACCTATAAAAAAACAAATCCAAAAAAAGAAATTAGCAACAAATAAAAAAGCAAAACAATTATTATACTTACCTTACCTTTCCTGGGTCTAGGGCTGAAGCCGCAATCTCAGCGAGCTACGCTGTTTCCGTGACATCGGGAGTTATTGAAGGCATCATGTTCATGTTCACACTGCTTATTTTCAGCTGTTTTTCGGGCCGTAAACGCCACGAAAAATAGCTGAAAATAAGGGGGCTGAACGCCTTCAAATATCTGCCCATTGACTTCAATGGGAAAAATGGCGTTCTGTTCCCATAAAAAAACGGCTGAAAATCAGAGGCTGTTTTCTCTTGAAAACAGCTCTGTATTTTACAGCCATTTTTTGTTAAGCATGTGAACAGTGGCGTAACTACCGCCGTAGCAGCAGTAGCGGCTGCTACGGGGCCCGCGGCATGAGGGGGCACGTGTCGCCCGCCGGGCTGGCACGGGCCCCCACCATGGCCGGAGGCTCCGCTAGCAGCCGCTATGGCTGCTACAGCGGGACGCCACTGAATACTACGGCAGAGCAGGGAGGTATTTCCCCGCTCTGCCATTAAACAAGACATGTATCCCCTATCCACAGGATAGGGGATACATGTGTGACCGCTGGCAGCGATAGGGAGAACGGGGGACTGAAAATCCCACGAAGTTCTCCATCACAAACCTCGGATTTCCGGGGTCTGTGTCGCCAGCTCCGTAGAAATGAATGGAGCGCCGGTCGCGCTTGTGCGCATGCGTGACCAGCGCTCCTTTCATTGTTATTGAGCTGCGCAGACGCCGGAAGTCAGAGGTTAGTCATGGAGAACACTTTCAGTCCCCCGTTCTCCCTATCGCTGCCAGTGATCACACATGTATCCCCTATCCTTTGGAGAGGGGATACATGTCTTTTGTCTTTTCACACTGTAGGTCGCATTTTTTTGGGGGGTTCCCTACAGGGGGGGTCTGTAAGGCGTTCCCTACAGGGGGGGCTGTAAGGCGTTCCCTACAGGGGGGGCTGTATGGTGTTCCCTACAGGGGGGGCTGTAAGGCGTTCCCTACAGGGGGGGCTGTAAGGCGTTCCCTACAGGGGGGCTGTAAGGCGTTCCCTACAGGGGGGGCTGTATGGCGTTCCCTACAGGGGGGCTGTATGGCGTTCCCTAAAGACCCCCCCTGTAGGGAACGCCATACAGCCCCCCTTTAGATAACGCCATACAGCCCCCCTGTAGATAACGCCATACAGTCCCCCCTGTAGATAACGCCATACAGCCCCCCTGTAGATAGCGCCACACAGCCCCCTCTGTAGATATCTACAAAGGGGGCTGTATGGCGTTATCTACAGGGGGGCTGTATGGCACTATCTACAGGGGGCTGTGTGTGGTGCTATCTACAGGGGGGCTGTGTATGGCGTTTTCTACAGGGGGGGGCTGTAAAAAAAGGCACTATCCGGTGGGGGGGGTGTTGTGCGACACCTAGGGGAGGGGGGCCCCAGTCAAAAGTTTGCTATGGGGCCCAGTCTTTCCTAGTTATGCCCCTGCATGTGAACATAGCCTAAAAGTGCCTAGGGCAGCATCTACTCTACTAAATATGGCCCTGTCTGCAGGTCCAGTACATTAAAGCCAGGATCACACACACAGTTTTTGCCTCGTTTTTTTTTTTTAGCCAAATCCAGAAGAGGATCCAAAAGGAAGGAAAGGTATAAAGGACAGACTGATATGTCTCTTTTCGTTTATATCCACTTCTGTGTTTAGTTAAAAAAAATACTGCATAAAAAGGCTGGATTCGCACATGTAGATTTAATGCAGTTTTTGAGCCAAAGCCAGGAGTTTATGCTAAAGAAAAGAAGGGTACATAAGTAAGACTGAAAAATCTCCTTTCTTCTGTATCCACTTTGGGCATTGGCTTAAAACGCTGCACTAAAAACTTCATTAAAACAATGAGTGAATCAAGCCTTAAGCAACTCTTCGTTGTGAGGGTCCCGCAAACAGAACCATAGGGTATTCCTGGGCTTTATGAGGTTGACTTATTAGAGATCTTGCATATATCACACATATACTTTACTATTTCAGAGTATATTATCAACAGAGATACATATTAGGGATGAGCGAATCGATTCTACATTATTCAAATTTGGTCCAAATATCCCAAAAGATTTGGCGAACCCTTCATCAGCGGCCAGAACAGGAGCGCTGTACAGTCCGTGGAGAAGGCTGTACACACAAGGGGGGCATTCCCCACCCTTTAGTGAAAATAAGCATACTGTAAAGTGCCAATCCATTCAGTCCTAGAAGACACCAGAGGGTCAGACATGAATTTTCGGGGCACATGCCATTTGCGCAGAATCTAAAATGATCAAATTGGATCCAAAATGAAATTTCTGAAATTCGCTTATCTCTAGTAAATATACATTTATAGGAGTATTGGAGCACTGGACTAGTCGGAAATTGGGGTTTGGCTTGTGTTGTCCTTTGATGTAATAATAATAAAAAAAACTTTTTTGCTGTAATATAAAAGGAATTATTTTCCAGTTACATTTAAATACTCTATGTTTGTTAAATTCTCACTAACGGAAGTTTAGAAGATTATTTATCTTGTTCTAACATTTTTTAATTAAGGCAAAAACAAATAATTAATGTTTTACTAAAGTGCTATTCTTCTCCAGGCTGTTTTTACCAATTTATTTTACATAATTTATAACTCAAAGAAAATTCTCTCTCCTGAATAAAAAGTAAATTAATAACAAGCACAATATTATGTTTCCAAAGATTAGCATGCTCATATTTTAACCCAATTTGTGTCATTTTACTTACCAGCGTTCTTAATATTTTCCATATGTGTCACCATCACCCTGACATAAACATGCACAAGAGAGAGGGGAATACTTCCGCAACATTTCATTAGTGCTGGTTTCCCATCTCTATTGTGCCACGATCCAAGTCTGATTATAGTCCACGTACAGTGGTGTTCTTTAAAAAGCCCACTTCATTCTAATCACTGACCACCATTTTTTAACAGTTTTTTTTAGCTGGGACCCCTTTGAAAAGACAGCTTGTGTCACTTGCTTGAGTCTTCTTCATGCTGCTGTGCCCTATGAAATAAAATTCAGCAAGGCCTAGCAGAGGACAGAAGGGAACCAGTGGAGGGGAGTGAGCTGTCAAGCTTTCAATCTCTTCTCTTGCTTTTTCCTTCCCAACAATGATGCATCTCGTGATTAAATGCAGTGCAGGGGAGAAGAGCGGTGCTTACTATAGGACAGGAGGGAGCCAAGAGAGAGGAGTTTCCAAGCTCCGTGTGTACCTGTTGTCATGCAAGTGAACAGAGCTCAGCTCCTGTGATAAGCTGCCACTATCTGTTGAGGAAGGAGCCAGCCATCATGTGGAGGAAAACAAGTTAGGCTCTGTTCACATCTGTGCTAAAGCTTTCGTTGCTCTGTTCCGTCAGAGGACAACCAGGTTGCAGAGGGTGCTAAATGTAAGAAGCAACCAACAATGTTCTTCTTTATTAATACTATAAATTACCTAAGGTGCAGCCTTATTGATGAGTCGAGTCTAAGGTGCCGGACAATATTTGCATTCTGAGATGGAAATTTTGGTTTTGATTGTATAATATAACCTAGATATCCCTCCAAAGATTTACATTATGGCAATCATAAGGACATTTAGTGCAATTGCCTCAATTGGGTATTCCCAAAATCAACAATTATAACTTATCCATAGGATAGGTGATATTTGTCTGATCGCTGGGGGCCCCACTAATCTTGAGAATAAGCGGCCAAAACACCCTGTTTCTCCTCATTGCTCGACCGCAGTAAGGAGGATATTGAATGGAGCGGCGGTCAAGTATGCGCTCTCCTTTCAAAGTCTATGGGTAGAATGGAAAGAGACAAGTACAGCGCTCAGCTGTTTCCGTAGGTCCCATAGACATTGAATGTAGCTTCGGGCACATGCTCGAGACTGCACTATTCAAGATCCTGCCTATATAAAAATAGAAAAAGCGATTTCCTTACTGCAACCCACAAGTTGTGGCCATTTACTTGAAAAACACAACACATTTTTACCAATTTCACTTACACTAACGCATGCCGTTTGTTTACATCCACACTGTTTTCAGAACTGTGGTGTAGCTCCTTCCTCTGTGTTCTGCTCTTCATTCCATAATTTTAGAAACCGACCTAGACACATTGTGTCTGCTGCCCAGCTCCCTGCTGCTGCTGTTAATTGACCAATGTCCTCACACAGCCATTGTCTTCTTCTGTCTGCTGCCCAGCTTCCCGGGGATTCCATTCATCGTCCATGCACTGTGCTGTCTCTTATAGCAAGAAGTGCAGGAGCTATAGATCAAATGGTAAACGTGTGAAAGCAGGGGAGAACAGCAGAGATTGTTCATGAGCCTTCACCACGAGATTGGTATACTGCACATCAGTAAAGAGGACACAGATCATGATGTCGCAGTCACATGACCTGTGTTAGAATTCAGAAACGGGCGCACTATAGATACAGTAAATACATTACAAAATTGATGTCTCTAAGGACTTAACGGCAGTGTCAGGCAAAAAAAATGTGTCTCGGAAAACAACTTGAAAGCACGTAATATAAAATCCAAGTGACAAACAAACTCCAACAGCCTGCCACGTGGATTTTATATTACTATATGCGGTTTTTAAACTTTACTTTGTAAGTATAAAAAAAATCCCACTAAGGATTATTTCATGCAGTTTGGACATTATTGCTCTGTGTTCTTGTGTCTGTCTATTGCTGGTATAATAATCGTATGGAATATAGGATCTCAGCAGTGTAAAGTTGTATCTTAAACTGGGATAACTGTCATTCAAGGCTGGTGCATGTGGGAAGGCAATCAGCTGTAATAATTTTTTATCACTTGGATACTTTTTTTACATAGTTAGTACGGCTGAAAAAAGACACATGTCCATCAAGTTCAACCAAGGGACAGGAAAAGGGAAGTAAAAAATTTCTACACAAAGGAGCTAATATTTTTTTGTTCTAGGAAATTATCTAACCCTTTTTTAAAGCCATCTACTGTCCCTGCTGTGACTAGCTCCTGCGGTAGGCTATTCCATAGATTCACAGTTCTCACAGTAAAGAATGCTTGTCGCCTCTGCAGGTTGAACCTTTTTTTCTCTAGACGGAGGGAGTGCCCCCTTGTTTTTTGAGGGGGTTTTACATGGAACAGGATTTCACCATATTTTTTGTATGTGCCATTAATATATTTATATAAATTAATCATGTCCCCCCTTAGTTGTCTTTTTTCAAGGCTAAATAGGTTTAATTCTTTTAATCTTTCCTCATAACTTAAATTCTCCATGCCCCTAATTAGCTTCGTTGCTCTTCTTTGTATTTTTTCCAACTCCAGGGCATCCTTTCTATGAACTGGAGCCCAGAACTGAACTGCATATTCTAGATGAGGCCTCACTAATGCTTTGTAAAGTGGCAATATTACATCCCTGTCCCGCGAGTCCATGCCTCTTTTAATACACGACAATATCCTGCTGGCCTTTGAAGCAGCTGATTGACATTGCATGCTGTTATTTAGTTTATGATTTACAAGTACACCCAGATCCTTCTCAACAAGTGACTCCCCCAGTGTAGCTCCACCTAGGACATATGATGCATGCAGGTTGTTCGTACCCAGATGCATAACTTTACATTTATCTACATTAAACTTCATCTGCCAAGTGGATGCCCAAACACTCAGTTTGTTTAAATCCGCTTGCAATTCATGAACATCTTCCATAGACTGAACTATATTACATAGCTTGGTGTCATCTGCAAAAATAGAAATAGTGCTATTAATCCAAACCTCTATATCATTAATAAATAAGTTGCATAATAGTGGTCCCAGCACTGAACCCTGGGGTACACCACTTATAACCGGGGACCATTCAGAGTAGAAATCATTGACCACAACTCTCTAGATACGGTCCTTGAGCCAATTCTCAATCCAATTACAAACTATATTTTCTAAACCTATAGTCCTTAATTTACCCATTAGACGTCTATGAGGGACAGTGTCAAATGCCTTTGCAAAGTCCAAAAACACGAAATCCACAGCGGCCCCTCTGTCTAGACTTCTGCTCACCTCTTCATAAAAACAGATTAGGTTAGTTTGACAACTTCTGTCCTTAGTAAAAAGGTGCTGGCAGTCACTTATAATGCTATTTATTGTCACATAATCCTGTGGTAGATACTGGTAGAGCGCGATGGTTACACTTTTCGTCTGTGACTTCGTATGAAATTTGAGCCCTTCTTGTGACTGTTGATGTTCCTGGGTATTATTGTGTACTAACGGGTAGTTAACATATTTTATTCATCCAGTAGTGCTCCTTCATCGGTCTGTAAAATTGATGCGATTGCCAAACTACAGCAAAACATAGTTCACCCAATGGGCCTATTACCTGCTTAAACAATAAAACTTTTCTCACAAGATACACTATGATTGGAGGCAAGGTCGGTGATTTTAGATTTTCTAATTGAATTTTTCTTGGTAGAGGTAATATGAGGGAACATTGTAAATATGTTTGTCATGAGTAAAGTATGAAAGACTAAGATTTGAAGTATGCCTTAGGGATTCAAGTACTTACACATTCCTTACTCTTCATTTTCACATAATGCAAGGTTGTCAATAATAGAGACCAGTAAACTCTAAGAACTGGTCAAGAAAATGAATTTCTTGCTCTTGGTTTTTATTATATTTAGTAACCTTTAACAGTAAGTATGCTTCTTTTATGTACTGCAAATAGGAGAAAAGGTAGAAGAGTTTTATTCTTATTAATGTTTAATTTAACAGTAAATCCTTGTTCAAATAATAAATAAAATATTGTTAGGCAAGTCATAGAGTAGGACAAAAGATAATAGAATTTTAAGCTTGAACTGAACATTTCCTACAGTTTTAATGCAGATGTTAACACGCAATTATTTAGAAACCCAAAAGATTTCTAATTAGAACTGTATAAATGCATTAGGGAAGATTGAGTTTGTTAAATGTCGTATTATAAAAATGTCAAACCGTGTAAAATCTTCTCTTCATTGTAAAACAAAGAGATGTGAAATCAGCCTCGGAAAACAGGGAACAGAATATATTTATTATTTACTTGTGATCCTGTTTAACATAAGATGTTCGCTGAGGCATAAAATGTAAATTCAGACAAGGATGGGACCTCGATTGACTTATAGTCAGCACTCGCTGAACACTACATGATGACCAGAACCAAAAGATTTGATACCAGAACGCAAGGACACTCAACCTGAAGGTAAACGCAGGACATTTTTACACATTTTATTTTCCGTCGCTTAGTCAAAGCAGATTATTTTCCTGTATTTGATTACATACTTCAGTAAGCTCATGTTTATCTACCCAGAGGGGGCAAGGCTTACATTTAGAAGGTTAATTGCTTTGTTTGGTTTATATTGATATTTATCTACGTATGGGAAGCTATTAACATCCACCGCAAGAATTTAATAGGGTTTGGCAAAGATTTCTGAATGTATTTATTTATTAAATAATTACTGTATGTTTATTAGCTATACATACATATGAAAATAATGCTGGTGGAAATTTCTATACTTTTCTTAGTGTGAGAGTAGGTCCTGCAGGATAGGCATTGTACAAAACATCCCCTGCAGTAGAATCACTGTACATTTCTGGACCCATTCAAATATTATAATCAGCATGTAGTAGCCATTTGAGAAAATCCACCATTAAAAATAGCATTGGTATTCTGCAATGAAAAGCAATTATATAATCCTATTGAAAAGGTCACTATAATTTCTTCGTCTCTGCCTTTCCTACCTGAAGTTTAAAGTGGCAGTGGGAGACATGGCTGAAATGTTGGGCAGTACAGTTGCCCAAAGACTCTCCGGCTCTGCTCCTATTAATTAGAATTGGTGATGTTCAGGAACTTCTTGGGATATTATATGGTTGTCCAGCCGGATGTTCTGCCGTCCCTTTAAACAATGCGCGAGAGATGCAGTGAATAAACTTCACCTTGAAACAGTAAGAATCTTTTTCGCATTATCTGAAAGTAAAGTGAGTAGCACTCCAAAAAGTTTCTAAATAAGTTGGCATGCGGATGCAGAGAAACTCATTAAGGCCTCATGCACATGGCCGTAGCTGTGTGCACAGCCCGTGATTATGGCACGGAAGCCTGCAGAGAGTAATGGAAACCATGGTTGTGTGTATGGGCCCATAGAAATTAATGGGTCCGCAATTCATCCACATTTTTGCGGATGAATTGCGGACATTTAAACACGTTCATGTGCACGAGGCCTTATAGTTATGGAGCTGTAATTGTCTTTAAAGTGCCATCTGAAGGATGTCGTTCCAAAGACCTTCCACTGTACGCTGCAAGGTTGCAGCGAAAGCCATTGCTGTCCTCGATAATAAATTAGCATCGATATTATGAGCCACTTTTGAGGATGCTAACCACTGCATTTTTCTAAAAAAACTTTTGAGAAATAAAAAGACCATCCAACAATTTGTTGTGCTCAGTGGCGTAAATACCGCTGTAGCAGCCATAGCGGCTGCTACAAGCCCCACGGCAAAGGGAAGCCCGTGCCGCCCGCCGGCACGGGCCCCCTCATGCCCGCTGGCGCCGCTAGCAGCCTCATTGGCTGCTAAAGTGGTAGTGATGCCACATTTAATAGTATCTGCGTCCTTATGACACAGATACTATTGAACACTTAGACAGAACAGGGAATTATCTCCCTGGTCTGCCATTGGCTACAAGCCTATCAGGTGCAGGGACAGGATCCCTATGCAGGATGGTGTGATGAAGTCACTGGATCACGCCGGTCTAAGCAAGGATCCTGACTGCATTGAGGCTTGTGTAGAAGCTCCGATCAACGTTTTTTTTGTTGTATTTGTTTGGGGGGAACTATCTACAGTGGGGGGGGGTCTGTATGGCACTATCTGCTGTGGGGGGGTCTGTATGGCACTATCTGCTGTGGGGGTGGTCTGTATGGCACTATCTACAATGTGGGGGTCTATATGGCACGAACTACAATGGGGGGGTGTCTGTATGGCCTTATCTATAGTGGGAGGTCTGTTTCCACTATCCACAGTGGGGGGGTCTGTATGACACTATCTACAGTGGGGGTCTGTATGGCACTATCCACTGTGAGGGGTCTGTATGGCACTATCTACAGTGGGAGGTCTGTATGGCACTATCTACAGTGGGAGGTCTGTATGGCACTATACTGTGGAGGGTCTCTATGGCACGATCTACAGTGGGGGGTCTGTATGGCACCATCTACTGTGGGGGGGGCTGTATTGCACCATCTACTGTGGGGGGGCTGTATGGCACTACATACAGGAGGGGGCTGTATGATACTATCTACAGGAGGGAATCTGTAGCTTGTAGGTACATACAACTTTTTGATAATTTTTTATTTGTTTTTTTTGTGGGAGAGAGGGCGACAAAAAAACACTGTCGTCTTTATTTAAAATTTTTTTTACTGTGTTTACCCTTCAGGGTAAATAATGTTGTATTGTAGTAGTTCGGACATTTACGGTTATGGCGATAATCGTTAGTTTATTATTTTTTTTCTAATGTTTCACATATATTGTCATTTTAAATGGCGCCTATGAAACCCTGCCTCTAGCAGGGCTTAATAGGACCACAAATCTGGCAGACCTTGGGGCCTTGGTTTAGGCTAGCAAGCTTCCATAACACCCGCGTCGCAGGAGGGGGCTATGTTCCATTGGAAAGGGCGTCCGTCTCTTTCAACAGCTTAGATGCCATGGTCGGTATTGACAGCCACACCGAATGGGTTAAACAGTTTGGATCGTAGTAATCTGCAATCCCAGCAGTTAGAAAAGGGTGTCAACTGTAATATACAGCAGACACCTGCAGCGTATGGAGCGGGCTCAGCTCGTGAGCCCCCTCCATACAACCCCCTATGATGTATATACCTGGTGGGTGGACATAAAGGGGTTAATACCTATTGTTTCTGCAATACATATTCCTGCTGTAATATGCTTTTATCTGTAGACTGGCATTAATTCACTGGCTACGGTATTTAATAAATCACACAATTATACCATAACAGGGATAGTATAATACAATATGACAAAACAGCAGCATTAGTGAGTGATTATAGCTGCATAGCTGAACGACCTCACTCTACAGCTGCATGTTTAGCTTTATTGCCGATACATAGACAATCCAAAGCCTATTATTCCAAGGATGCTTTTGGTAGTGGTTTGACTGTTATTTACAACCTGGCTGACACATATGTAACAGTTCCTGCAGGACATTTTCCCTTTCAGAGCAAACCGTAAACTGGTTTGTAATTGCCCATGCCCTCGACAACCCCCTTCCCACGCACGCCATTAAGATTTATAGGCAGATTTCACAATACAGTTTGTCATTATCCCTTGGCAGTGGTCTATTTTGATGATGTCGCAATATTCTTGCCTTTATTGATAAGCTGCGTTATATGTTGATGCAACAATAAATTGTGTCTTCATTTATAAGCCATTTTCTTTTGTGATATCACAATAGTGTTTGTCTTTATTCCTAGCTGTGGTCTATTTTGATGATGTCACAATAGTCTAAGCTGTGTTCTCTTTTCATGATATCACAATATTTTTTTTCTCTTTTAATTTTTTTATCGGTTGTGTACTTAATTGATGCTACCGCAAAATCTCTTTAGGGGAGATGTTTTGAAAATGGTCTTTGCCCACGACAACCAATCAGATCTTGCCTGACATTTTTCAGAGGCCCTTTGGAAAATGAAAGTAGCAACCAGATTGGTTGCATTGGTCAACTACCCCCCTTTAATTTTGCACCAGTATTGACAACACTATTGTGGAAATTTATTAAGACTGATGTTTCATACGCCAGTCTTAATAATTTAGGTACATTTTACTCCAGTGTTCTTTATATTAGGAGGCACATGCCTCTTAATAAATTAGGTACATCTCTGGCAGTCTGTGCACCGCAAAGGAAAATCTACGCCAGCTAAAGATTATGTGTTTCTCTCGCTTTACCACAATCCACGTGCTAAAAGAAGAATAAATGGCACACTCTGACTCCTTTCAAATTAAAAACGTCACGCGCCAAGGTTGTCCTCTTTCCCCCTTCTTTTTCATGTTATTTATGAAGAAATAGAGAGAGAAAAACAAGGAGGCGGCGCTCCAGTAAGGTAATATTGCCTTTAGGAATTCCAACAATCAATTAATTATAATTGGTAGCAGTTTACTACTCACCTATTGACATTGTGATATAATAGGCACAACGCCACTGAAAAGCATGTATAAAGAAGAACTTGGCTGGCTGCAACCCATTGCTTCCCCACAAGAGACAAATTTCTGCACAGAATCTTGGTTTTATTGCATCAACAACGCGTTTCTGTATCGGACAGGTCCTTTCATCAGGTCATGAGTAGAGGGACCTATCCTGTCCGGAAACGCGTTGTCGATGTTTCAATAAAACCAAGTTTGATATAAAATTATTTGTTTGATATGGTTTAAGTGATTAATTAGGCAGCCGTTCGGTCTCTGCAACTATGAATCCACCTCTATCTTAGTTATGGAAACCCTTATACTAAAAATTAGACAATTCCCCGAAATCATTGGATTAAATGTCAGCTAGTTTTTAACATAGCACAATGGCATTCACAGATGACCTACTTATTCTTCATATCAAACCGTCCCAAGCTATACCATATACATAAAGCTTTTACATGTTTTTGGAGGTCTCAAGTTTTAAAATAAACCTCAGTAAATTGGAAGAAGTAAATATCTTTACATCCCAAAGAGTTCAGCCTCTTAACATTTAATACCCCACTTAGCTGGCCTGACTGCCATAAAATACTTAGGCACTCAGATTACTTCAAACCCGAATCTTCTATATATGATGAAATGCCATCCATTTGTTAACTGAAGTCAGAAAACAACTTCAGGGAACTTTGCTTACTCTTTACTTCTTTGATGAGTAGGAAGAAAATTCTCAAAACTTATATTCTTTCTAAGCTACTTTATGTTTTGTAGACTGTCCCAATCCACCTCCTTTGCTCCATTATCAAAACAACATATAGTATGATTATATAGACTATGATCATATAGTATGATAGCATTTCTCTGGGATGACTGCATACTCCCAACCCCATATATAGAGATGAGCGAACCGGGACAACCAAACCCGGTTTCAGTCCGAACATCGGGAAAAGTTCGGTTCGCAGCGAATCCGAACTTCACCGGGTTCGGCCGAACCCGTTTTGACCGAACCCGGTCAAAAATATTATACAAATCGGCAGCCACTTGTCTCTATCAATCACTGATAGAGAAAAGAGGCTGCTGATTAAAAATAAAATAAAAAGCATTTCATACGTACCCAGTCGTTGTCTTGGTGACAAGTCCCTCTTCTTCCTCCAGTCCGACCTTCTTTTCTGACGCGGCAGCCTGTGATTGGCTGCAGAGCGGGTTCCCCAGCAGCATTTAAAAGAAACAAGATCCTGACCTGTTCACAGAGTTTAAGGCAGCACAGAGTATTTCAGGAGAGGAGCGTGTGATTGGCTGCAGAGGCCGCTGCAGCCTGTGATTGGTATGAACGTATTTTATTTATTTTTTTATTACATTAAAATGGTATTTTCCGTGCGCCGAGCATGGTACTGTAAAGGTTGCTGAAAGAGTTAGTGCAGCCCATTAACTCTTTCAGCACCCTGGACAGTACCATGCTCGGCGCACGGAAATTACAGGTTCGGTCAGAACTAGTTCGGTCCGAATCAAACTTTTTCGTGAAATTCGGCGAACTAGCGGAACCGAACTTTTCATAAGTTCGCTCATCTCTACCCATATACATATGAACTATATCTTGCCCCCTAGCTTAAGTTAGTTTTACAATCATCAACACATACAGATATAAAAGCTCACCTTATGAGCCAAAACCACCACTTACAATATATTTATGGGCACCTTCTATTCCATTAATCCAACATTAAATCTCCAGCTTCATTGCAAGAGGCAGACTTTTCTTTTTTTGGTTTCTATAGCTTTTCACTTAACTTAGTGTAGACGTTGTAGAAAACAATCATGGGAAGCTAGCCTGTGGTGCGGAATTTACATTCCGAAGCATGCTCAGTCTGTTGCGGAGAAGTAGCGGATTTTCACTTCAGATTTCAGCCTTTGCTGAAGCAAGTCCACTGCGAAATCTGCCACGTCTGAACAAACCCTCAAATATGCAAATTTTGCAGCAGATTTCCACCACGTCTTTATGTGCCCTTAAGGTTTGGCCGACAAGTTGAGCCCAACATATATCTTTGTCTACTCCACCCCTGTTGCCGTTGCAATTGGTCCCCTTTTTTTCTTCTTAGAAAACCAGTAGAGATTGCGCAACCCTGGAATTTTCTGAGCGGAATTGCCCTTAAGGGTAGGAACACACTAGGCGGATACGCTGCATAAACGTACACCGCTTAACCGCCCTGGTAGGCACAGGGAATTCCGTATGAAAAACGGCACCAAATTGTGGTGCAGTTTTTCGGGCAGCATGTCCGCTGCGGAAATTCTCCAGGAATAAAAATAAATGTTTATACTTACCTGACCATAGTCATGGTGATGCGTCCCTAACTTCTGAGCGAATCAAAGGCTGCAGAAGTCATATGGACTATTGCGTCATCCCATTAAGCCGGGCATTGCTCAGAATAGAGGATCACGTCACTATGACTACGGCATAGGGGGAAGTATTAGGTTTTTTTCTTTTTATTAGTTTCAAATAAAATAGCTTTTTTTCCTCTCACTTGCGTATTTTGAGGTGAAATCGTAGCGTTTGCACCGCAAGAGTCACAACACATAGCTCTTTGTTGTGGGTTTTACCTCCCTATATTTACCCACACTACTCTCATTGTACGTGTCCCAACCGACAGAGTTGTCCTCTCTAATGTTCTAGTTTATATATTCTTTTGCTTATTATCTTTAGACCCGCCTCCCCAAACCATGGAACCTCTTATTTCGTACGGAACCTAATTTAATATTTTGTGTACTTTTTTAAAAAAAATTCTTCTTTGCACTTCACTGTTTGTAAATGGTTTTAAAACTAAATAAATCTTCCAATTAAAAAAAAATTGGATAGGTATTAAACCAAATTCATATTTTATTAAGAATGTTTAATGTGTTATTTTGTCATCTCAGTAGACTAAAATCTTTACATTTTTGAGAAATAATATCCTCTAAACTACGTTTGTGTTGACTTCATTTTACATGAGGGATACAGCAGTCTTATTTTTATCTCTATTTATTCCATGGGTAGGTTCCTAATCGCTTCCTAAATTTTCGAAGTATTATATCTGAACATGACAGAGGACAGAAAATACTGATTATATATAGTTAATGTCTTAAACTAAAAATGGATCTAAATAATATCATGAAATTGTAAGTATCATTACAAAATAAGAACCTAAATCCCTCCTTCAAGGGGTATCTCCATCTCGTACATTTATGGCATATCCACATGATATGCCATCAATATCTGATAGAAGCTAGTCCCACACCATTTTTTAGAACAGGGCCTCTTGACCTCCATCCTACCTTGTCTTGATGCTCTGGAGTGCGGAAACAGCCATGCTTGCTGAGCTTCACCATTTCAGGAATACCGGACATGCGCAGTGCGCTGTGGGAGGCGGGAACGGGGCAGGCGACACCCACGATCGCGTATGGGCGGAGTGCGCACCTCATTCGAGAACTGAGACGAAGAAGATCAGAAAATAACATGACACTCAATCACCACTGTTGTAGCTAATCACGCCCACTACAAAAAATATATTCACAGAAACCAGCCAAGAGAAATGCCTGGTAATAGGTTTTTTTATGTTTCAAAAAAGGATATGTGTTATTTACATAAAAATGTGTGAATGAGTAACATTCAAAAAGAGGAAAAGGGAGAGTATATCCCTTGAATCGTGAATATGTTTATGAGCCAATATCACAATATGTACATAAACATCACAGTATCGTAAAGGTTATAGTAGACCTCATAAAGTGGATATATTTATAGTGATTAATAAGACCACCTTTTTTTAAAAAGGGAAAGCAATACAAATTATGTGTAAAATATAATAGGAAATATACATATGAGTATTCTCACACATCACATATGTATCCAAAGTCATGTGCAAAAAAAAAAATCACAAATGAGTGTCATCAAACAAAACATGTGACATAAACCAAATCTCAATAAAGAGAAGAAAAAAAGAGAAGGAAAAGAAAAAGAAGAAAAAAAGGGGTGACAAAAATATCAATGTTAACTTCTGTGTCAAGGGGCGGTGAATTTGCGGAAATCTTCTCATTCCTGGTTATAGCGGTCATCCAGGTCTAAAACGTCTATTTCCTATACGGAGGCAATCAGGGGCGTAACTAGGAAAGACTGGGCCCCATAGCAAACTTTTGACTGGGGCCCCCCTCCCCTGGGTGTCACACAACCCCCCCCCTTGTAGATAGTGCCTTTTTTACAGCCCCCTCTGTAGATAACGCCATACCTCCCCCTGTAGAGAACGCCATACAGCCCCCCCTGTAGAGAACGCCATACAGCCCCCCCTGTAGAGAACGCCATACAGCCCCCCCTGTAGAGAACGCCATACAGCCCCCCCTGTAGCGAACGCCATACAGCCCCCCCTGTAGGGAACGCCATACAGCTCCCCCCCTGTAGGGAACGCCATACAGCCACCCCCCCTGTAGGGAACGCCATACAGCGTCCCCCCCCTGTAGGGAACGCCATACAGCGTCCCCCCTCCCAAAAAAATGCGACCTACAGTGTGTCCTACAAAATACATGTATCCCCTCTCCACAGGATCTCCACAGGATAGGGGATACGTGTGATCGCTGGCAGCGATAGTGAGAACGGGGGACTGAAAGTCCCCTGAACTTCTCCATGACAAACCTCTGACTTCCGGTGTCTGCGCAGCTCAATAAAAATGAAAGGAGCACTGGTCACGCATGCACACAAGCACGACCGGCGCTCCATTCATTTCTACGGAGCTGCCGACACAGACCCCGGAAGTCCGAGGTTTGTGATGGAGAACTTCAGGGGACTTTCAGTCCCCCGTTCTCCCTATCAATGCCAGCGATCACACATGTATCCCCTATCCTGTGGAGAGGTGATACATGTCTTTTGCTCTATTTTGAGCCTTCAGGACCAGACACCGTTTAGCCATTTTTAGCACGTGTTAGTTAAAAGGCTATAACTTTTTTATTTGTTGGGCTAACGACCTGATTTTTGCGACGTTTTTTCCATAGACAATGCAGGTTTCATTTTTTATCGTTTTTATACACAACTTTTTTGCGATTTTAGAATTTTTATTCATAAAATTTGAAAATAATAGTAAAAAAATAAGCTTTTTTACATTTCAGCTATTTTTTTTTTGGTAATAACATAGTTTTACCCTAAAATAGACCTTTTATTTGTGATCGTCATTGTCTACCGTAAATTTTTATATATTACATGTCTATATTAGGATAATTGGGTCAGCGCTAGCGTTACAACAATGATTGGCGGGGGGGAACGTTTTTTTTTTGGGGTGGATATTTTATGTGTGTTTATTATTTACATTTTTTTTGCACTTTACTTTATTATTTTTTTATTACTATGGTCTGTCCCCCAATGGTCAAAGAAGACCTTTGGGGAACTTTATATATTTTTTTTCTTTTTACACCATGTTTTTCCACTGTAACTGGAGCTACATAGCAGCCCCAGTTACAGGGGAAATCAGCCCTCTCATAGTCACTAATAGGGCTGTACTGGGTCTTGTAAGACCCAGCAGCAGTCTGTAAGTAACGGCACCCGGCGATCATGTGACCAGTCACATGATCACCGGGAGGAATAGAGACAGCGCCGCTGCTGCTGTCTCTATTCCTGTACACAGCGCGCATTCAGCGCTGTGTTCAAGTGATCAGAGAAGACAGAAGCAGCGAAAGCTGCTTCTATCCTCTCCTCAGGGTCCCCGGCAGTCACTGACAGCCGGAGACCCGACATTCAGCTGCCCGATCGCGCGGGCAGCAAGTTAAAACCCGAGCCGTAGAAAGTCAATGGCTCGGGTTTTAAGGACCTAAAAATACAGCCAGCGGTCGGGAACCAGTTAATGGCAGAGCGGGGAGATACCTCCCTGCTCTGCCGTAGTGTTCAGTGGTGTCCCGCTGTAGCAGCCATAGCGGCTGCTAGCGGAGCCTCCGGCCATGGTGGGGGCCCGTGCCGGCGGGCGACACGGGCCCCCTCATGCCGCGGGCCCCGTAGCAGCCGCTACTGCTGCTACGGCGGTAGTTACGCCACTGGAGGCAATTAGACTGAAGAGAGATGGTACATCAGATACCTAGTAAAAATATGTAGTACAAGACACAAAAAAATAAATTTTAAAAGCATGCTGATGGTAGAGATTACATTTGTTTAAAGAAATGGAGCAAAGCTGAGCTTTTCATTGAGTCCGAACAGTGTCATTAAGCCCAGTTTAACAATCCACTTGCATTCTCTTTGTGCCAGGACCTTCTTCAGATTGCCCTCCCTGATGCCACAATGTATACGGTCGATTCCACGAACCCTAAAGGATTTGGGGTTACAGCCATGGTATAGTTTGAAGTGCTTTGGCAGAGTTTTTAACTGTGTAAGATCGTTTATAACCAATGTACGGTTTATAACCACGTACAATAGCCAATGGGAGACGATGAGGACAATTCTAGGGCGACACTGGTATGTTTTAAGATCTGAACTAGCCTTGGCTATGTGTTTGTAGAGAGGCCCATGATGACGGCCAAGAGAAGTAGGCACCTCAGAGACCTTTTGGTCAAAAGCCACTACTTACCAAAAAATATGAATCCTTTTGGATCACGGAGACCGAGAGTAGGATGTTACCCTTGTGTTCATTGTATAGCATGCCCCAACATTAGCAGAGCGACAAGTTTTGAGTCAGTAGATGGGAAAAGATCCTTTGAAATCAGAGACTAGATCTCTTGCAGCACCACACAAGTAATCTTCTACGCGGTATCTGGATGTCCATAGGTATATATAGGCCTGACATCCAGAGAATTGAGGCTACGCACTAGAGAACATGTGCGGGATATTACCGGAGCTAGTGTTATAAACGATCTTACACAGTTAAAAACTCTGCCAAAGCACTTCAAACTATACCATGGCTGTAACCCCCAAATCCTTTAGGGTTCATGGAATCGACTGTATACATTGTGGCATCGGGGGGGGGGGCAATCTGAAGTAGGTCCTGGCACAAAGAGAAGGCAAGTGTATTGTTGCACTGGGCTCAATGACACCGTTCGGACTCAATAAAAAAACTCAGCTTTGCTCCGTTTCTTTAAACAAATGTAATCTCTACCATCAGCATGCTTTTGAAATTTATTATTTTGTGTCTTGTACTACATATTTTTAATAGGTATCTGATGTACCATCTCTCTTCAGTCTAATTGCCCTCGTATAGGAAATAGAAGTTCTAGACCTGGATGACCGCTATAACAAGGAATTAGGAGATTTCAGAAAATTCACCGCCCCTTGACACAGAAGTTAACATTGATATTTGTGTCACCCTTTTTTTCTTCTTTTTCTTTTCCTTCTCTTTATTGAGATCTGATTTATGTCACGTTTTGTTTGATGACACTCTTTTGTGATCTTTTTTGCACATGACTTTGGCATAGGATACATATGTGTTGTGTGAGAATACTCATATGTATATTCCTATTATATTTTACACATTATTTGTATTGCTTTCCCTTTTTAAAAAAAGGTGATCTTATTAATCACTATAAATATATCCACTTTATGAGGTCTACAATAACCTTCACGATACTGTGATGTTTACGTACATATTGTGATGTTCACGTACATAAATCGTCACACGTTTTGAATCCTCTAATTGGCTCAAAAACATATGCACCATTCGGGGGGATATACTCTCCCTTTTCCTCTTTTTGAATGTTACTCATTCACACATTTTTATGTAAACTACACATATCCTTTTTTGAAACATAAAAAAACTATTACCAGGCATTTCTCTTGGCTGGTTTCTGTGAATATATTTTTGTAGTGGGCGTCATTAGCTACGTCAGTGGTGAATGAGTCATGTTACCGTCTGATCATCTTCGTCCCAGTTCTCCAATGGGGTGCACACTCCACCCGTACACGACCGGGTGTGTCGCCCAGGGCCGCCATCAGGGGGCTATTAGGGGTACTACTGTAGGGGTCCCGGCCAAACTTAATTGAAAGAGGGGCCCGGCAACTGACGCGACTTGCCTTTGGTAGAAAAAAACAGGCCCCTGCAATGGACTGTTCTTTTCACCAAAACAATGTCGTGAGCTGCGGGACCCCCTCTCAACAAACACCGCCGCGAAACACCGCCCGCTTGCGCGCGCATGACCGCAAGCATGCACCCGTGCACGCATGACCGCAAGCGCGCACCCGCGCGCGAACGACCGGGCGCGCCGGAACGCATCCCGCTCGTGCCCGCCGCCAACTGGGAACGACAGCCACACAGGGACAGCGGCACACAGTCTAGTTACCTGCTGGCCCGCCTCCGACTCCGCCTCCTCGGCCTCCTCGTCCTCCGCCTCCGCCTCCTCCAGAGTGTAGCTGCGTAAGGAGAGGGGGAGTAGTCCAGTTCTTGCGCGGCGGCAGGAGTTCTACGATCCCCGCCATTTTCTGGAGCCTGGAGGTGAAGGACTGGACGTCTGGACCGAAGACATCGCCTGACGAGGACTGGAGTGGGAGCATCTCTTCTGACACAGTGAGTAAAGTGTCTCAAAGTGCTGTTTATGTATGGCCCTGTTCACACAGAGTATTTTGCAGGCCGAAAAAAATCTGCCTCAAAATTCCTTAAAGAATTTTGAGGCAGATTTTGACATGCCCACACTATCTTGCTGCGTTTTTTCCCCGCAGCGATTGAGGACAGCAGACAAAAAACGCAGCGAAAAATGCATTTTCTGCCTCCCATTGATTTCGATGGGAGGTCAGAGGCGGAACTGCGGCAAGAAAGGACGTGCTGCTTTTTCTTTTTTCCGCGACTGGCTCCCATTGATTTCAGATTAAATCAATGGGAGGCGGTTTTGGAAGTTTTTTGGTACTGATTCTGACGCAGCGTCCGAGTCAATATCAAGGCCCAAAAACTCTGTGAAATGGGCCTTATTGTTAGGGCTTATTCAGACGAACGTGTAATACGTCCGTGCAACGTGCGTGATTTTCACGCGCCTCGCACGGACCTATGTTAGTCTATGGGGCCGTGCAGACTGTCAGTGATTTTCACGCAGCGTGTGTCCGCTGCGTAAAACTCATGACATGTCCTATATTTGTGCATTGTTCGCGCATCACGCACCCATTGAAGTCAATGGGTGCGTGAAAATCACGCCCAGCACTTCCGCAGCAGTATAAACTATGAATGAAAACAGAAAAGCACCACGTGCTACAAACATACAAACAGAGTGTCATAATGATGGCGGCTGACACACGGAGCGGTTATGGACCTTTTGCATGCACAAAACGCCACGTTTTTTGCGCGCGCAGAAAGCACACGCTCGTGTAAATCCGGCCTTAGTGTAGGAACACACTAGGCATGAACACTGCGGATTTTATGCAACACATTTTATTGTGGATAATCCGCAGCGTATCACAGTCGCAGCAGAGTGGATGAGATTTGAACAAATCTCATTCACACGCTGCAAAAAAAATTGACCTGCCGTGTGGCTTTTTAAGTCGCAGCACGTCAATGTATTCTGTGGAATCGCTGCTCCTCTGTTGCGGAAATGCTGCGGTTCTGCCGCAAAAATCACAAATGAGAAAAAAAAAAAAGGCACTTTTTAAAATTTATAAAAAAGTTTAGACTTGCCCCGGCCGTAGTCCTCGTGACACTATCCTCTATTCTTAGCGCAGCCCGGCCTCCTGTCATGACGTTTCATCCCATGTGACTGCTGCAGCGGTCACATGGTCTACAGCGTCATCCCAGGAGGCGGGGCTACGTTCAGAAGAGAGAGATGCGTCACCAGGACTACGGCCGGGGCAAGTCTAAACTTTTTTTTCCCTGCAGGATTCCCGCAGCGGACATGCCTTACGAAACCTGCGCCACTATTTGGTGCTGCGGTTTTGCTGTTGGAATTCCCTGCGGCTACCGGGGCGGATAAGCTGTGTAGTTTTACTCAGCATATCCGCCTAGTGTGTCCCTTATGATGTCGCTCCTGGAGCTGCTGCTACCGGGGCGGATAAGCTGTGTAGTTTTACTCAGCATATCCGCCTAGTGTGTCCCTTATGATGTCGCTCCTGGAGCTGCTGCCGGTTTCTAAATAGGCAGTTGGTCCAGTAGAATTTGGAATAATTTTTTTTTGGGAACCAGCTTAAAAAAATACAAAACTTTTGTGTTAGGGCCTGTTCACATCACCGTTCGCTTCCGTTCCGGGGTTCCGTCTGAGGTTTCCGTCGGGTGAACCCCGCAACGGAAAGTGAAAGTGACAGCACAGCTTCCGTTTCAGCCACCATTGATCTCAATGGTGACGGAAACATCGCTAATGGTTTCCGTTCGTCACCTGGTTTTCGGACGGAATCAATAGTGTAGTCGACTGCACTAATGGTGATGGAAACAGAAGCTGTGCTGTCACTTTCACTTTCTAATTTTCCCAGGACCAATGTGTCCATAATTTGATGGACTCTTTCATGAGGGGTTAGCCACCCATAGGACAATACACTACCCTTCCCATACATCTTCATTGTAAGGACTTTAGTGCATTACTTGATTGCTATTACCACATGGGTAGTATGTTTTCCTGTTATACCATGTAATATTATGGACTCTTTCCATACATTATGTACCTTTTTAAATGTTTTGTCTAATTCTTGTGATCAATAAAAATTTGTTATATTTTTATATATATGGCTTTCTACTCCGCTTCTTCTCTGTATACACTACCCAGACAATTTTGTGTTTTCCATGAAAGCTCACACTTATATTTATCAAAATGAGTTGCAAAATGACTAGAAAATATAGTCAAGACATTGACAAGATTAGAAATAATGATTTTCATTTGAAATAATAATTTTCTCCTTCAAACTTTGCTTTCATCAAAGAATGCTCCATTTGCAGCAATTACAGCATTGCAGACCTTTGGCATTCTAGCGGTTAATTTGCTGAAGTAATCTGGAGAAATTTCACCCCATGCTTCCAGAAGCCCCTCCCACAAGTTGGATTGGTCAAGCTGCTCCCACAACAGCTCTATGGGGTTGAGATCTGGTGACTGCGCTGGCCACTACATTACAGATAGAATACCAGCTGCCTGCTTCTTCCCTAAATAGTTCTTGCATAATTTGGAGGTGTGCTTTGGGTCATTGTCCTGTTGTAGGATGAAATTGGCTCCAATCATGCGCTGTCCACAGGGTATGGCGTTGCAAAATGGAGTGATAGCCTTCCTTATTCAAAATCCCTTTTACCTTGTACAAATCTCCCACTTTACCAGCAACAAAGCAACCCCAGACCATCACATTACCTCCACCATGCTTGACAGATTGCGTCAGGCACTCTTCCAGCATCTTTTCAGTTGTTCTGCGTCTCACAAATGTTCTTCTGTGTGATCCAAACACCTCAAACTTCCTTTAGTCTGTCCATAACACTTTTTTCCAATCTTTCTCTGTCCAATGTCTGTGTGCTTTTGCCCATATTAATCTTTTCCTTTTATTAGCCAGTCTCAGATATGGCTTTTTCTTTGCCACTCTGCCCTGAAGGCCAGCATCCCGGAGTCGCCTCTTCACTGTAGACGTTGACACTGGCGTTTTGCGGGTACTATTTAATGAAGCTGCCAGTTGAGGACCTGTGAGGCGTTTATTTCTCAAACTAGAGACTCTAATGTACTTGTCTTGTTGCTCAGTTGTGCACCGGGGCCTCCCACTTCTCTTTCTACTCTGGTTAGAGCCTGTGTGTGCTGTCCTCTGAAGGGAGTAGTATACACCGTTGTAGGAAATCTTCAGTTTCTTGGCAATTTCTCACATGGAATAGCCTTCATTTCTAAGAACAAGAATAAACTGTCTTTTTCTAGCCATTTTGAGAGTTTAATCGAACCCACAAATGTAATGCTCCAGATTCTCAACTAGCTCAAAGGAAGGTCAGTTTTATAGCTCCTCTAAACAGCAAAACTGTTTACAGCGGTGCTAATATAATTGCACTAGGGTTTTCAAGTGTTTTCTAATCATCCATTAGCCTTCTAGCACAGTTAGCCAACACAATGTACCATTAGAACACTGAAGTGATGTTTGCTGGAAATTGGCCTCTATACACCTATGTAGATATTGCATTAAAAACCAGACGTTTGCAGCTAGAATAGTCATTTAGCACATTAACAATGTATAGCGTGTATTTATGATTAATTTAATGTTATCTTCATTAAAAAAAAACTGCTTTTCTTTCAAAAATAAGGAAATTTCGAAGTGACCCTAAACTTTTGAACGGTAGTGTATACATGTCTTTTTTTGTCCACCTAGGGAACTTGCAGTTGTGATCATTTATTTACTTGGAATACATAGTATTGCAAATCATTATTGCCAGTCAGTGCTAAACTGAAAAGCAGACTATTAAGCAATGCCTCTGGCCTAATAGACAGATGCTTATGGCAGACCTGGGGGCTTTGTTGGGCCCTGGCTGCCATAGTAAAGCATCAGACCCATGATATATTGTGTCAGAGTGCCGATGATCTGATAGAGTAAGTGCCCTCCCTCTGTCAAACGCCTTAGATACCTCAATCACTATTGATCGCAGTATCTAAGGGGTTAAACAATCGCGACCAACTTTATTGGTCTCTGATTAGTGCCCTGATACCCAAGGCTGTTGGTTACAGGCTGGGCATCATGATTGAACAGCGCAGAGCACTGCAATTTTATTCTGAAGCGGGACTTTTAAAGAAACGCTCTAACAGTCTTCGGCGGTCGTTAGGTTGTTAAGGCTAAGATATAAAATGTTTAAAGTGTACCTCAGATTATGAAACAACTTTCCATAATTCAATAATAGAAGTAACTAGAAGAAACTTTGTAACGTACGGTATCTTATTACAGAATAATGCTTCCATCTCCACTTACCATACTTCACTCATCCACTTCCTGCTGTCTCCTTACCATTTTAGCCAGTTGAAAAAATCTAATGAAGTCTTGCAGATATGACACTTTTTAATGGCGAACAAAAAAAATATGTTAAAAGCAAGTTTTCAAGACTGCTTAGGTCTCTTCATAATGTGAGGCATAACAAAGTCTCCGAGTATGTGTATCTTCAGATACTTCGTTATAGGGGAGGGGGTGTGTGTGTGTGTGTGTGTGTGTGTGTGTGTGTGTGTGTGTGTGTGTGTGTGTGTGTGTGTGTGTGTATTAACATTTGCGGATGCAAGGGGGAAGGAGGAAAGGAGTCTGATAAGTAGGAGAAAGAGGCTTTTCCTGTAATAAGATATACTACAGAGCTTCTTCTGTTCAGTAGTACTATTAAGTTGTTTTATAATCGGAGGTGCACTCATTTACTTTAAAACTTTTGATGACCAGGTGTTTAATTTACTTGAAAGAATTGTAGATAATTAACCATATAAACTGCCTCCTCACTTTGGCAGATATATGGCATCAGTTTGACAGCAAATTAGTTGGAGATTCATATATTAAAATTGCAGATCCATACATGAAAGTTCAATTTATTACAATTATTTTCCATCTCTTCAACTTTACCAGCAGGTCTCACTTTCTTTATCTATTCTACTACTGAATTGAAATTCTCGGCTTCAACTGAAAATGTCATAATGTAAACAAAATTCTATAAAGAAAAAATAAACTGGTTATGAAAATCCCTAATCAATCGGAAAGCAAATTCTGGGGCATGACTTATTTCAATACCTCCAACAATTGTACAGCTAGATTCCTCTTTGAAAAGGTTAACAAATTAGAATATCTATTTAAAGAAGGTACTTTATGTTTCATATAAAAAAAAAATATTTAAGATGCTCAGTCTTCCCAATGTGCTCAAGAACATCTAAAGAAACAGTTTGTACAAATGCTATTGTAAGTAACAATATAATGAAAAGCATAATATGCATTGTTTCTCAGCAATTATGCACATCAGGTGTTTTTCTTTAAAGCGTATGTTAAAATACAGTTCATTTAGTTACCATGGCGGTATTATCTAGATAATTCAATGAACAGAATTTAAACAAAAGATTAAAATAAATGTCACAAAGCATCTATAATTTTAAAGGAAATGCACTCAAAAGCAATAATTTAGCTTGGATTATTATGCCAAGCATTTTCTAAATGTTGATGAAGGTAATAATGTGCTACGAATTCTTTGAATTTTAGGTTCCAGTGAACGGTTTTGTTCATCAACAAGGAAAAGTTAATATTTTTCTAAATTTCAACTCCTTATTCAGAAATGAGAAGCAATTAATATAGATTTTATGAATATGGTTGCCTCTCTTGAGTACATTTTATTAAACCATAAACCATATAGTAGCTGCTGATTGAGATGACCATAAGGATGCATTTACGTAGCCATAATACAGCTCTGTGTTGTATATTCTGAGCCAAAAAAAAAGACAAGGTTGTGTCATTCTTAGTCAATCCCCCCCCCCCCTTCTGCACCACCCCCCTTTGGCTTGACGGGATTTGATTTAATCTATAGCACTTGATATATGCAGATACCTCACATAGCAAAATGCAGCCAGACACCTCAATCAAGCTGGCTTATTGGACCTGTATCTATCGGTCTGTGCTCTGTATATAAGAATAGGACTCCCTGCAGTTCTCCTAAACCAAATTCGCAGTAGCATAGATCCCAGGGATGCGGTCTAAAAGAAAAAATGTACTAGTACAAAAAAAAAAATATTTTTCAAAACGGTCGTGTAAAAAGTGTTTAAAAATGAACAAGGGAGAGGCTTAGACGAGTGATAAAATGTAAAAAGATCCAGATGTGAGCAATTTTATGGTGTGAAATATTGATTTATCTTCTGAATGCCACTTCATGGATGAAATACAGTTACATATGTCTAACATGCCTAGTGAGTAACGCCAAATTTATCAAAACCCCTATGAGGTGGATTTATGAAACAGAAAAAAAAAGACAAGGGGTGCTTCATGGGAAAAAGCATCTGCAATTGCACAAATATCATGTGCACGGGGCCCATCACCGTCTTCACAGACTTATCTGAATTGGTTGTGTAATCCTGACAACACTCTTGTCAGGTATATTTTGGACTAAATATAGGTGCTGCTCCCACTGGTCTCCACCTTGCCAACCGACAGTATTTACATAAAGATTGAAAGTATAAGAAAACAAGACCAAGGAGTGCTTCTAGTGTATTATTATGGCATTCAGTGGTGGCAAACAAATGCTTTCACCTGGTAGTGTTGTACTGACACTGCAACATGTAAAGTGGCGTCACAAAGTTGGAGTACCTCGAAACGTGTTATCTGATGACATATAAAGCATATCATATATCTAGATTAAAATTACCTAAACTTTATGACGCCATTTAACCAGGTGAGAGCATCTGTCAATATATTGGTCTCCTACTACTGAAGCTCGCAATAATACACCAGGAGCGCTCCTTGATCTGGTTTATTTCTATTTTCCATAAGATAAATGTCAATTGTCATGTTTGTGAGAAACATTTTTTTCTCAACTCAAATATCACAAAAAATCCTAGAGCCAACTGCCCTCCATATCATTAAATTTGGTGTGAACATTGTGTGTTTCAGAAAAGGCATTGAAATCCCATTCAAAATGTATTTAACCATTTCAGCATAGCTTAGAAGCATACATTGGATCATTGTTCTGCTGCATGATTAAGTGATAACTACAGGGGAGGAGTTGAAAAATTGAGTGTTAAACTTTCTAGTTAATTATTCTTTGCTCTCTATAAATCTCCCATCTTACCAGCACCAAAGTAGCCATTATATAATTAAATTTCCTCCAGCGTCCTTTTATTTTCCATACAACTCCCAGGTTTTGCTTTTTCAGTGTTGTCCACAGAACTCAAACATATCAATCAATCAGCAACTCATTTCCAATGTCTGCAATTTTACTTCTGTAACTTAGTTCAATGTGACAGTGTCACATATCACATCTTTATTCTGTCTGGAAGCCCGGAATCCTAGAGTCCTCTTTTTACCAAACAGTATAGGTACATGCAGGTCTTGATTGACATCCCCCTGGCTGTTCTATATCACTAGTAGCCTCCTCCAACTCTTGCGGATGTGCCGTTGTCTTGTACTCCCCTTGCATGCACAGTGCAGCGATGAAGCCAGGTAAAATATACCTCGCTGCACGATGTGTGCCAATTGCGCATCCGAGAAAGTTGGAGGAGGCTGCTAGTGATATAGAACAGCCAGGGGGATGTCAATCAAGCATGTAAATGTGGGTTTGGAGGCAGGACTATGTGACTCCTCAGGATAGCGGACCGCCCCATGACCCTTTAAAGAGTATCTAGCATATAGTATGCACAGATTCAAAAGTTGATTATATCGATTTTGCTGCATCTGAAAAAAACAAACAAGCGAATGTTTGGAAATATAGTCAGATCATATACTACCGCACACTAGAAGTTGAAGGGGTTAAAACTAACTGACAGGTTCCCATCAAATATACAATTAATTGAAAACAATTCCAAGTGGCTTGCAATTTTATTATAAATATATCTTATATAAATTACAGAACCAAGCTCAGTACATATATACACCACCAGAACAAAACTCAGTACATATAAACATCACCAGAACCAAACTCAGTACATATATACACCACCAGAACCAAGCTCAGTACATATATACAGCATCAGAACAAAGCTCAGTACATAAATACAGCACCAAAACCAAGCTCTCAACATAAATACAGGACCAGAACCAAGCTCTCAACATAAATATAGCACCTGGAGAGATTCTCTTTTACTCCTAAACTACAGATACTCAGCAGCCAATATCTCCATAGTTACGCATGTACAATTCCACCTAGACCTTACTACTTACCATCCATCTTGGAAGGTGACTTATTGCCAGGGACTTTCTGTTGCGGTGGGCCCAATATCCCAAATTTATAATATCTTGGAAGTCACCACACTGTGTTCCTATTTTTATTCGGATCTGTCTTTGAATTTTATGAAATTTTTATGTTGTATGTCCTAATAAAATTTGTTACATTTTTACTATATCTATGGCGTAATGACTTCTTTTTCTCAAAGTTTTTTCATAAATATAGCACCTGCACAAATACAGCCCAATTTAGTGCAACCCCTGAAGTATATGTTTGTACTGCATAAAACTACAACTCCCAGCATGGCCAAAACAATGGTAAGGACATGCTGGGAGCTGCGGTTTCACAAAAAAAACATACCACCCCATCATCTCGCTGCAGATCCTACACTGACTACAGTGCTGATTAGAAGCAGAACATTTACATTAAGTTACTCGCAGGTGACATCTCAGATTCTAGTTGTTATTTTTCTCTTTTTTTCTCCATCCGGTCCAAACCTCTATGATAACTTCTCCGGGCCACAGCCCATTTCTGCAGTTTGCCGCTCAGATGTCTTCAGAAACTCACTTTTCAATAATTTTTGCACATATAAAGAAAGATAAATGTAAAGGATCTGCCGGACACAGCTTCTGTGTCGATGCCCATGGTTAATCAGTCTGCATCTGCTCCTAGGTCTGTTAGAGTGACTCGATCTGCTACCACTCAGGCTGGTAGGCTGAGGAGTGGGAGAACCTATCACAGCCTGGCAGACGGTTCTAGCTCCCGCCCTCGGTCTATGTATACCTTCATTTGCTTCTTGTCTTTGCCTGTGATTCTCTCATGTTTCCTGGCTCTGCTGTTCCAGCCATTACTTTTGACCTCTGCTTCATATTGACCCTGGCTTTACTGACTACGCTCCTGCTCTACGTTTGGTACCTTGTGCACTCCTGGTTTGACTCGGCTCGTTCACCACTCTTGTTGCTCACGGTGTTGCCGTGGGCAACTGCCCCATTTCCCTTAGCTTCTGTGTACCCTTGTCTGTTTGTCTGTCGTGGACATATTGAGCGTAGGGACCGTCGCCCAGTTGTATGCCGTCGCCTAGGAAGGGTCGTGCAAGTAGGCAGGGACTGAGTGGCGGGTAGATTAGGGCTCACCTGTCTGTCTCCCTACCCCATCATTACATAATCACAGGCCGTATACCTTTTCTACCCTGGTTCCTACTACTATGGACCCCCTTGATACCCTCGCTCAGCAAATGCAGTCTCTCTCCCTACAGGTCCATGCCCTGGCTCAGAGGTGTGACCAGCGTGATGCTAACCAGCTAGTGCCCTCCACCTCACCTCTCGAACCCCATCTCAAGTTGCCTGACCGATTCTCAGGGGACTAGAAGACTTTTTTCTCCTTTCGGGAGAGTTGTAGACTCTATTTCTGTCAAAGGCCCCACTCCTCAGGTTCTGAGAGCCAGCGAGTGGGTCTAATTGTTTCCCGGCTCCAGGATGGCCCCCAAGAATGGGCCTTCTCCTTGGCTCCTGACGCCACTGAACTTTCCTCTGTTGACCTTTTTTTTTACCGCTCTCGGGCTCATCTATGACGAGACTGACAAGATTGTCTTTGCCGAGAGTCAGCTGGTGACCTTACGTCAGGGTAAGAGACCCGTTGAAGAGTACTGTTCTGACTTTAGGAAGTGGTGTGAAGCTTCTCGCTGGAATGACCCTGCCTTGAGGTGCCAGTTTAGATTGGGTCTGTCGAACGCCCTGAAAGACCTGTTAGTTCGCTATCCCTCTTCTGACTCCCTAGATCAGGTTATGGCTTTAGCGGTACGTCTTGACCGACGTCTCAGGGAACGACAAATTGAACGTCTTTGTACCTTCTCCTCTGGCTCCCCCATGATGGCTCCCAAGGTTCCGTTGCTTCGTTCTTCCACGGAAAACTCAGATGAAGTCGGGGCCTCCGTGTCACCCCAACAACGTAGAGAGCTCCGCAGGAATTATGGTCTCTGCTTCTACTGTGGGGATGACAAGCATCAAGTGAACAACAATCCTAGGAGTAAGAATAAGCAGCCGGAAAACTTACGCGCCTAAGTGACCGTCGGGGAGGTCGCTTGGGCGCACAGGTATTTCCCGTAAATATGAAACCTAATAAGATCTTGCTTCCCTTTCAGGTCTCTTTTGAGGGTAGGTCTGCCACCGGCAGTGCCTTCGTGGATTCAGGGTCTTCTGCTAATATTATGTCTGTGGAATGTGCTATGTCTCTAGCTATGCCATTGATTGATTTACCTAAGCCTGTCCCAGTAGTGGGTATCAACTCCACTCCACTTGCTAATGGTTATTTTACACAGCATACCCCTGTTTTTGAACTCATTGTTGGCTCCATTCATTTGGAGCAGTGCTCTGTACTGGTGATGCAGGGATTATCGTCCAATTCGGTTTTAGGCCTTCCCTGGTTGCAGATGCATAATCCCACGTTTAACTGGAGTACTGGGGATCTTACTAAATGGGGTAATGAATGCATAACGTCCTGTTTTTCTGTTAATTTAATTACTCTCCGTGAAGAGGTGAACACTCTACCTGAGTTTATACAGGACTTCGCTGATGTTTTTTCTAAAAAGGCCTCCGAAGTTTTACCTCCTCAGAGAATACGATTGCGCAATCGATTTGGTACCAGGAGCTAAGCTCCCTAAGGGTAGGGTATTTAATCTCTCTTGTCCCGATTGTGGGGCCATTAGAGAATATATCAAGGAAAGCCTGGCCAAGGGTTACATTCACCCCTCTACTTCTCCAGTAGGTGCTGGCTTCTTCTTCGTAGGGAAGAAGGATGGTGGTCTTAGGCCGTGCATCGATTACCAAAACTTGAATAAAGTCACTGTAAGGAATCAGTATCCCCTTCATTTGATTCCTGATCTTTTCAATCAGGTTCAGGGGGCCCAATGGTTCTATAAGTTTGATCTTCGGGGGGCTTATAACCTTATCCGAGTAAGAGTAGGGGATGAGTGGAAGACTGTGTTTAATACGCCCGAAGGTCATTTCGAATACCTGGTCATGCCCTTTGGGTTGTGTAATGCTCCTGTGGTCTTCCAGAATTTCATAAATGAGATTTTAAGAGACTTCCTGGGGATATTTCTTGTAGTGTACCTTAATGACATACTTGTGTTTTCCAAGGACTGGTCCTCCCACATTGAGCATGTCAGGAAAGTGCTCCAGACCCTTCGGGAAAACAAACTCTTTGCTAAATCCGAAAAATGTGTTTTTGGGGTGCAGGAGATACTATTTTTGGGTCAAATTCTCACTCCTCATGAATTCCGCATGGACCCTGCCAAGGTTCAGGCTGTGGCTGAATGGGTCCAACCTGCCTCCCTGAAGGCGTTATAGTGATTCCTGAGGTTTGCTAATTATTACAGGAGATTTATTGCTAACTTCTCGGTCATCGCTAAGCCTCTTACGGTTCTTACTTGCAAAGGTGCTGATCTCCTCCACTGGCCTCCGGAGGCGGTCCAGGATTTTGAGATCCTTAAGTAGTGCTTTATCTCTGCCCCAGTGCTGATTCAGCCTAACCAAATGGAGCCATTCATCGTAGAGGTTGACGCCTCCGAGGTCGGAGTGGGTGCTGTCTTGTCCCAGGGTACCAGGTCCCCCACCCATCTCCGTCCCTGTGCCTACTTCTCCAGGAAGTTCTCGCCCACTAAGAGTAACTGACGTGGGCAACTGCGAACTCTTAGCCATTAAATGGGCATTTGAAGAGTGGCGCCACTTCTTGGAGGGTGCTAGGCACCAGGTAACGGTCCTTACCGACCACAAGAATCTGGTCTTCCTGGAATCTGCCCGGAGGCTAAACCCGAGACAAGCTCGTTGGGCATGGTTTTTTTTCTAGATTTAACTTTGTGGTCACCTATAGGGCTGGGTCTAAAAATATTAAAGCTGATGCACTGTCGCGTAGCTTCATGGCCAGCCCTCCTTCGGAGGAAGATCCTGCTTGTGTTTTGACCCCAGATTTAATAATATCCTCTGTTGATTCTGACTTAGTCTCCGAAATTGTGGCTGATCAAGGTTCAGGTCCCGGGAACCTTCCTGAGAACAAGCGGTTTGTTCCCCTGCAATTCCGGCTAAGGGTACTTAGGGAAAATCATGACTCTGCACTATCTGGCCATCCAGGCATCCTGGGTACCAAGCACCTCATTGCTAGAAACTATTGGTGGCCTGGGTTGCCTAAAGACATTAAAGCCTACGTCGCCGCTTGTGAAATTTGTGCTAGGTCCAAGACTCCCAGGTCCCGGCCAGCGGGCTTACTATGTTCTTTGCCCATTCCCCAGTGACCTTGGACCCATATCTCCACGGATTTGATCACCGATCTACCTCCATCTCAAGGCAAGTCGGTGGTGTGGGTTGTAGTAGACCGCTTCAGTAAGATGTGCCACATTGTGCCCCTCAAGAAACTACCTAATACCAAGACGTTAGCTACCTTGTTTGTCAAACACATCCTGCGTCTCCATGGGGTTCCTGTCAATATTATTTCTGACAGAGGTGTACAATTTGTTTCATTGTTTTGGAGAGCTTTCTGTAAATAGTTGGAAATTGATCTGTCCTTCTCCTCGGCCTTCCATCCTGAAACGAATGGCCAAACTGAGAGGACTAATCAGTCACTAGAACAATATTTAAGGTGTTTTATCTCTGACTGTCAATCGCCAATCTAAGCTCAATGTGCCTGTTCTCGTCATATCGCAAAAGTTACACAGCTTAAGGCCTCGCTAGTACCAGTGTTGGAGACTGTCTGGGAATCCATGGTGCCGTTTTGGCTGTCTTCAAAAAAATTGTGCCTTAAGGTTCCGTCCAAAAAATTTGCTCCCCGGTTCATAGAGTCGTACAAGGTCATTGAGGCCCTTAACCCTATCTCCTTCCGGCTGGAGTTACCCCCGTCTTTTCAAATACACGACGTGTTTCATGCCTCCCTCCTGAAACGCTGCTCCCCATCCTTGGTTACCTTGAGGAAACCTCCGATCCCTGTTCTCACCCCTGAAGGGGTAGAATTCGAGGTGGCCAAGATTGTGGACAGCAGGATGGTCCAAGGCTCCCTCCAGTACCTTGTCCATTGGAGAGGATACGGGCCTGAGGAGAGGACTTGGGTACCCGCACGAGATGCTCACGCCTGGGTTTTGCTAAGGAGGTTCCATCTTCAGTTCCCCAATAAGCCAGGTCCACCTAGGAAGGGTCCAGTGGCCCCTCATAAAAGGGGGGGGTACTGTAAAGGATCGGCCAGACACAGCTTCTGTGTCGACACCCGTGGTTAATCAGTCTGCATCTGCTCCTAGGTGCTCCCTAGAGTGACTCGTTCTGCTACCACTCAGGCTGGTAGGCTGAGGAGTGGGAGAACATATCACAGCCTGGCCAGACCGTTCTAGCTCCCGCCCTTGGTCTATGTATACCTTCATTTTCTTTTTGTCTTTGCCTGTGATTCTCTCTTGTTTCCTGGCTCTGCTGTTCCAGCCATTACTATTGACCTCTGCTTCATATTGACCCTGGCTTTACTGACTACGCTCCTGCTTTACGTTTGGTACCTCGTACACTCCTGGTTTGACTCGGCTCGTTCACCACTCTTGCTGCTCACGATGTTGTCGTGGGCAACTGCCCCATTTCCCTTAGCTTGTGTGTACCCTTGTCTGTGTGTCTGCCATGCACATATTGAGCGTAGGGACCGTTGCCCAGTTTTACGCCGTCGCCTAGGACGGGTCGTGCAAGTAGGCAAGGACTGAGTGGCGGGTAGATTAGGGCTCACCAGTCTGTCTCCCTACCCTGTCATAACAATAAAATTCTCATAGTGCCACACACTACGCTCCTAAATATAATAGCGCCATACACTGTGTCCCATACACACACAGTGCTCCCTGTAGATAGTGCCCCCCAAACAGCCCCCTGTAAATACTGCCCCATAGAGCCTCCTGTAGATAGTGCCCCCAATATAGCCCTCTGTACATAGTGGCCCACATTTAGCCCCCTGTATATAGTGCCCCACATTCAGCTCCCCCTGTAGATAGTGCCCTACATATAGCCCCCCTGTAGATAGTGCCCTACATATAGCTCCCCCTCTAGATGGAGCCCCCTTGTAGATAATGCCACTCACACTTAAGAGAAAAAAAAAACAACTTTACATACTCACCTGATCCCATTCCTGCACCCTTCTGTGGCAATGCAGGTCTGCTCTCTTGAGCTGGGGCTGAACGACGCAAGCGGCGCTATGACATCATTACGACGCTTGCATCTTTGAAAGTTGCTGAATGGCTAGGCACAGAACGTGCCCGGCCATTCAGCGCTCAGTGGCGCTGCCGCCACCACGCCCTAAGAGAGGCAGCATGCTGCCGCCTTGGGTGAGAAGCTCATCTCGCCTCATGGACGGTGTGGCCCGGGGTACATGTCATGCATTATTTCAAGTAGCACCTAACCTAAGACCTATAAGACATCTTTCTCAGACCACTTAGATGCACCAATGCCTACTGCTTCTTTCTGTCCTGGTTTAATCTATTTTTTTTTCTTTTGGATACGAATTGGCTCATTTGTACCATATGAAATCTGTGATTTAGGAAATAGCATTCATTTCACGGATGAGTTTAAGATTTCACTTCGACCCTTTTTGAACCCAAACTTGAATTTCGTCCACTACTTATACTAAATAGCCAAAATTATGTGGACACCTCTAATTATCGAGTTCAGATTTTTCAGCTATACGCATTGCAAACAAGTGCATAAAATCAAGCATGCATCCATGCAATCTATATAGACAAACATTACTAATAATGGTCGTACTGATCGTACGGTCGTACTTTTAAATGTGATAGCCTGCAAGTCAGTTCAAGAAAATTCTCCCCCAGCTAATTGTAAGTGCTACATTATTTCTGTGAAATTAAAGTGTATAGAAGTAATAACTGCTCAGCCACGGAGAGGTAGACCACACAAACTCAGAGTGGGGCTGCTGAATGCTGAAGCCCCGGCAAATAAATAAAATCTATATATTATCCTTTGTTTAATCAGCCTCTGTAAGCTATATTAGTCCAAGAACTGCTTGTCGAGACCTTTATGAAATTGGCTTCCATAGTCGAGCAGCTGCACACGAGTAGGCCCAGTATTCTGGATAGGATGCTCATGTGGGTCAACCAGTGGGCCGCCTGCCAGGGGCAGAATTATAAGGGCCCAGGGGCACAAAGGGGCAAATGCATCCCCCTAAGAAACTGGTCTCTTTCTTTCTTATTTCTCTATTGGCTTTATTGATATAAGCCGATGATACTTCCCCTGCTCACTCCTGGGCTCATCTTCAGCTCCAGGAGCCACCTCACTGGTTCCTGCTGCCGTCCACAATAGGGACATAGTATGTGGCAGTGCCCACAACATCCTGCCACAGCCAGCATTAGGACTTTGTGTGCCATAGTCCGGGATCAAGGAGGGTAAGTATAGGGAAGGTAAGTATTAGGAGGAGGGGTGTCTGGAGTCTGCATTAAACTTTTGCCTGCCAAGGACATATATCATACATCTTGGCAGGGAGGTAGTACAGTAGCTAAGGATGTATCTGATGCGCCCTTTGCTACTAATGGCTTTAACTCAGTCTAGATTGCAGCTAGAGCCAATCTAGGTCTTGTTTTAAAGCCAAGAATATTTTAAGAAAGACCTAGATTGCACCTCTAGCTGCAGTCTAGCCTGAGTTATAGCAAGTGGGAGCTGAATATACTGCAGCACTCACTTCGGCCCATGTCAATTTTTTAACAGTATATATTTTTGTGGATGATTGCCAAATGCATGGCCTCTGTTTCAGCGTTTTTGAGAGCTCAAGTGCTTGCTAATGTGGATGCTTGTGATATATATACACTTTGCACATCTTGGACATGGCTGCCAATAGCACATCAAGACAACTGCAATCCTTATTTTTCCTTTTTTTCAGAAAATATATTGGCTTTTTTTAAGGTGTGTAAACTCTGAGTTATATAGTTTATTTTTTTTATTTTAATTTCCTGTTTAAAACCTTATTTTTGGTCTCTTCAATACCTAATTTTATAAAGATATGTGCATGTAGATTTAAGCATAAATGGTATGTATGAACTTGTATTTGTAGGATGTGTGGTGCATTTAATTTTCTACTTGGCTCACACTTCGCAACAAATTAAAATGCATTTTTAATGAAAAATTACACATTATACACACAGGCACAGTGAAGCAATTTTGTGTCAAAAGTGCTGAGTGGCAAGGTGTCTACTTTCAGAAAATATATAGGTATGGTGTAATGGCAGGGGGTAGGGAGACAGACAAGTGAGCCCTAATCTACCCACCACTCTGTCCTTGCCTACTTGCAACGACCCGCCCTAGGCGACGGGGTACAACTGGGCGGCGGTCCCTGCGCTCAGTAAGTGCACGACAAACATACAAAGGAACACAAGCAAGAAAAAGGGGCCGTTGCCCACGGCAACACCGTGAGCAACCAGAGTGGTGAACGAGCCGAGTCAAGCCAGGAGTGTGCGAGGTACAAAACGAAAAGCAGAAAAGTAGTCGGTAAGCCAGGGTCTGTATGGAGCAGGATCAAAAATAGCAGGAGCTGTAGCTGGGCCAGGAAACCACAAGGAAAGAATCACAAGCACCGAGGGACAGGAAGTGCAGGCTTAAATAGACCGAGGGCGGGAGCTAGCAGAGTCTGGCCAGGTTACGATAGGTTCTCCCACTCCTAAGCCTGCCAGCCTGAATGGTGGAAGCAGGAGTCAGTCTCAGGGATGTATTCTCAGGTGCTGACTGATTAGTTCTGGGAGTTAACCCCGAAGCTGTGCCTGGCAGATCCTTTACATATGGGGTTTAGTATGATTTTTTTATTTCGTCATATATTTCTACATGCCAAATGTATGAAAATTGTCCTGGCTGCCAGAGGTTCTACATTTCCAAATTCCTCGGGAGAGCAAAAAGATTTAAGTGGTCTGGTCTGGTTTCTGACTTTAGGTGTTTGGGGTCCTAATTAAGGGAGTCTGAATTTATTTGACTTGCTATATAGGCTGGGAGTGGCTGCAGAAGTGAGGGGCCAAAGAGGTCTCAGCAGCAAATTCTGCAGTGGTCGGAAGTCCTCACAGTGGTCTTGGCTGGATGGAGTAGGAAAGGGCAGGAAAGAGAACATTTATATTCCAAGAAAACATCACCTGTGAGTCACTGGATTTAACCGGTTCAGGACCACGCTATTTTGATCCTTCAGGACCAGACATCGTTTAGTAATTTTTAGCACGCGTTCGTTAAACTGAAATAACTTTATTTGTTGGGCTAGGGACGTGATTCTTGCAATGTTTTTTTTCTGTAGAGAATGCAGGTTTATTTTTTACCAATTTTATACACATACTTTTTGCTATTTGAGAATTTTTAGGCTTAAAGTTTGAAAATAGTAAAAAAAATAAGCTTTTTTGCATTTTAGCTATTTTTTTCTGGTAATAACAGTTTTAACCTAAAATAAACCTTTTATTTGAGTTATCTACCATCATTTTTAATAATATAGATAAACCTTACAAATGAAAAGGATCAATACTAGCACAAACGTGATAAGTAATAAAAAAAAAATAGCTTTATTTTAAAGATAGATACAAAACATTAAAAAGAGGAGTCACACAATGCCGAGAAACAAACTTAATTTTTAATATATTACATGTCTGTTTTAGGGTAATTGGCTCTATTTTTTGGGGTGGGTATTTTGTGCATTTATAAAAAATGTTTGCACTTTATTTTACTTTTATTTTTTTTATTATTATGGTCTGTCCTTCAAAGTTCAGGAAAGACCTTTGGGCACTGTATTCTTTTTTTACACCATGTTTTTCAACTGTAACTGGGGCTGCAGACCAGTCACATGATCTCCGGGACTGATAAAGGCAGCGGCTGTGTATTAATTTACACAGCACTCATTGAGCGCTGTGTAGAAGAGATCAGAGAAGATAGAAGCAGGGAAAGCTGCTTCCATCTTCTCCTCAGGGTCCCCAGCAGTCACGGACTGCCAGAGACCTGACATATAGCTGCTCGATCGCTTGGCCAGTAAGTTAAAACCAGCGGCGAAAATAGTTTATGGTGTGGGCTTTAAGGACTCTGACCGCCGGACGTAAATACATAGCTAGCGGTTGGGAACCGGTTAAAAATAAAAGAGGACCTGTGATGTCGTGGGGAATACAAGTATTTACTAAAACTGACAGAAGTGAACAATTCTGGAGCATCTTTACTTCAAACTTTGTGCTGTGACATTCTTCGCTTGATGAGCAAAGTGCATGTTTACTCAGAGCCATGCCAACCCGCTAAGCCCAGTGGCCCCCAACATCTGCCCTTGTATGCTTGCTGCTGATGCTTGGTAAACAGCTGGACACCCTGGCTTTGATTAGAGATTCATAAATTACCCAAAACAAAATGCCATTTACCTCAGCAGCTTTCACAAGTGGAATCCTCTCATAAGAGTTGTAGAGTTCCGATTCTAAGTCAATGGAACAGCTTCATTCTGGTCAGAGGTGGATGTCCCAGCTCATAAATCCCAGCCTATGTAAACTTCTAACATGGTTAAATTATACATTAGTAGCAATAAAAAGTAGGAGTTTTTGAACACCACTAAAAAGGTACATGTAATGCAGAACGATTACCATTTCTGCAAATAATCATATTCAAATGTGTTGATAAAGCATTACCAGTTGGAAATTATTATTTTTTAGCAGAGTGATATACAAACACAAACACAACCGTTTTGGGTCCAAATTCAGGTTTATTTTCTTCAGTCTAGGTATTTTCTTTTGCTCAAACGTATCCATTTTTGATGATCACAGTACACGTGAATACAAAAAAACATTGAAAGCACCAATGTTATAAACTTCACCAAAACATGTTACAGTGCTTATCAGTAACAATTACAAAATTTGTATTAATTCAGTAACCAAAAATTGATTAAATTAGGTGCAACAGAATGTAGCTCTTTCAACATTGTGTTTCCTACTGCAATCACCGGTTTAACCTCCAAATTTATATAATTGGAGAAAACCGTACTAAGAACATACAACTGAGCAGTAATGACTTAATGTTGAAAAATACTGAAATTCACTGAATTAATTTCACAAAGCTTTTACAACTCTTTATAATTAAAAGTGGCCAAATAAAGTACATACTACATGATATGTTTGCCTTAGTGCATCTATTTATTAATGCTAACACGACACTCATGTTGCTTATCTCAAAGTTTATAGCCTAATGTAAAGGACCCAAAATATTTACTTTTTTTCCTGTACATAGTTGAAATTAAATTCCACATGTCCTTTAAACACAACCATGGCTTCATTGAATTAGTAAAACGGTTGACATGGTAGTCACGTCTTCTTGTTGGTTAAGAATTCCACTTCAATACAACATGTGACACCAACAGATAACTCATTCCAATTGTGGTAGAAACGATCATCATGGGGAACCCCAACCTAAAAAAGAATAAGAGTATTATAGTATGTTAGAATGAGAGAATTGTCCTGAAGAGGCAGCCATTTTTGGGGAAACCGCACCCCCACCCCAAAATAAAATAACCAACACAAACTATATTATAGGCCAAATCAAATTACAAGCTGAAGTGGGTCTCATACAGTTCTCGGACTTAAATATTGCACAGCAACAACAAACAAACCACAGATGCAGCAGAAGGTTTTTTTGTTTTTTTTAAAGGTATTGAAAGTTTCATATCATTAGTCAATGATGGTCAGGAAGCCCCCATCACTATCTATAAAAAAAAATTAAAAAGCTTCTGCAGTGGCCGAGGTGTGTATTATACGGAGTAATGCAAGTCTAAGCAAATAATGTTATGATACACTTGGTGACTACTTTCTGCTGTAAATTATATTACCATTTTCCCATACAGTATATAATTAACAATTCTTCTATTTAATCCAATTGAATGCTAATCTGAAGTTTTCCACTGCAAGATATGATGCTAAAACCTGCTAGATTGTAGCAGCCTCCAAAATCAGCCAGAACACAGTTATAACACAGCGACACTATTTACATTTAGTACCAGGCATCTTGTTCATTGGCAGCATGTATATATTCAATTAACACCCATCAATCGCTATTTGTGACAATTTCATCTGGTGGTTATTCAATTTCAATTCCTTTGAATGAATTTAATGTATAGAACATACAGTATATTAAAAACGGGGAAATCAATGTCACAAAGGGGATTCCCCCATTCAGGACCCCCTCTATGAGCCAGTGTGAAGAGCGGTAGACAAGCACCGGCTCTGGCTCAGGTGAACTCAAACTCTCCATATAATAAAATCTGTAATAATACATTTCCCTTTCAGCCACTATTGGGGTATCGGAAGTTTGACCCTTTGTGATCACAATCATAGTGAAAGTTGTCTGTAGTGAGGCAACCAATTTAAAATTCCCAAAAGGCCATGATGCAGCTTTTGGATAAGAAGTTAATGAAATGAAACAAAATCCTCATCCTTTGCTCACCTTTTGTGACTAACCCAAAAGTACTGGCCTACATGTAAGATTCATATTTACATTAAAGTCATAAATATGACATTTACAAAGAGAAGAATGTACATGAGATTTCTAAGCTTTTTAGAAATTCCATTCATTATGACCACATCACAAGTAAAAACACAGACTATAAGAAGGTAGGACCTTACGTGGCGACTTCTTAAAACGTGTCAGCACTTTTAAAGAATACATTCGTACAATATTTCCGAAAATCTATGTCTTTTACATAAAATATAGTAAAAGTCAGAAAGATGTGTTTCATAGGTCATATGGTTTAAATATATGCCTATCCAGGTTCTTTGGAACATCTATACAGTTCTTAATGTATCATACATTTTATGAATTTTTGCTAAATATTTCTAAAAAATATTTGAAGAACGTGATGGGCATCTAACAGTTACTGTATATGCCTAGCACAAAGAAATTTATAGAGCCAGGAATCCATTTGTAGTAATAACAGATATAATTTGACAAGATCATGAGTACAACTATATGCCTTGGCTCAGACCATTGGCAAGGTTCATAATAATAATTGCTTTTGTTGATAAGATGGTTGATTCATAGATTAAAACGCACTATGTATTGTATCAAAGGAACCGACAATCTTTATAGAACAAGATTTTGGGCAGTTTTGGGTTTTCTACGGTTGGCTCAGACCAGACGCTGCAACCCAACTTTCGGTGGAAAACAATCTTCAGAAAGAGGGCTGCTAAAATGTACTCAAATCCCTGAACTTGTAGCACCCCCCTCCCGAGCTTGGCCTATATTCCCATTTGTAACAAAAATTGAACCGCACATTGTTTGCAGTTCAATAACACATAGGAGTGTTTAAAAAAATAAAAATAAAGTGTGCAGTAGATCCCATTGTAAGCAGGTGAATAGTATCTATTTCAGAGAAGTATGATGCAAGTCTTTCATTATTGCAGCTGGAAACCGTTTTGTTGAAACATTTCATCTTGGTAGATCTTACGATTTCCCTTGTGTCCTAGATTTATTGAGCAGTAATTGATTTAAATGAGACAATTCTCAAAAGAAAACTAGTTTGCATAATAATGAACAAAACAAAAACATGCAAGCAAAGAATCTCTGTAGTGATACGCAACAAAGACCCTTTTCAATGACTTTAACCATTCTTGAAAGTTGATGTACTGCTAAAATTATTTTAAATTATTGGACTGAAAGTACACAATGCATATACAATCATGTGCTTGTTGGGAAGGTCCGGAATCCCCTGGTGGTGACCTGGGCCGTCCAGGTGAGCAAAGCACCTTTACTGGAGAAGATCGGAACCTAGTCCGTATTGTTTACCATTGTTCTATTTGTTAATCAACTGACAAAATGATGAGGCCATCATTTTAACAGTTCGTGCTTATATGGACCACTGCTATGAGAGGCATTGGCCTAGCATGGGTCAGCCTGATCCTCCTGAGCCTCTTAATATAAAGATCGCTGGAGTAAGACGCTCCTAATTTACTAAGACTGGCGTATTCTAAACGACCAACAGTGCTGGATGGAATCGGATAGGCTACTACATATAAAACTTTCGGGTTAAGGGGTTACAGAACTGATCTAATCTTTCTAGTAGACTCCATCTCAATCTTTTCCTACCAGGGCCTCACTAGACAGAATATGGCGATTCCACAGCCTCACTAGTGGTTATAGTCTATTCCAAAGTTTTTAAAAATGACCTCAACTTACATTAAAATTCGTCTCCTGAACACAGAACATTAAGATAAGAACAAATGGAGTCCATTCTGTTGCTAAACCAGAGATTGGTGCAGTTAGAGAAAGGACTTTGAAGCATATCATTACTTCTGTCAAAACTACTACCCAGCTGTGCCTCACTAACTACTGGGAGGGGGGACACTTCACTAGTATGGCCCGCCTCAGTTTGAGAAGCACTGATCTAGGGAATTTTACAGCCCAGTGAAAATAGCGGAATGATGTTCCTATTTTTTATATTTGTGCAGTAAGAGCCAAGATTTAGACCAAATTACAATATTGCGAAGAGGGAATTTGGCCTGGAGGAATTTTATAGCAGATGTAAGACCTAGAGCCAAAATATGCAACTTTGTTTTCATTTACTTAGAGAGAGTCGGAACCAAAATATCGTACAGTGGTAAAGGAATGTTTTATTGGACAAGAAGAGCTACAGAAGATGAATATTTGAAAACAAAATAAATTCCACTAATTTGCATGCTGGAGTCTCCATTGGTCATACAGACAGAGGAAGTTTTTAATGGTGAATTTCCTTGTACAGCTAAGGTTTTTGGGTCGAGTGTTGGATCAACTACATTATTAAATCACTGCAAGGGATCATTCCTATATTGGCAAGTGTTACTTGTACAAAACTTTAAAGTGTATCTTTCTTTAGCATATTCTTCAGATATTTGACAGCTGGTGGGTTGAATGCATTTAAAACCAATTTTTTATGTTTTCATAGACTTTCTTACCATTCTAAATAATCTATCTTGAAAGGGGGGTTGTGTTTGTGGCCATCATGGGCCTTTTGAAAGGGCAGTTAATGCCCTTGACAGAAAAGACAAATTCCATGGTCATGGGTGACATTTTTGCTCATTGTGTTTTGCTATGTCATTGACACTCACAAACATGGACCCTTATGGTAGATGAGAAAGTGTCTCAAGTAAATTATACTGTATGTCCCTCGGAAGGTAGTACTCCAATGTCCAAAGAATGGTTTAAGAGCCAGACCTCCAACCAAATTCCTGATCATTGCTATGAATTCTTGTCAGTTTGCTAGCATTTTCAATGGGAAAGATCCACCTGTAAGGGATTTGGGTTGTCTCAGGAAGGCTGGTACCAACTGTTTTCCCATCTGGAGAATGGTCATTGTAGTCACACACTGTGACCAGCATGAAACAGGCATAAGGCTCATGAATGGGTTGGCACTTGCATGTCACCTTCCTGAAAATGTATTTTATATTAAAGTTATTTAAAACTATTTTAGCTACCATGTCTGTGGATATTATTTATCTTGGACTCCCTATTAACTAGACTGAAATGAACCGCTGATGGTGCTCAAATAGGGGCCATTGTAACATTTCCTACATAGGAGAAATAGGGAAGCTATAAAATTAAGGGTCATAGTGAGGTGGGGATTTCACCATGAAGACCACTACACTGCTGTAACTACTTTCATACACGTAAACAGGTAAACTATAATATTAATGCAACTTGCTAGAGTGAGAGTACTCAAACAATACTGCACATTTTACAGGTCATTTAATAAGCAATCTGTCACAATTTATTTATTGGACAGCATGCCACAACAGAAGTGCTTTCTTCAGTTTTGAAAAATTCCTTAATTGAATGACCGTGTTATTCATATGCTTTTCCCCAGTGAAAACAAGCTTCTTTCTTACATCAGCTTGACAAGATCCTCTTTCCTATCTACAATACAGTTTATTATTTAGCAAAGTCTCATGAGAAGCCCAAGACAATGTTGTACATGTCTCTGTATGGTGGAGACATGTATGCAAACACAAAAAGGTCTACAATCTTTGCAGATACTATGCTGGGAAATTGTAAAGTCACTATCCTTGAAATATATATTTTCCGAAGAGGTTTCATGCTATTTTTGTATAATACACACATAATTCTGTCTATAAACACATACACAATATCTATAAGTATGCGGACAATCATTCCATCCACATACTTGTTAAGTGCCTATACTAGTTAAGGACATACATTGGAAGTATTTGAGGGACTATACATACACACTAAAACCACACATACTGTATATTTTGTATAGAAGGATATATGTGTGTGTATGAGATATTTACTATATATATATATTTATTTATTTTTTATACATCTACTTTTTTCCTTTGCTAAGTATCATTGCAGATTTACTCTACAGGCTGAAAATGTATCAGTTTTTTACAGCAAGCAAAGTTTAGGTAACGCTTACACCCACGTGGGAAGACAAATAAGTACGATTGGCATGGTCTTACAAGATAGTGGTTATGCCTCATAAAAGTTTAATGTAGAAGAGCAAAAACGAAAAAACTGAGCATCAATTGACTTCTTAAAATTCGTTTTGAATGCAAAATGAGGGTAGGGACATTTCATTTAGTCTTACTTTGACAATATAAATATTTAAAATGAGCGAGCCCAGTCAAGAATGTGGAGACGGCAATTAAGACATACACTGGCAGCAGAAAACCAAAAAAATAAGTGACACTGACAAAAAGGCACTGGAGGATAACCAGCCCAATCGAGGCATTGCAGCTTGCTCTTTTACTTTCTCACTTAAAGCTGTGCCAGTTCTGATTCAGCATTGTTAAAAGTACTTGATGAACCACACTCCTGATTGCTTATCAAAAGAGCACACAGCTGAATTCATGAAAATTCATAGGTAATGTTGAATAATGAGAACATATCTTGTTTATGGGTTAGTGAACTTTGGATGATCACAATGAGCACATTTACACACAACTCGAATTTTGAGTTGACAGTTTGTATTTCTATTAATATACTATCCAGTGCATTGCAGGAAAAAAGATGAAATAAACTTGCTTGCCATTATTTATATATTTTCCCTTTTTTGGGACATTATATCTGTCACGAAGGGTCTGTGGACCCACTGGGCCGTACCGCCTTGGCGGTAGGGCAGCTGGCCAAGAGGGCGCAGGTCAGAATCTATAGTTATATAGGGTACCTGTGGCAGCACGGACAGTAGCTTGGAAGGAACTAGGCAACAGGTAGACGTTAGGTGTGGAGAAGCAGGACAGGCGTGGTATCCAGGACAGCACGACTACAGCTAAGCACGGCACTAGATCAGTATACAGGTTACAGGAACAGGAAACACTGGGAGCAGGAAACACTAGGGGACCATTTGCATAGACAAACTATAGGGAACACAACAACGCTCAGGCATAGAACTAGGGGGCTGAACCCCTCTTATAATCCAGGGTACTCACGGGTCAGAGTTCATCCATGAGGTCTGGTGCGCGCTGCCCCTTTAAGAGCGGGCACGAGTGTGCGCACGCACCCTACGGGACCCGGCAGAGGTGAGTGGACGCAAGCGCTGGAGTCTGAGGAGGAGGCTGGGGCCAGCGCTTGCAGACTCGTGGCTGCGGCTGTCAGGGGGAGGTTGGAGCCGACAGCCCGCAGGCACGGACATTACAATATCTGCACAGTTATTGTCTTGCTTTATAAATTGGGACGTCTCATTTCAACAACTTTTAGCAGTAATTCCTACACCCAAAAGTACCTAGAGTTTGCCATTATGGCCTATTGTGTTTTCCCTTCCTCCAAAGGACAGTAGATTCCGTTTTCCGCTATGTGTTCTTGGAGATTGTCACTCGTTATTCAAGATGAGTAGCAGACTTTTTAACGAAGAGCAATATTCTACAATTGTAGCAAGCTCTAGTCACAACATGCATATTTAGCGACAGGTTTCCTTTAACAAAAAGTAATTTTCTCATGAAAAAAAAAATATAACTTCCCTATATTCATGTCCACATTAGCATTAAAAAAGGGACCTACTATAAAAATCTTAATTTAATGAAAGCGCCAGATTATATATTTTAAAGGAAATTCACAGTTTGAGGCCTCAATACTGCTGACAGAGCAATATAGAGGGGAGTAGGAGGATATTGTAAACATTTTGTCTTTGTCATGCAAGCTTTTTGGAAAATGCCTTTCAAACTAGTTTGAGGGAGACATGAATCCAATTTCGAAACATGATGTCCATATAAAAATAGTGAACTCCACGTCTGGTATTGGCTGCGCTTCTGTATACAGCTATTTTTTTCACGATACTTATATTTCCACTCCCGGTTTGCCATCTTCGCTGAGATAGATGTAGCCACAGTATATACAGTACATCTTGGTAGATTTTATTAGATATGTGCCTAATCTGCCCAACATCAATAGGGGAGTGCATTTAATGCACCCCTAACTCCCTCTTTACAATTTATATTAGATTAGACCTAATGGGGCGCCCCGTGGACACTTGCATTTTAGTTTGATGGTTGTTAAAATACCAACTTGAGTAGGACAATACTTTCATTTACACAAGCACACCAAGCAAGGTAAAGTGCAAGGTGACAGAATGGGAAATCTACTTTTTTTTGTTATTTTATTTTAATATTTCTGGTTAAAGACCTGACCCACTAAAAATCAATACTATTTTCTAAGTGATAACCAAAGATCTTTAACATCTTGAGAGGGGCAAGAACCTTGGCTATAAAAGGATATGGATCAGATCTAATAGTTCATAAGTCTCTGTATTAAAGCCATAGGAAAGACATGCTGGATTGCATGCCCAGATCATATACAGTATCAACTTTTAGGGACTTTCTACCTCAACTTTAAAAAGACTAAAAGGGATTCTCCAGTTTCATATCTACACTTATTATGAAAGAGCTTTTTCTTTTTCTTGTATCTAAAAAATCCTTTCCTAATAAAACTTAATGCATATTTGTTTCTCCAATTCACTGTAGGTACATACTGTGTATTTCACCATAAGAAAATAATTCACCATTGAAAAAAAAACTAACAAAAAAAACAAATCTCACCATAGATGTTATGCTCTCAAAACATTAAGGTCAATCCATACTTTGTACAAATATCTTTACTAAGAATGCATTGGGGGAAAAAAAATAAAAGCACAATAAATGTAGCGATTAATAAAAGGTTGATCCAAGGATATTCCAATGTGTTCCTTCTTTCTACTATTACTTACCATTTCTAAAGTAATCGTTCGTGCTACAAGGTTTCTACTGAGAAAGTATATGTTTTTCAATCAATCAATAGGTTATGTGGGTTTCATCTGTGGCTTTGACTTTTATAAAATTGGAATGCTGTATTCCTATCCCTACATTGCTCTCCCTATAAAATAATGGATTACCATCCACCTCTTACACTCCCTTTCTTAATCCCTAGGTCATGTCACTTTGTTTCCCAGACCCTCACTATACAAACCACAAACAGCAACTTGCTCATAAAGCTTTTAGCCTTGGTTTACATACTAGGGGGGCAGTCATATTCTACAGTTTTCCCAGGATAAACAACTAGGAGAGGCATGAAAAGCAAGCAGAAATATTGCATAATCCAACAGTGTTTTGCGCTTTAAGTACTTTGTGATTTACCTTCACAGACAAGCGCAGCTAAATCAGACCGTCATGGCAAGAACCTTGCATAAAGCAGCCCAGATTTCTTAACTAGCATACTATCAATCACACCACCCTCCAAGCAAACCTCAATTTATATGTTTTTGGTGGCGTTATGCTTTAAGTGTAGTATAAACATTGAGTTTTCTGTACAGTATTCTATAATATGACCAGTGAAAGGTAGATTCTTATACCATATAAGCTTAGACTGAAATTTCATTTCACCTTGTGAACACAATAATACACACAGAATATATTAGATTATAATGTAATATATGCTTGTGTGAATGATGGGGTTTTACTGTTTTGCACGCAATCTCTATCCTGTCTTAGATGGGGAGAGAGGTGTCTGCCGTGACTTGCCGAGGATGTCCGATTTACACTTATATAGCGTGGAAGGTCATTGAGGCCAAATGTATGTATCTTCCAATTTCACTTCTAATGGGTCTGAGATAATAATGTGATCTTCATGAGAGGGGGGGGGGGGGAGGAGGGAAAAACTGAAAATTGAGTGGTGGGTAGCAGTAACTTCATGAGGCACTAATTTAATATCCCCTTATGGTATAGTTGTTATCATTGAAGTGATACAGTTGGAGCTAGACATCCAAGTTATGTACAAAGGAGTTAAATAGAAGGGGATAAATATGCTGTACATTAGAGAATTATTATATGGATAAAGGAGAGGAAACATTATCTAGCATTTTGATAATGCTGGTGAAACTCATGAGGTCGTCTTCTTGAAGGTACATACTGTGTCTATATAGATATAGGGGTTAACCAGTGAAGGTTCTAATGTTCACTATGTTTATTGAGAAAAAAAAAAAAGATGATTGCATATAGTCTTTTCTACTTTCTCTATATAACAATAGGAACTTTGTCCTGATCATGTACTAGTGTAATCATTATATGGTTCACTACAATACAGAGCTCTGATAACACGGAGACTAATCTGTCCATCACATGACCAGGATAGATTTTACTTCTGGAACTGAACGTAGAGATCTTGAAAACCATTAGGAATTAATGCAGAAAGTGTATTGGAAAATTGTATACCTTTTTATTACAGAAAGAATTACATTTATTTTCTGAAACCAGAATACCACTTTAATTGTGCCTATTGCATATTAAGTCCCAAAATATATTCGGACATTAGCCAGCATTAAACGGAATCCTGTGATCCAACTTTTTTTTAAAATTACATTAGACAGCTAAGAGTAAAACATTAGATAGTCTTCTACACAAGTGTTAGATTACAGTGTTGCATATAATCTCAATATAGAAATGTAATGAACCAGAAGCATTTTTAGCAGCCAAGCTTAAAGGAGTCTACTGTGAACACAGCCATATATATCGTTCTCCACTGAGAAAACAACCATAATGTTTAGAGATGGATTACTAGTAACATAACATTTAATCATATCTCTTACTGTGGAACTCATTTGCTAATATTTAGCAATGTAACAGTTCAGTGTGAATGTAAAATATTCCATTTAGTCACATACATACTGTTACAAACTGCTTTAGAACATCTTGCACAATTGAATGTGGGTAGAGGGCGGTGAATCATAAAGCTATCTGCATTTCAGGAATTTCTGAATAGATGTCCAAAGTTAGCTCCGCAAACATAAGATGCTGACTAGGTAATTTGTAACTAAACGTGTTTCTATTGTGTTTTGCCATTAGTCCTGTTAAGGTCCTCTTACATGGCCCGACATGAGTGCAGATCAACCAACAAAACCGTTCATTGTCCAGCGCTCATTTGCTCCTTTTAAGAAGGAGCCAGTATGGGGGCGAGTGCTCGTTACTACGAACATTCGTCCCCATACATTTCTATCATGTCAGCAACACATCTCCCTGTTTACACAGGAAGATGTGTTGCGGCCGATAACATTTTCGGCATTTAAAACGATGGAACAGCTGATCGTTGCCCTGCTTAGACAGGGCAATTATTGGGAACGCTCGTTTGCCCAATAAGCGAAGGGCCCTTTTACACTGGCCACTTATGTCATTGATTTCTTAGTAAACACTGAACTATAAATAAACAACGAGAGATGGAAATCTCAGACTCTACTGTACACCACCCTGTGTGTGCTTATGGTCTCCCAGCCGGTGAAACCTGTGGATCCTTCGACAACTTCTATATTTGGAAAAATTACCCTAACATTACCATGCATTTAATGCAATTATTTTTTATGGCTGAAAGGGTTGTATTTGTATTCTAAAGATTGAAAACCGATATAACAGTACAGTTCTGTAGCGTCACTATTTTAACAGTACTATCATTCAGCTTTCAGCATTAATTCTAAAAGTGGTGCCATCTTTACGAAGAGGCATGTAGACTTAAAACTTCAACCTTCAAAATCCTCAGATACAGGAATTACTTTACAAACCCTAAACGAAGCATGGATAAATCTAAACTGCTACTTTTCAGAATGTGTAGATTGAAATCTCACTTGCACACTTATTCAATTGTATTGTACTTCTAATTTTTTGGTCATTGCTCTTGTTCAAAGTATTTTTATATACACTAATGGAATGCCATTAAGGAATCTTAGCTACTAAAAGGCTTGTTTATTCCCATACCGGATATGTCACACATTTTATGCATAGCATAAACTAAATCTAAGAAAACAGTAGGTAATCCCTTTAATCCTTCCCACAAGTGGGATCTACAGGGCTAACTAAAAGCATTGTGCTGCATATTATATTGTCACTATTTACAGAAAGGGATAAATTGAACCGCCTACTGTGAATAATTTTGTTAAAAGTATGTGTCACAAAATTTCAGGAACTGAAACAATCTGTTTTCCATGATAACAGAGTGTACATTTTAAAAAGCATATATTAATACACCTTGAATTACATATAAAGCATTCTGATGGGATTCAAATTATAACTTACAGAGAATGGTTTTTGTGAACATTTTGTTTTCTTTGAGTATCAATCAAAGCTGGTGGCATATTCCTCAACAAAGGTACTCAGCTGGTTCTGCTATTCCCTGCAGACACCACGAATGCTCCTTTATTTGCCTGCATTTTTACAATATAAAGGATTTCTGAACCTCAAATAGAATCATTGTTCCCCTCACTATATATATTACTGAAATGTATTTGCATCAAGTGTAGAAACATGTAATAAGCAAAGCACATTTCCTGTTGGATGCTATTTGAAAACATCAAAATTACAGTTATTTAACTTTAACGAGAAAAAGAAAGGACACCACCGGTCACCACTCAACCATCATCAAGTGACTGAAAGGAAATTGACAAATTTCTAGACAAAATAAAAAAAACACAAATAATTGGGGCTGGTGTTTATCAGTAAGGGGGAAAGCGTCAGCCGTCAAAGTAGGTGAAATTCAATACTGCTACTATTATGCTTTATATTATGGTCTTTAACCCCTTCCCGCTTTGGCCACTTTTGACCTTCCTGACAGGGCCTCATTTTTCAAATCTGACATGTTTCACTTCATGTGGTAATAACTTCAGAATGCTTTTACCTATCCAAGCGATTCTGAGATTGTTTTCTCGTGACACATTGGACTTCATTACTGGCAAAATTTGCTCGATACGTTCAGTATTTAATTGTGAAAAACACCAAAATTTAGCGGAAAATTGCAAAAATTTGCATTTTTCTCAATATAAATGTAACTGCGTGTAAGACAGGCAGTTATACCACATGATATGTCTACTTTAGATTGTCATCGTTTTATGTACATCCTTTTAATTTTCTAGGTTACAAGGCTTTGAACTCGAGCAGCAATTTCTCACATTTTCAAGAAAATTTCAAAAGGCTATTTTTACAGGGGCCAGTTCAGTTGTGAAGTGGATTTGAGGGCTTTATATATTAGGAACCCCCAAAAAGTCGCCACATTTTAAAATCTTCACAGCTCAAAGTATTCAAAACAGCATTTAGAAAATGTCTTCACCCTTTAGATGTTTCACAGGAATTAAAGCAAAGTAGAAGTGAAATTTACAAATTTCATATTTTTGTAACACACAAAGTTTTACCAGAGAAATGCAACTCAATATTTATTGCCCAGCTTTTGCAGTTTTAGGAAATATCCCATATGTGGCCCTAGTGTGCTACTGGACTGAAGCACCGGCCTCAGCAGCAAAGGAGCACCTAGTGGATTTTGGGGCCTTATTTTTATTAGGATATATTTTAGGCACCATGTCAGGTTTGAAGGGCTCTTGCGGTGCCAAAACAGTGGAAATCCCCCAAAAGTGACCACATTTGGGAAACTAGGGATTCACTGCCTGATCGAACGATTAAAAATTAATTTATTGTTAAATTGATAAAAGGTATGGCGCAACCAGCCATTATTTCCAGAAACAGGCAAAAGCAAGTGATTGGCGACAGGAGAGGTGTACCAGAGTGAACGAAGTTTCTCAAACACTCCAGGACCACCCTCCCTGCTTATTGTATAGTATTTCGCTACACCCTTGCCAATAGATAACAATCTATCCAGATCCAACGCGTTTCAGCAACACATCAAGAGTGATGGCTCATCAGGGATTACTAGATAGCGATTTCAATTAGAATTGTTAGATTTCAAAAGCTGGATAGCACTGTATATGTGCAGATTTTAGCCTCCAGACGCGTGAACGGCTCTGATACAATGACCGCACACGCGCCCGGGAAGCTGCAGGCTTATACGATTGAGAGCCCGCCCTCTTTCCAATCGTCACCGGGGCAACCGCCAATCCGCATGCAACACGCACATTGTGACGTGCCGGAGGCGGCGCCTAATGATACAGACGACCAATGAGGGTACCTGGACGACAAGCGTCCATAGTTACTAGGGGACGCTAGACGCGGCTCCTAAACTGCTGTCAACATCAAACAACAAGGAATGGATAAAGAACGAATGTCCCTCCTATCACACATAACACCGTCCCCAAACAAGCGGGGCAGTGTGAGGTGGAGGAGATAAGTATCACGGGAGTCGTCAAGAGGAGACTGACCCCCAGTGATTCCATAGTTGCCTAGCAACTTATCGTTACCCTACTAGCCAGGGATCAAACTCAGATAGAGAATGGGTATAGCCCATTATCCCGCAAGGAGTACGCATAGAAGTCCTATACGAGCATCCTCCCAAACATAAACGGAGGGTACCCGGCGGAGGAAAAACTCCCATCCATAGTCGCTCCCTTAATCTCAAACGGGAGGTGCAATAGGAAGACATAAAAAGTAAATAGAAAGGAAAAGGTCAGCAAGTGGAGAACAATACAGCCACAAATCGCAATAGAAAACGCATAGTGTGAACAGGGACTGAAATACCATTTGTCAGTCAAAATATAATATATTGATATATTCACAGAGACATCCCCAATTATCAGAGATGCCATTGTCAGTCAAAATACTATATATTGGTATATTCTCAGAGATAACTGGGAGTAACCAAAATCACAACTTGCAATAAGGCACAAACAACTCGACAGAGAGGAATAAGAAATTAGAGGCACAATGTAACTAGAGAAAACAAGAATAGGAGATTTGCTCATTCAGGCCATGGGGATTTATGGTCTGCATCCTAAATATCCATTCAGCCTCCTTTTGTAATATTTTCTTGTCCAGATCCCCCCCTCTCGCGAGGGGTCTGACATATTCAATTCCCTGAAAGCCAAGAGCAGTAACATCCCCATCATGACAGGACCATACGTGAATTTGCAGTTTTAGTGAATTTTGCTGGAAAGTGTTGTCCTGGTATAATACGGGCACTGTCGCTTCCAGGGATATGTTTGGACCCTACCCTTCCTGGTTCCCTAATTTTAGGGCCTTGATAAATCGCCTCTTGAAACAGAGGAAATGTTCCCCTCGGACCTGCGCAACTGCATATTTTTTATTTCCTGACTTATTGGAGCCTTAACTAATTTTATTTTTTCATAGACTTAGTGGTATGAGGGCTGTTCTTTTGCGGGACGAGCTGTAGTTATTATTGGTACCATTTTGGGGTACATGCGACTTTTTGATCACTTTTTATCCTATTTTTTGGGAGGCCAGGTAACCCAAAAAAACGACGCAATTCTGGCATCGTTTTTTTATACAGCGTTATAAATTACATGTTATCTTTTTTCTGCGGGTCAGTCAGATTCCGGCGATACCTAATTTATAGCACTTTTTAATGTTTTACAACGTTTTGCACAATAAAATTACTTTTGTAAAAAGAATGTATTTTTTCTGTTGCCAAGTTGTGAGAACCATAACTTTTTAACTTTTTCGTCGACGGAGCTGTATGAGAGCTTGTTTTTATTGCGAGACGAGCTATAGTTTTTATAGGTACCATTTTTGGATATGTGTGACTTTTTGATCACTTTTTATTCCAATATTTGTAGGGCAACGTGACCTATAGTTTGACTGGTATAATTTTTAATGGTTTTTATTTTTACGCTGTTCACCGCGTGCAATAAATATAATATTTTTATACCTCAGGTCACGGTGATACCAAATACGTGTGGTTTATTTTTTTTTTTCAATAATAAAGGATTTGATAAGGGAACAGGGCGATTGTGTTTTATTTTGTTACTTTAAACTTTTATTATGTTTTCAAAGTTTTATTTTTTTCACTTTTTTTTTTACACTTTTTATACTTTTTTTTTCAAGTCCCACTAGGGAACTTGAAGGTCCAACTGTCTGATTTATTTATTTTTTTCTAATACATTGCATTACCTACGTAGTGCAATGTATTAGATCTGTCAGTTATTCACTGACAGCAAGCCAATTAGGCCATTGTGCCTCCTGTTGCCATAGCAGTAGTCGGCAGCCCTGATTGCATGTCAGGGCTGGCAATCTGCTAGCAACTGGTAAGATGCAGCGATCGCTGCATCGAAGGGATTAATTGCAGGGATCGGAGCTAGCTCCGGTTCCTGGCATTACAGGTGGATGTCAGCTGTAACATACAGCTGACATCCACCGCTGATGACGCCAGCTCAGCTTCTGAGCCAGCGCCATCTTGCCGGCGGCTACGGATGCCGTTCAGGCTCCGCCGCCGTGTGGGTCCTGAACGGCTACCGTTCGAGGCAGACTGAGAGGCCAGTATTAGACTTCCGGTTGCCATTGCAGCCACCGGAACCCCAGCAATTTAATTGCTGGGGTTCCGATGAGCTGCAAACACCTTAAATGCAGCAATTCCGTTTGAGCGCTGCATTTAAGGGGTTAATGGCGGGGATCAAAGCTAATTTCGGTCCCCGCCATTGCAGTCGGATGCCAGCTGTAATATACCGCTGACATCCAGTGATGATGGCACTGGCTCAGCTTCTGAGCCGGTGCGATGCATTTGGCGTATGGATACGGCAAAATGCGGGAAGCACTAGCTTGCCATGGCGTACCCATACATCAAATGTCAGGAAGGGGTTAAAGGCTTTTTAATAAAAATGTCTATCAATGTGTTTGGTGCAACTTTCTAACTACTTATTAAAAAATATTTTTACTCTGAGATACAGCTGCTTTGTATCCTGTATACAGAGCAGCTGTATCTAGCAATGAAATTGGTTTCCGCCAGGTCAGCAGGTCCTGATTGTCTGACTCACGGGATCGAGCGGTTATCGATCACATCTTAGTTCATAACTTATGTGATTGATAACAGCTCGATCCACGCAGGACCCGCTGTCACTGAATCAGTCAGTGCCGCTGACCTAATGGATTAAGTCCTCAGCGGAAGATACAGCTTCTCTGTATACAGTAAACAAAACATCTGTATTTAAAAAAGTAAAAATAACTTTATAAAATGTAGAAAGTTGCAACACAGACAGACACACACACACACACACACACACACACACACTTACTACCAGATGTGAGGATCATCCTGAAGGCAATTACCACTAGGTCCTCGGAAACAACTTTTTAAACCACTGATTATTCATGGATCGGTTAAAAAGTCGCCCGGTGTAGGGGAGTATGGAAATAGCCGAGCACACTGAGCTATACTGTTTCCGTAACTCCCATAGAAGTGAATGGGAGTTTCAGAATTTCAGAAACTGTGTAGCACAGCAAGCTATCCTGTTTACGGAATTTGGGAGCTACAGAAACAGCATAGCTCACTGTGCTACGCGGTTTCCGTACTCTGTAGTCAGTTCTATGGGAGTTATGGAAACAGCGTAGCTCAGCAACTGTGGTGGCTGTTTCTGTACTCCCGACCACCAAGTCAGTCAGTGGCCAGAGAGCAGCAAGAGGAGGTATTAGGAAGGTCAAGGTGGTTCAATTCTAAAGATAGACGCGTTGATGGGGACCGCATCTTTCAGACATTTAAGGCATATCCTGTGGATAAGCCATAAATATTCAAGATAGGAAAATCTCTTTAAGACCTGGCCATTAATGGATAAAAACTATGCAAAATAAATTAAATGTGTTTGATTATAAAGAAATCTTCAACTGCTGCTTATTACTGTCTGTTATGTAAGTCAATCATACCTGAAAAATTCCATAAAGGAAAATCCATATCCATGCTGTTCTGCAATTCCAGCACATACAACATTTGCTGATGCCCCAATCAATGTTCCATTTCCTGCAAGAAGGGGAAAGGTTATTAGTATATCTACATGCTTCCGTTCATTGTGTCAATATAAATAGGTGGTACAAGCAAATTTTTATATAACACAACACATCTACCTAAAATTAGTATGTGAAATAAATTTATCAGATAAGGCAATAGAAATACAAAAACCATACCTTTTTTAGCCAACCCCTAAAAATACTAATTTCAAGGTTTTGGGATGCAGAGGCCCCTTTGTATGGCAGATAAACACAAATAAAAGTACACTTCCTAGTTGATTGCATAACCGCTTTAGATTAAGTGCTTAGCATGGACTGAGGAAGGCAACAAGACATTACCAAGACCCGTGATCAATTTCTACATCTATTGTTCATACTAGATTATTTCAGTGTAAAGCTATATGGTCATCAATTTGAGTTCCCATATTTTCCTGTCAGTTCAAAATATGTCCCCTATTAAGAAAACTTTTAAACATTTGTTAGTCTGGGTTTACATAACACAGTTGCTTTTGCAGACAAAACCAGCACTTCCCAAAGCGAGAAAGCTTTATACATCTCCCCTACTAAGGATTCGATCAGGATTTTGAAGGAAAAAAAAGTTTAAAGAAACAGTCTGTGAACCTGACAAAATAGACTAAAACCTGGGCCACTTAATGGCCTTTTCACTTTAAAATCCAATTCTATTGTAAATCTATGAAGATTCATCATTGTAGGTTTTCATTTTCTGTCACTTGTACCAGATCTTACAAAATTAAATTTGTATAGCTTCTGAATCCTGATAATAGGAACATTAGGGAATTGTTATCTACCCGTACTTATGTGGCTTTCCTTTGGGGCATAATGCATATATTCTTAACGTCTACATAGAATTTAAAGAATGAATAAATTGTTATAGGTTAGGAATATGATCAAGCCTGGTGAGTTTACCAGTAAAAAGCTTGACATTTACAGGCACAAAAAATAGATTTGAAAAGATTGCAGTTCATTTTTTTGGGTTTCAGTAATTGGTAAATTAATGTATGCATGTCCAATAAAATCCTTGCTAGATTTTTGTTTACCTTGCGTACTGGCCATTATATTTTTTTGCCTATTTGTATCTTGAGCAACAATATTGAAAACCGGTGCAATATCAAGGTAAAATAATTTACACCAATGACCGGGTGGTTTCCGGTAATACCTAGTACAGCTGCTAATGGTTTCATGAACTGCAAGCACCATGCAGTGAAATTTCTGAGTTCCAGGTAAGTAAAATTGAATGCAGTTGGAGAACTTCTCCAGGCCAAAACTGAATTTAATTTTCTTTTAACTTCCATTTCATCCAGAGATTTATTTTCTAGCAGATTTGAAACAAAGTACACTCTTATACATTTGCAAAGTTTTTAGATGCTACACTAGAGTTTTTGAGGCTTGGATTGAATCTTTTATTTAGGGCACCACAGATAAAAAGATTAATATATGGAATATGTCCTTAGTTTTGTAACTGCAGTACATCAAATTACAAGTGACCCAGGCTTTATGTAACCTGAAGGCATGCTCTGTACAAGAACATTAAGCAATTCACTGTTCTGAATGTTATTATATTGGAAAAGTATTTTATTTTTTTTGCGTTTCAAAAGCAAAATCAAGGATAATCCCTGCTGTGTTAATATAGGGCTGACGGCTGTATCTACTTTTACATATTACTTGATCTTAACAATGCAAAAGTATTCAACTTTTACTTGCACGAGAGGACATGTTCACAAGAAAAGATTTAAGATGAAGAATGAATAAAAACACAATACATTGCATGCATTTGATATACTTTTTCAGTATATCATACTTGTCAAATCCATATGGTCACCTCATTTTTCTGATTGTATATGAACTGATACCTTTATATGATATGTAAACATACAGATCTATAATAATGTAGATCAACAAATAAAAAATACCTTCTAATTAAGCATACACCACCACGCGCAATCAAGGATTTCCATTTACAAGACAATCAATATAAAATCACTTAGTAGGGTATGTACAGTGAAGGAAATAAGTATTTGATCCCTTGCCGATTTTGTAAGTTTGCCCACTATCAAAGACATGAACAGTCTAGAATTTTTAGGCTAGGTTAATTTTACCAGTGAGAGAAAGATTATAAAAAAAAAAAAAAAAAAAAAAAAAAGAAAATCACAGTCAAAATTATATATATTTATTTGTATTGTGCACAGAGAAATAAGTATTTGATCGCCTACCAACCATTAAGAGTTCAGCCTCCTCCAGACCAGTTACATGCTCCAAATCAACTTGGTGCCTGCAGTAAAGACAGTTGTCTTAAATGGTCACCTGTATAAAAGACTCCTGTCCACAGACTCAATTAATCAGTCTGACTCTAACCTCTACAACATGGGCAAGACCAAAGAGCTTTCTAAGGATGTCAGGGACAAGATCATAGACCTGCACAAGGCTGGAATGGGCTACAAAACCATAAGAAAGACGCTGGGTGAGAAGGAGACAACTGTTGGTGCAATAGTAAGAAAATGGAAGACATACAAAATGACTGTCAATCGATATAGATCTGGGGCTCCATGCAAAATCTCACCTCGTGGGGTATCGTTGATCCTGAGGAAGGTGAGAGCTCAGCCGAAAACTACACGGGGGGGGGGAACTTGTTAATTATCTCAAGGCAGCTGGGACCACAGTCACCAAGAAAACCATTGGCAATACATTACGCCGTAATCCTGCAGTGCCCGCAAGGTCCCCCTGCTCAAGAAGGCACATGTACAGGCCCGTCTGAAGTTTGCAAATGAACATCTGGATGATTCTGAGAGTGATTGGGAGAAGGTGCTGTGATCAGATGAGACTAAAATTGAGCTCTTTGGCATTAATTCTACTCGCCGTGTTTGGAGGAAGAGAAATGCTGCCTATTACCCAAAGAACACCGTCCCCACTGTCAAGCATGGAGGTGGAAACATTATGTTTTGGGGGTGTTTCTCTGCTAAGGGCACAGGACTACTTCACCGCATCAATGGGAGAATGGATGGAGCCATGTACCGTCAAATACTGAGTGACAACCTCCTTCCCTCCACCAGGACATTAAAAATGGTTCGTGGCTGGGTCCTCCAGCACAACAATGACCCGAAACATACAGCCAAGGCAACAAAGGAGTTGTAATGACGGGGTAGGGAGACAGACAGGTGAGCCCTAATCTACCCGCCACTCAGTCCCTGCCTAATTGCAACGGCCCGTCCTAGGCGACGGTGTACAACTGGGCGACGGTCCCTACACTCAATAAGTGCACGACAGACAAACAGACAAGGGTACACAGAAGCTAAGGGAAATGGGGCAGTTGCCCACGGCAACACAGTGAGCAACAAGAGTAGTGAACGTGCCGAGTCATACCAGGAGTGCACGAGGTACAAATCGCAGAGCAGGAGCGTAGTCAGTAAAGCCAGGGTCAAAAACAAAGCAAGGTCAATAATCATAGCAGGAGCAGCAGAGCCAGGAAATAGAAAAGAATCACAGGCAAAGGAGGAGCAGGAAATGCAGGTAATAATAGACAGAGGTCGGGAGCTAGCTCCATCTGGCCAGGCTGTGATAGGCTCTCCCACTCCTCAGCCTCCCAGCCTGACTGGTAGAAGATCGAGTCACTCTCTCAGACTTAGGAGCAGGTGCAGACTGATTACCCACAGGCGTCAACACAGAAGCTGTGTCTGGCAGATCCTTTACATGAGTGGCTCAAAAAGAAGCACATTAAGGTCATGGAGTGGCCTAGCCAGTCTCCAGACCTTAATCCCATCAAAAAGTTATGGAGGGAGCTGAAGATCCGAGTTGCCAAGCGACAGCCTCGAAATCTTAATGATTTACAGATGATCTGCAAAGAGGAGTGGGCCAAAATTCCATCTAACATGTATGCAAACCTCATCATCAACTACAAAAAACGTCTGACTGCTGTGCTTGCCAACAAGGGTTTTACCACCAAGTATTAAGTCTTGTTTGCCAAAGGGATCAAATACTTATTTCTCTGTGCACAATGCAAATAAATATATATAATTTTGACTATGTGATTTTCTGTTTTTTTTTTTTTTTTTATATATAATCAATCTCTCACTGGTAAAATTAACCTAGCCTAAAAATTCTAGACTGTTCATGTCTTTGACAGTGGGCAAACTTACAAAATCAGCAAGGGATCAAATACTTATTTCCTACACTGTATTGTGCAATTAAATTGGACCTCTGAGCTCCCTTCTTAGGCTACAGACCGATATAGCAGCAGCCGCATGCGGCCAACACTCTGCTCACTTGTAATGGCCAATGGCCGCAGAATTTTGGAAGTTAGGCCCTGTTCAAACGGAGTGTATGTGACGTCAGGTCAATTCTTCAAATTTTCCCATAGCAATTAGTCAACTAGGTGGATTTCTGCTTTACATTGAAGCTCTACTTGTTCAGATTGCATGCTGTATATATGAATGTCAGAAGAGAGCGACAGAACAGCACCTTGAGCCTGTGAAGTGTGATGTCTACTAAATGAAATGACAGGTTACATCGTAATCTCGCGAGATTACGCTTGCCTTGCTGGAATCTCACAGAAAAGATTCAGAAGTGTCAGTATTCTGAATAAACATCACGTCCAGGCTGGTAGTGAAGTATATTCATTATCAGGACACTACAGTTATGTTAGTATTTGTGTATGTAGCTGCACATAACGATATAGCTATATCGCTAGTGCAGTGTAAATGAATGGAGAGAAGTGCATGACGCGGATTGGTCAGCGTCATACACTCCTCTGTACAACGCCCACTTTGTCTAAAGTAAAAACAAGCCCACTTGGGCATTAAGAAACTCATTAGCATAAATCTAAAAATCGCTCATAAAGTAGTTTAAAATAGATAGTTTTTCTAAATAAAAAAGCATTACTGTCACCTACATTATAGCACCGATCTCCTTATATAGAAGATAGGGTACTTATAATGTGGTGACAGAGCCTCTAAGCTAAACCCTAGTAAAACCCTTCACTTGAAAAATAAACTGGACTAAATATTTGCCCTCATTTCTCCATGTAAGTTACCGACTGCAGATTTTTCATTAAAACTTTGATGATTTAAGACTTGCCCTTCAGAATCCTTTCACTGACAATGAAGGAATAGGAATTATTTTCAACAAGGGTTTGCTTATATGGGTGGACAGCCTTTATTCTCATATAAAATGTTGTAAATATAATACACTTAAATGCATGCTTGGAAAACAAAAAAGGTTAAAATGGAGAAAACTGGAATATTTAAAATATAACTTGTACAGGCCCAAAATAATGCTCGTAAAGATCTAGCAAAACATGTAGCCGTGTAAAATACAGCAGCTTTCTTGCAATCTAAGACTTGGACCAATGAATTATTGTATCGAGATCATGAAAATTTAAACAAAACGAAAAAATTCTGCACTTAAAACCACCAACAAGGCAAAACAGGAAAGATTTATCCACAGTAGTTGTACTTTAGTTCAAATGTAAACCTTGTAACAAAAGCACAAATATGCAGCTTACCATAATAATCATGAACGCAGGCAAACAACTTATACAGTAAAAAGTCTTCTTTAGTGTTGAACTATTTAATTATGTGTTACATTTCTTACCTCCAAAACAAGCACCAATAGCAAGGGCAAAAATAAGTGGTTTAATCGGGAGATCAACATCTGCATCTTGGCTTAAATTTATTAACACTGGAATCTAGGAAGAAACAGAAAAAGGCAACAATGTTATGATTTACTTTTAACAAATGTTAGAATGCACTATTTCACAAGTGTGAAGACCGACTGTCTCTTACACAACTTACTCCTACTATAAACACTCAAATTTTCACCTACATGGGACTGTTCTATACACCTTTTAATACTTGCCTAGTTCCTCCCTAATAATATTCTCCTTTCAACTAACCAGGTCTGCCTTCATGACCCCTACATTTCCTTTGTGTAGTACAACAGTTATTATTCTATTATGGTATGTCTTGTTGTGTCATATACTAAATACAGACCTATAAGGCTCTGATAACACTTGAGGCCAAGCCTAAATGGAATAACCAGATGCTCCTGGAATATTTTGCTTCTTTAATCAGCCATATAAATTTAAAAAGAAAACCTATTTATCTTCACCCGGACTAAAGAAATTTCCAAAACCTACTCTACAGATATCTATTTCCACTAGCAAGCTGTTATGATTTGCTGATATTTCCGTAAACTAAGAATTTATAGCCACAGTTCGGCAAGATTTGGACATGAGGGTTTTTTTGCATATTATTAAACTAAACGGCGTTGCAAAGTCAGACCAAGACAAACGGCAGAAGTTTTTCCATTAAAGAGCAATTCTTAGAAATTCTCACAATCCCTTTTATGGAAAGTCATAGTTGCTACTAATTATTACTATTTGTTATTGGTCTAGTTGATTATGACTTCTGCCAACCATACAAATAGGGTTCTCCAGAATGTCCTGTCTTCAGTTTTTTCAGGGGGCATGTTCAAAATTCTTGCGACTGTCCAACCACCTTGTTGTTGGTGGTCCTCTTCCGCTTTTCCTTCAACTTTTACAAGCATAAATGTTCTTCCCACGATGTCCAAAATATGGCCACTTCAGTCTGGATAATTATACTGCAAGTGAAAGGCTAGGTTTGATTTGGTTGATGATTTATCCATTTTCTTTTCTGTCCACGTACTATTAGAAGTCTTCACTAACACCAAGTTCAAAGGCATCAATATATTTCCTGTCCCTCTTATTATATATCAGAGAAAATGTCTATATGGTGCGGATATCCCCAATATATTACCAAGATATAAGACCAAAAAACAAAAAAGGTTGTGTTGGATAGAGAATTTATATGAAAATAGATCACTTTATTCAATAATTCATAAATCCAAGAAAGATCATTTCTCCTACTTTTGACTGCGGCAGCACGTAGCCTAAGAAAGAATTAATGTGTCGTGGGCTGGCTTTGTGGGTATGTAAGGTGTGCAATAGGCTGTCTGAGATCATCACTCATTGTTGCCACGGGTAAAAAGGGTGATTTATCAGAGTTGAAAAAAGGGATGATTATCAGCTTTTGGGCCAAGGGTGACAGTATTTCTCAAACAGCACAGTTTGTGAATGGTTCGCGTGCTGCTGTGGTGAAAGTGTATCATGAGTGGACAAATGGTACCATTGGGAAAAACCAATGCGGAAACCACGGAGCACCACGTGCCATTGATGAGAGGTGAACGTTGGCTACAAAGGTACGCGAGGGCTGAACGACAAGCTACAGTAGAGCAGCCCACCATGAAAATTAACCAGGGGGCTACCAGACGTGTCTAAAACAACAGTTCAGCGAATCCCTACTGCGTATGGGGCTCCGAAGCAGATGGATGGTCGCTTCGCCTATGCCAACAAAGGTGCATCAGAAAAAAGGCTTCGATTTGCAATGCTTCAAAATATACAGTTAGCTCTGATGAGTTCTTTATATGTATGGGTAACACTCTTTCCTTGCTATTCTTCCGGCTTGAGCGCGCGAGCATGCGCAGTAGGATATAGACGACGCCGGGTTATCCGACACCACATGGATACTATATGACCGTTTACATCTATTGACCTACCTGCATACCTTTGGATTGGTGAGTGGTCCAGTATTCCCCACCTTTGCACATATTGTTGCATTTTTTATTGAGCACTAATCAAGTTTATATGTGCGAGGTTTTAAAGTTTATTTATATGGTTATAATTGCATCATCACTGGCACGTAATATACATTATTGTACTAATAACTTTATTGTAACACTATGTGTATATGTACAGTATCCTATTGCACTTTTTAATTATCACTCATTATGTTAATGAGACTGACGTTTATATTGCACACATGTTGTTGTATGACCATGCTTGAAAAACGTCCCATAGCAGGACAGAAACATTGCGGCTGTGTTGGTGTTGGCTGAATAAACCACTCTTTTTGATTACTTAGGTGTGCTGGGGGATTTCATATATATATTTATATATATTCGCATACGTAGTTCCCCTACTCAAACATTCTATTATAGCTACCTATTATTTCCGGCTGACACACCCGGTTCACAACTTGAATGGCCTTTATCCCCTTCCCGACATTTGTCGTAAGTATACGTCATGGAAAGCCAGTGCTTACCGCAACTTGTCGTATACTTATGACAAATGGGTGGCACCACATCAGAAGCGGAGTTGCTGCCATCATCCATGGATGTCAGCTGTATCTTACAGCTGACACCCTGCTGTAATGGTGGGGACCTAAGTTAGCTTTGATCCCCACCATTAACCCCTTTAATGGAGCGGTCAGAAGCGATCGCTGCATTTAAGGTGTTTGCAGCTCATCGGTACCCCAGCATGGAAATTGTTGGGGTGCCGGTGGCTGCAATGGCAACCGAAGGCCTAATAGTGGCCTCCCAGTCTGCCTAGTATGGAAGCCTTTCAGGCCCCGGCCGGAGTCTTCAGTAGCTGTCGGCAAGATGGCGCCGGCTCAGGAGATGAGTCGGCGTCATCAGCGGTGGATGTCAACTGTATGTTCTGGCTGACATCTACCTGTAACAGCAGGCACCGGAGCTAGCTCTGATTCCTGCCATTAACCTTTTAGATGCAGTGATCGCTGCATCTTAGTGGTTGGCAGATCGGCAGCCCTGCCCTGCGATCGCAGGGCTGCCGACTGCTGCTATGACAAAAGGAGGCCTAGCAATGGCCTCCTGCTCTGCCATTATGTAAGCCGATTAGGCCCCGCCGGGAGTCGAAGCCTAATCGGTTTGCGGTCAGTGAATGACTGACCGATCTAATACATTGCACTACATAGGTCTCCATCTTCCGCCATCAAAGCTTCCATTCTATGCAGAAGATCCATCTCCAATACCCATTCTTTGATTGTGGGGGGGCTCCGTAGACTTCCAGTGCCTGGGTATGAATGTTCAAGCCGCAGTAGTCCTTTTTTATCAGCGGTAGGGGACCAAGAATCAGAGATAGAAGAGCAATCTGTGGAGTGGACACCACAGGAGATCTATCACCCAAGGCATAGATATCGAAAATAACCTTCCAGAAGGTCTGTAGGACCGAGCATTGCCGCCAGATATGTAGCATCGATTCGGTCTCCATGCCGGAATGCCAAAAATCATCAGATACATGAGGATAAATTTTGTGTAAGGCCAGAGGGCAGCGATACCACCAAGTCAGAATCTCAAAATTCTTTTCTTGAGCACAGGCATTTTTTGAGTCAATAGAAAGATGTGTTCTCAGTCCGCTGTTGTCAGACTAACCCCAAGTTCACGTTCCCAGGCGCTAACGTAAGCAGAAGGTTGATCCGCCAAGGCCTGTAGTAGGAGGGAGTATATTTTGGATATGACTCGGCCTGGAGCTCACGATTGGAGCAGTATTGACTCAAAAGTAGTGTGTGCGGACAATCAAAGCCCCCCATAAAGGCTGTGTAGGAATGTGGATAGCCAATCATGTTCAAACCAAGAAAGAGTCTTCCCAGGGCAAGTCCCACTCATCTCAGTAAAAGGAGGGTAGCCATCAATCATCCTACAGAACCTGGCCGAATCAAGTGTCATCAGAGGAGGACCAAACCAAGAAATCATTCTTATGTACAGCTGGTGGAAATTCCGGATTGTCAAAGAGGGGGGCTAACAAGCCCAGGTCTATGCGATAGGCAAGTTTTGAACTAGGAGTCGGTCCCAGAGAGTGACAACTTGGTTAAGTATTGGGAAAGTAGAAAGGGCCGGTCTATAATCAGGCAGAATCCATGGTAAGGACCGGAGAGAGATTGCGGCTATGGTCCGTTCAATTGAAACCCATTGTTTGAAAGAGCCATTGTGAAACCAGTCTACAATTAGCACGAGAATAGTGGTCTAATATAAGAGGAGATCAGGAAATCCCACAACTCCTTTTCACTTAGGGCGAGAAAGCTTTCGTGTTGAGACGTGGCTTCAGAGTGCCCCAAACAAATCCGCTAAAGGCCCCTTGAACACTCTTAAAGAATGTACCTGGAACAAGAACAGGAACCGCCTGAAATAGGAATATGAAGCGTGGTACAATATCCATTTTGATGACATTCATACGACCGACCCAGGAGAGATGGCCAAGGTCGTAGGAGTGTAGCTCTTTGAGAGTACGTTGGAGTAGTGGGGGAAAATGTAGGAAATATAGATCCGCTAAATCTCCCGGAATCTGGACCCATATATGAACAATGATGTCAGAGGCTTTCCCAGAGACAGAGTCCCGAAGCAGAGCCGCTAGCACTCTGCCTGGGACTCCTTTCCTCCTTATATGATGGTAGCATCAGCAACCGGTGGCCGTGTGGCCCCCCTCAAGTGTAGTGGAACCCGGCACTTGCGTGGGTTCGCTAGGCGTGGACGCCGGCCCTGCTTACACTGACACACATGTATGCATGTGTGTATGTGTTTGTGTAAGCTCTCAAAAGGCACACAGAAGTTGCTCTCAGTCAAGAAGTTAGCCTAGCACACTGACTGATTTGGCTTAAAGCGGTGAAATGCATCTACTATGACTTTTTCTTTTTTAAAACCTGAAAGTCTATGGTGACGGATGCCACTGTCAGCTTGGCACTGGAGCTACCTTCACAGCCGCTCTGCTCAAGGACTTCAACCAAAGTTATAATTTCTGCGCTTGACCAAACAGAACGCAAGAGGCAAGCCTTGAGAATGTAATAAGTGTATCATTCTGAAGATGCTGAACACACTATATACATTTGAGCCAGCAGCTTTCATTTCTTAAAGGAAAAACATAGCTGCTGGGAAATATTTAGCTTTAGGGCATTCAGTTTGCACTGGTAATATTGAATGCACATTTGTATATAGTGGCGATTTATACAAAATAAATGACTGTATTGACGAGCAAGTAACATGACAACTTTCAAAGAAAATCTTAAAATGAGAAAAATATTTATAGCAGCGAGCTAGTCATTATCAAAAAGCATAAAAATTCTTCAAATATAAAATAACGAATGAAAAAAATATTTATAGTTTAAAGGGGTTTTCCCATGAAGTACATTTATGACATATCCACAGGATATGTCAAATGTCAGATATATGCAGGTCCAACTTCTGGGACCTGAACGGGTCTCTAGAACGGGGCCCCCTAAACCCTGTTTTAGCTTTTTGTGCTCACGCTGCCTCCCAGCCACTTACTGATTACATGGTCGGGAGTTACAGATCAACGTAATTCGCTGAGCTACGCTGTTTCGTTAACTCCCATGGAGCGGAATAGTAGTTGCAGAAACAGCGTAGGTCGCATGCTACGCTGCTTCCGTAACTGCCATTCACTACTATAGGAGTTACCGAAACAGCGTAGCTCAGCTAGTTACACTGTTTCCATAACTCCCGACCATATAACCAGGAAGTGGCCGGGAGTCAGCATGAGCACAAAAAGCTAGAACGGGGATTAGGGGGCCCCGTTCTAGAGATAGGTGCGGGTCCCGCATGTGACATGTATGACATATCCTGTGGATATGTCAAATGTCCTTCATGGGAAAACCCTTGTTTTGGCCAGGAGGACGAAGCCGATTATTTCAAATCTGACATGTGTCACTTTATGTGGTAATAACTTGGGAATGCTTTTACCCATCCAAGTGATTCTGGGATTGTTTTCTAGTGACATATTGTACTCTGTTAGTAAAAAAAAGTTGGTCGATAAATTCAATATGTGTATGAAAAACACCAAAGTTTAGAGAACATTTGCAAAAATTTGCCTTTTCTTTTTTTAATTTAAATGTATCTGCTTGTAAGACAGATAGTAACACCACACAGAATAGTTACTATCTCCTATATCCCAAATGTCTACTTTATGTTTGCATCATTTTTTAAACATTCTTTTTTTTTTCTAGGACGTTACAAGGCTTAGAACTTTAGCCGCAATTTCTCATATTTTCAAGAAAATTTCAAAAGCCTATTTTTTCAGGGATCAATTCAGTTCTGAAGAGGCTTTGAGGGCCTTATATATTGGAAAGTCCCCATAAATCATCCCATTTTGAAGACTGCACCCCTCAAAGTATCCAAAACCGCATTCAGAAAGTATTTTAACCCTTTAGGCGTTTAAGGCAAATGTTAAAAAATTTTGACAAAATTCATTTGTCATACAATTTTCTCTGTAACACAGAAGATTTTACCTGAGAACTGCAACTCAATATTTATTGCCCAGATTCTGCAGTTTTTAGAAATATCCCACATGTGGCCCTAGTGTGCTACTGGACCGATACACAGGCCTTATAAGCAAAAGAAGCACCTTGTGCATTTTGGGGCCGCTTTTTTTTTTTTTTTAGAATATATTTTAGGCACCAGGTCAGGTTTGAAGAGGTCTTGTGGTAACAAAACCATAAAAAACCCAAAGTATTTTACAACCCCATTTTGTAAACTACACCCCTCAAGGAATTTATTTAGGGGTATAGTTAGCATTTTGACCCCACAGTTTATTTGCCAAATGTATTTGAATTAGTCTGAATTAGTCAAAATCTACTTTTTTTTTTTCGAAAAAAACCAAAAACGTAGACGTTTTAAATTTTTACAAGGAATAAAGGAGAAAAAACACCCCAGCATTTGTAAAGAAATTTCTCCCTATTACGGCAATACCACATATGTGGTCATAAACTGCTGTTTGGACCCACAGCAGGGCTTAGAAGGGAAGGAGCACTATTTGGATGTTGGAACTCAAATTTAGCTGAAATGGTTTTTGGGTGTCGTGTCGCATTTGCGAAGCCCCTGAGGGACCAAAACAGTGGAAACCCCCCAAAAGTGACCCCATTTGGGAAACTACACCCCTTAAGAAATCTATCTAGGGGTATAGTGAACATTTAGACCCCACAAGTCTTTTGCAGAATTTATTAGAATTAGGTCGTGAAAATGAATATCAACATTTCCACTAAAATGTTGATTTTTTTCATTTTCACGAAGAATAAAGGAGGAAAAGGCACTCCAACATTTGTAAAGCAATTTCTCCCGAGTATGGCTATACCCCACATGTGGTCATAATATTATTTTTCCCATTTATTGCTTTTTCTTTTCCCCCTCCCCAATTTACAAGAGCCATAACTTTATTTCTCCATCAATAGAGTGGTGTGAGGGCTTATTTCTTGCGGGAGTTGTTGTAGTTTCTATTGACACCATTTAAAGTACCATTTAATGTACTGGGAAACTGAAAATAAAAATCTTTGCAGGCAGAAATTGGAAAAACTGCGATTCCTCCATTGTTTTTTGGGGTTTTGCGTTTACTGCTTTCACCATGCAGTAAAAACGACAACTTAAATTTTTTCTGCGACTCAATACAATTACGGTGATACAAAATTTATATAGGTTTTATATTTTAATACTTTTACAAAGTAAGAAATAATTTGGTAAAAAACAAAATAGTTTTGTTTCACCACACTCAGGCATAACTTTTTTTATTTTTTGGTCGATTGAGAGGTGAGGGCTTATTCCTTGTTGGACGAGCTGTAGTTTTTATTGGTACCATTTATTGGTACATACAACTTTTTGAGCACTTTATTAAAAAAAATTTGACCAAAAAAAAACTGCGATTTTGGAGTTTAAAATTCATTATTTTTTACGGCGTTCGTCGTGCGAGTTAAATAATGGTATATTGTAATGGTTTGGACTTTTACGGACGCAACAATACCAATTGTGTATTTTTTTTATATCACTTTAGAGAAAAAAAATGGGAAAAGTGTTGTTTTTTGGACTTTTAATATTTATATAATTTTTTTCACTAATAATAACTTTATTTACTTTATTTTATTAGTCCCCCTAAGGGACTTGAACCAGCGATCATTAGATCACTGGTACAATACACTGCAACACTAATGTATTGCAGTAAATTGTTATTTTTACAGGCTCCTGTAACAACGCGATCACGGTTCCTGTCCTCTAATATACAGCTGACACCCACAGCATATGGCATGAGCCCGCACCATACATAATCCCCCGCACCACAACTTGCTATTAAGTTGTGGTGTGCGAAGGGGTTAATGCGCAGCGGTTGGTGCGGAGTAAAAATTACAATTTTCCACTGACATGCCATTTTAGTGCACAATATGTTGTGCCCAGTGTGTGCCACTGAAGACAAATACCTCAAAATATTAAGCGGTTTCTCTCTGGTATGGCATTGCCATATCTGAATGTAAACTGCTGTTTGGACACGCTGCAGGGCTGAGAAGGGAGGGATCACCATTTGGATTTTGGAGTGAGGATTTTGCTAAGTGGTTCTGTTTGGAGTTTTACTGGTATTTCAGTTTCTAATGTGGGGGCATATCTGTGCGGAGTACATCAGGGCATAATAAGAAGGTATAATAATGCGGTAAATAAATAATATTTCACAGATGTGTAGCCAGTGTCGCACTGATAAGTGGTGCCCAATCTTATCCGCTTTTGGAACACACTGCACATTTTGCATCGCCATATTCTGAGAGCCAGAAATTCTTTATTTTTTCTCCAGCGGAGCTGTGTGAGGGCTTATTTGTTGCGGGACCAATAACCATTAATTCTGACAATGTTTTTTATTCTTTTTTCTTACGGCGTTCACCGTGGGCTATAAGTTACAATTTTAATTTATTCTGTGGGTTGATATGATTACAGCAATGCCATATGTATATCGTTTTTTTTAGGTTTTGCAGCGTTTGCGCAATAAAACATTTTTAATAAAATTATAAATTTTTTGTGTGACCGTATTCTGAGAGTCATAACTTTTGTTTTTCAGCCAAAAAGGCTGTGTAAGGACTTGTTTTTTGCGGGACGGGTTGTAATTTTTATTGGTATTTTGGGGTACATGTGACTTTTTGATCGCTTTTTATTCTATATTTTGGGAGGGGTGGTGAGCAAAAAATGGTAATTCTGGTATTGTTTCGTACTTATATTTTTTGCGGTGTTCAACGTGCGGGAAAAATTTATAGTGTATATATAATGTTATAGTTTTATAGTTTGGGTCGTTACGAACACAGTGATACGAAATGTGTACTTTTTTTAATGTGTTCATTTTTTTCCTATAATAAAAGACTTTAAAGGATAAAAAGCATTTTTTGTAAATTATAATTTATTTTTATACTTCTAAAACATTACCTTTTTTTTGTCCCACTAGGGGACTCGAAGACTTGCAGCTCTGATCGCTGCTGGAATTCATTACACTACTTAGGTAGTGTAATGCATTAGAACGGTCATTCAACGGCTGGTCTTCATGGTTTCCGTACATGGCAGCCCGGAGGCCATTATCTGGCCTCCGGTTGCCATGGCAACCATCGACAGTCCCCGTAATTTCATATGGGGGTTGCCAATCTGCTCTAAACTCCTTAAATACGACAATCGCAATCGGCCGCCGCATCTAAGGGGTTAAATGACAAAATCAGCGGCAATAGGCCGCTGATAAGCAACAGGGAATATAGAGAAGACACCCTGAACAGTTAACCGCCACTGCAGTGTAGCGCCGCGCAGCGGTTAACTGTCAAAGTCCAGACGTAACTGCACGTCAAGGTGCGCGAAGTTACTGCTCACCTTGACTTCGTTTTGTCAAGGTGCGGGAAGGGGTTAATGACACAATTTTGTTTTATTACAGCAAGTCTGTAAAATTGCTTTAACCCCTTCCCACCACAGCAATTTTTCGGATTCTCACTTTTGTTTTTTCCTCTCCCCTTCCAAAAGCCATACCTTTTTTTTCCTGGCACTGGGAAACTGGATAAAATGTCTTTGTGGGGTAGAACGGGGAAAACATTTTTTTATTTCATTCCCCATACGATAAAACATCATATTAACCTTATTCTGCAGGTCAATATGATTACAGTGATATCAAATTTGCATAGTTTTTTTATGTTTTACTACTTTTACAAAGAAAAAAAACAGATTGTTAAAAATAAAATTTGCCATAACTATTATTTTTCCCTTTGATTGAGCAGAATACGGGCTTATTTTTTGCGGTGTGAATCTTTTATTCTAACAGTGTTCACCATTAAATAATGTTATATTGTGATATTTCAAACCAGTTATGTTAATTTAAAAAAATAATGTAATAATTTTGTACACATTGCTTTTGGGGAAAAATAGAAAAAGTATTTTAAAAAAATAAAATAATAATATCTACCTACCTACCTCCAGTTTATTTACTTTAATTTTTGGAGAGTGCTGCCTCTTTTTTTGGAGATATTGACATAGGACTCGTCAGACTACTGTGCCGTTCACCCAAGAATTTGTTACATATGCGGCGTAGGCACCCACCGCATCGTTGCAGGTGGGTTCACACAATTTGATCAAAATGTGTGCTAAGAACCTCACTATTGTAAGTAGATTCAGCAGCATTGCATATTTTTTTTATAGTGTTTAGGTGGCATTGGCGTTCGCAGTGTGCTGTCGCAATTTTCTTGTGAAATATATAGGTTTTATTTCCACAAAAAAATGGCAGACCTGGGGGCCTCCATTAGGCCCCCACGCTGCCATGTGCACAACCAGCACACCACAATCGTGGCACAGGGGGGTGATGAGCTGTCCGAGGGGGTCGTCTCCTTTCTAACGGTCTTCCCCCGTTTTACTGCTTAGATATCGCGACATCTAAGGGGTTAAAGTATCGGCTGGTACATACAGCCAACGCGCTCGTTCTATAGAGAGGGTTCAGCCTGTGAGCCTGCTCCATATTCCCCCACCCCACCTTTGGCATATATATATACAGCAGATAACAGGAAGGGGTTAATTCTTGTTTGGGATAGAATAAAGCCTTTAGGGCATGATCACTCGAGTTTGATTTGCTGTGAATAACTCCACAGCTAATCCGACCCAGATAACACAGGGGAATTCCGTCCGCAAGACCGTACCAAATCGTGTTTGATTTGGTGAAGATTTTCTGTCAGATTTGCCATTGGGGAGAACATTGGTTAAAGAAGAGAAGTTCATACTCCCTGCTTCTGGAGTTCCCATAGCGACGAGTTCCTAGTCCCTAGTTTGTGCTCTCTGCTGCCGGCCTACTGGGATGACATTGTGTCCTATGTGAAGCTTTGATTAAGAGTCACATGGGATGAAACATTGTCCAAGGAGGCCGGCTTAGCACAGACCAGATTGGGGAGAAGTGAGGTATTGCTATGGCAACACCAGGGAAGTAGAGTACGGATTTTATTTTAAAACATATTTTTTAAAATTTTCCTAAGGATTTGCAGCTTTTCCTCAACAAAAACTGCAAAAGTTTATATTTATGACATCCACAAACATGCAAGCATTCTGCAGCATAAATAGACATGCCGTAGATCACAGCAGATCAATTTCTGCAGTGTCTCAATGAGATTAGCTAAAATCTCATTCACTTTGCTGCTGTTAAAATACCCTCCAGATTTCAGGCTTAAAATCCAGATGTGTTAATGAAGCACCTTAATGTTTTTTTATTTCCTCTTCCTATAAATGAAGATAAAATTTTCATGGTGCCGCACACTACGCCCCTAAATATAGTAGCGCCATACAGATGTAGCCATCTTGACCTTGACTTTTAATGCATTAAATAAACAGTGGCTAGATCCCTTATCTTGACTTTTTCAATGGCTTTTGTTGTGATATTACACTGCAGCAAGTTATCAGAATTAAGTTAAAGATGGCTACATACGTACACTGCACCTCTAATTATAATAGCACACACACACAGTGCTTCCTATACATAGTGACACCATAGATCCCCCTCTGTAGATCGTGCCCTACATAGATACCCCTCTGTAGATCGTGCCCTACATAGATCCCCCTCTGTAGATCTTGTCCCGCGTACAGCCCCCCCGTAGATCTTGTCCCGCGTACAGCCCCCCCGTAGATCTTGTCCCGCGTACAGCCTCCCCCGTAGATCTTGTCCCGCGTACAGCCTCCCCCGTAGATCTTGTCCCGCGTACAGCCTCCCCCGTAGATCTTGTCCCGCGTACAGCCCCCCCCGTAGATCTTGTCCCGCGTACAGCCCCCCCCCGTAGATCTTGTCCCGCGTCAAGCTCCCCCGTAGTGTCCCACGTACAGCCCCCCCGTAGTGTCCCACGTACAGCCCCCCGTAGTGTCCCACGTACAGCCCCCCCCGTAGTGTCCCACGTACAGTCCCCCTCCGTAGTGTCCCACGTACAGTCCCCCCCGTAGTGTCCCACGTACAGCCCCCCCCGTAGTGTCCCACGTACAGCCCCCCCCCCGTAGTGTCCCACGTACAGGCCCCCCCCCCCGTAGTGTCCCACGTACAGCCCCCCCCCCCGTAGTGTCCCACGTACAGCCCCCCCCGTAGAGTCCCACGTACAGCCCCCCCCCGTAGTGTCCCACGTACAGCCCCCCCCCCCCCCGTAGTGTCCCACGTACAGCCCCCCCCCCCGTAGTGTCCCACGTACAGCCCCCCCCCCCCCGTAGTGTCCCACGTACAGCCCCCCCCCCCCCGTAGTGTCCCACGTACAGCCCCCCCCCCGTAGTGTCCCACGTACAGCCTCCCCTGTAGGTAGTGTCCCACGTACAGCTCCCCTGTAGGTAGTGTCCCACGTACAGCTCCCCTGTAGGTAGTGTCCCACGTACAGCTCCCCTGTAGGTAGTGTCCCACGTACAGCTCCCCTGTAGGTAGTGTCCCACGTACAGCTCCCCTGTAGGTAGTGTCCCACGTACAGCTCCCCTGTAGGTAGTGTCCCACGTACAGCTCCCCTGTAGGTAGTGTCCCACGTACAGCTCCCCTGTAGGTAGTGTCCCACGTACAGCTCCCCTGTAGGTAGTGTCCCACGTACAGCTCCCCTGTAGGTAGTGTCCCACGTACAGCTCCCCTGTAGGTAGTGACCCACGTACATCTCCCCTGTAGGTAGTGTCCCACGTACAGCTCCCCTGTAGGTAGTGTCCCACGTACAGCTCCCCTGTAGGTAGTGTCCCACGTACAGCTCCCCTGTAGGTAGTGTCCCACGTACAGCTCCCCTGTAGGTAGTGTCCCACGTACAGCTCCCCTGTAGGTAGTGCCCCACATACAGCTCTCCCTGTAGGTAATGCCCCACATACAGCTCCCCCTGTAGATTTTGCATCGTCAAAAGGCGCTGAATGACATTGGCATGGCAGAATGACTTGCCCTAAGTGCCTTTCAATGACCAAAGTGGTGCGACGCCTTTGTCATTTAAAGGCGCTGAATGGCCGAGCATGGAACTTTTTTACAGCCCCCCCTGTAGATAATGCCATACAGCCCCCCTGTAGATAACGCCATACAGTCCCCCTGTAGATATCTACTACAGGGGGGGCTGTATGGCGTTATCTACAGGGGGGACTGTATGGCGTTATCTACAGGGGGGACTGTATGGCGTTATCTACAGGGGGGACTGTATGGCGTTATCTACAGGGGGGACTGTATGGCGTTATCTACAGGGGGGACTGTATGGCGTTATCTACAGGGGGGACTGTATGGCGTTATCTACAGGGGGGACTGTATGGCGTTATCTACAGGGGGGACTGTATGGCGTTATCTACAGGGGGGACTGTATGGCGTTATCTACAGGGGGGACTGTATGGCGTTATCTACAGGGGGGACTGTATGGCGTTATCTACAGGGGGGACTGTATGGCGTTATCTACAGGGGGGACTGTATGGCGTTATCTACAGGGGGGACTGTATGGCGTTATCTACAGGGGGGACTGTATGGCGTTATCTACAGGGGGGACTGTATGGCGTTATCTACAGGGGGACTGTATGGCGTTATCTACAGGGGGACTGTATGGCGTTATCTACAGGGGGGCTGTATCGCGTTATCTACAGGGGGGCTGTATCGCGTTATCTACAGGGGGGCTGTATGCCGTTATCTACAGGGGGGACTGTATGGCGCTATCTACAGAGGGGGCTGTATGGCGAAAACGCCATACAGCCCCCACTGTAGAAAACGCCATACAGTCCCCCCTGCAGGGATCGCCATACAGCCCCCCCCCCCTGCAGGGAATGCCATACAGCCCCCCCCTGCAGGGAATGCCATACAGGCCCCCTGCAGGGAACGCCATACAGCCCCCCTGCAGGGAACGCCATACAGCCCCCCTGCAGGGAACGCCATACAGCCCCCCCCTGCAGGGAACGCCATACAGCCCCCCCCTGCAGGGAACGCCATACAGCCCCCCCCTGCAGGGAACGCCATACAGCCCCCCCCTGCAGGGAACGCCATACAGCCCCCCCCTGCAGGGAACGCCATACAGCCCCCCCTGCAGGGAACGCCATACAACACCCCCCCTGTAGGGAACGCCATACAGCACCCCCCCCTGTAGGGAACGCAATACAGCACCCCCCCCTGTAGGGAACGCAATACAGCCCCCCCTGTAGGGAACGCAATACAGCCCCCCCTGTAGGGAACGACATACAGCGTCCCCAGTCCCCCGTTCTCCCTATCAATGCCAGCGATCAAACATGTATCCCCTATCCTGTGGATAGGGGATACATGTCTTTTGTTTAATGGCAGAGCGGGGAGATACCTGCCTGCTCTGCCGTAGTGTTCAGTGGCGTCGCGCTGTAGCAGCCATAGCTGCTGCTAGCGGAGCCTCCGGCCATGGTGGCCCCCTCATGCCGCGGACCCCGTAGCAGCCGCTCCGGCTGCTACGGTGGTAGTTACGCCACTGGCTTATGCATGTAATTGTATCTGCGTCCTATAGATGCCGGTATATTTATAGTGCAGGAGGGGTGGTGGCTCATCTCGCCTCATGGTCCGTGCGGCCATGGAGGCAGAGGAGTATGATTATAGATGTTGATGTTGATATGACTGGTGAGAAGTGATCTCTACAGAACAGGAAGTGTCCGTCTAATGTGAGTCTCAGTGGCCATAGTCAAAACAAATATTTTAGGATTTTTTTATAATCTAGATATCATAGAAACAAATAATTCTTACAATATATGTTTAACATAAAAAAAAAAAAAACTTGATTTAAGCAATAGGTTATTTTCTGAGGAATATTATCTTGTATCTCAGACTATGCGCCCTGAAAATAAATTTAAAATGACCCAGAGTTGAGCCAAATAGTGCTAACTGGTCTACTTAATGGCCACAGAGTGCCCGCTACTTGCATAGATTCACCACTGTAATACCTTTGCAGCAACTACACAGAAATACCTACAGTATATGTGCCAACTGTAGAACTCTTTTATAGGATCAGCCACATTTCTCCATTTATAATTCCATCCACAGTGCCTATTAAGTTATATAGTACCATTTCTGACAACTTGATTCTACTAATGTGACAACAAACTTTAATATATAACTGGTCACTAAAGCTGCAACAACTGTGCCCAATTTCAGAGTTCCGATCATTTATAATGTTTTTCTGTACGTCAATAGTATATGCAAAGATAATAAACTTTGTAATATCTTTTCGCAACTAGGAACATCGTGTATAAAATATATTTGATTTTTAATTCAGATGAACGTTTGTCTGATCTTTATATCGTGCCATTAACCCCTAAGATGCCGCAATCAAAAGCGATCGCGGCATCTTAGTGGTTTGTAGCGATCGGCATCGACGCGATGTGATCGTCAAGCTGTCGATCGTTACTATGGCCACCGGAGGCCTAACAATGGCTTCCTGGTTTGCCACGTACGATAGCCTATTAGGCCCCGCCCAGAGAAGGGACCCAATAGGCTTGCTGTCAGTGAATGACTGACAGCTCTAATGCATTGCACTACGTGGGTAGCGCAATGCATTAGAGTAAAGATCAGAGGTGCATTCCCTCAAGTCCCCTAGTGGGACAAAAGAATTGTTGAATAAAAGTGTAAAAATAAAAGTTTCAAGTTAATAAAAACAAACACCTAATTTTTTTCCCATAATAAGCCTTTTATTATAGGAAAAAATTAACACGTTAAAAAAGGTATACAAATTTGATATCGCCACGTCCGTAACGACCCAAACTATAAAACTCTTCTTAGATTTCCGGCACAGTGAACACCACAAAAAAAGTAAAAAGAGAGATTCTGGCATTCTTTATCACCACTCCCAAAACATGGAATAAAAAGTGATGAAAAAGTTTGCATGTACCCCAAAACTGAACCAATAAAAACTACAACCAGTCCCACAAAAAACAAGCCCTTACAGCTTTGACTGAAAAATTATGGCTCTTATAGCGACAAGAAATAAATAAAATTTAAAAAATATATATTTTATTGCGCAAACGCTGCAAAACGTAAAAACCTATATACGTTTGGTATCGCCGTAATCTTATCGACTCACAGAATAAAGAAAACAATTTAATAAAAAGGTGATAAAAAAAAATTGCGTGTACCCCAAAATGGTACCAATGAAAACTACAGATTGTCCCACAACAAATAAGCACTCACACAGCTACAGTGGTAAAAAAATAAAGTTCTGGCGCTCAGAATAAGACAACATGAAAGGTGCAGAGTGTGTTCCAAAAGGGGAATAAGATCGGACACCATTTATCAGTGCAACGCTGGCCACACATCTGTGGATTCATATTTATTTACCGCATTATTATTATACCCTCTTATTATACCCTGATGTACCTCTCACAGTTTACATGTGCCCACACGTTATAAACTGAAATATCAGCAATACCCCAAACGGAACTACTACCAAGCAAAATCTGCACGCCGAAAGCCAAATGGCGCTCCCTCCCTTCTGAACACTACAGCGTGCCCATACACCAGTTTACGTATATATATATATATATATATATATATATATATATATATATATATATATATATATATATATATATATATATATATATGGTATCGCCATACCCGGGAGAAATCACTTAAAACTTTGAAGTATTTGTCTTCAGTGGCACAAGCTGAGCACAACATATTGTGCGCTAAAATGGCATATCAGAGGAAAATTGCAATTTTCACTTTGCACCATATGCTGCACATTAATTTCTCATTAAAAAAACACCTGTGGGTCAAAATGCTCACGACACCCCTTCCAAAAATAGGGTCACTACTTGGGGGTTTGTTTTACTATTTGACCTCAGAGCCCTGCAATTGTGGGCCAATGGTGTGAAAATCACCGAAATAGACCTCAAGTAGGCATGGTGCTCTTCACTTCTAAGCCCTTTCATATGTCCAGGCAAATGATAAATGCCTTGAGGGGTGTAGTTTCTAAAATGGGGTTACTTCTTGGTGGCTACCACTGTACTTTGGTACCTTAGGGTTTTGCACATGCAACATGGCGCCCAAAAATCAAGCCAGCAAAATCTGCATGCCAAATAGCGCTCCTGCCTTTCTGAGCCCTGCAGTGTGTCCAAACAGCAGTTTATGACCCCATATTGGGTATTGCCGTAATTGGGAGAAATTGCTTTTCAAATGTTGAGGTGCTTTTTTGCCTTTATTCCTTGTAAAATTTGAAAATGTCCACGTTTTATCAGAAGAAAAGTAATTTTTAATTTCACAGCATAATTCCACTAAATTCAGCAAAAAAACTGTGGGGTCAAAATGCTCACTATACACCTCGATAAATTCCTTGAGGGGTGTAGTTTCCCAAATGGGGTCACTTTTGGGTGGTTTCCATGGTTTTGTCCCCTCAGGGGCTTTGCAAATGTGACATGGCGCCGCAAACCATTCCAGCTAAATTTGAGCTCCAAAAGCCAAATGGTGCTCCTTCCGTTCTGAGCCCTGTCGTTAGTACAAACAGCAGATTACCACATATGGGGTATTGCCGTAATCGGGAGAAATTGTTTTTCAAATGTTGGGGTGCTTTTTCTGCTTTATGCCTTGTAACTATTGAAGATTTCTACATTTTATTGGAAAAAATTTAGATTTTCATTTTTACATCCCAATTCCACTAAATACAGCAAAAAAACCTGCTGGGTTAAAATGTTCACTGTACCCCTTGATAAATTCCTTTAGGGGCAGTAGATTGCCAAATGGTGTCTTGTTTGGGGGGTTTCCACTGTTTTGGCACCAGAAAACCTCTTCAAACCTGCCATGGTGCCTAAAATATATTCAAATAAAATGGAGGCCCAAAAATCCTCTAGGTGCGCCTTTGCTTCGGAGGTCGGTGCTCAGTCCAGGAGCACACTAGGGCCACATGTGGTATATTTCTAAAAACGGCAGAATGTGATTAATAAATATGGATTTGAGTTTCTCTGGTAAAACCTTGTGTTACAGAAAAAAATGAATTAAAACAGATTTTCTTCAAAAAAAATTTGTACATTTCACCTCCACTTTGCTTTAATTTCTGTGAAACACCAAAAGAGTTAAGAAACTTTCTAAATGCTTTTCTGAATACTTTGATGCGTGCCGTTTTTAAAATGGGGTGTTTTATACTGAGTTTCTAATATATAAGGCTCCCAAAACCATTTCAGAACTGAACTGGTCCCGGAAAAATGTGTTTTGAATCTGTCTTGAAAATGTGAGAAATTGCTGCTAAAGTTCTAAGTCTTGTAATGTCCTGGAAAAACAGAATGTTTAGAAAAACGATGCCAACATAAAGTAGACATATGGGAAATGTTAACTAGTAACAATTTTGTGTGGTATTACTATCTGTTTTACAAGTAGATACATTTAAATTGAGAAAAATGCTAATTTTTGCACATTTTCTCAAAATTTTGGTATATTTCAACAATAAACACTGAATGTGTCGATCGAATTTTACCACTAACTTAAAGTACAACGTGTCATGAGAAAATCTCAGAATAGCTTGAAAAACCAAAAGCATTCCAAAGTTATTATATAACGTGACATGTCAGATTTGAAAAAAATGGCCTGTCCATTAGGTGAAAATAGGCTGTGTCCTTAAGGGGTTAGAAAAGGTGGGGTCGAACTGGGGCCACTTCCTTTCTAGAGAATCTTCTCCCACTCTCCCTTCCTTATTTTTCCAAGTAATTTTCCTGGGGAATTGTGTTGTTTCTTGGTGGCTTTTATAACGTCGCCACAGCTGGCAGATTTTTCTTGGGCCTAAACAAGCTTAAGCCTAAAGTCCCATATACAATATCTAGTATTCGGGTCTGTTATTTTTAGTGTGTACGCGCGTATATATTACGTATATATGCAAGTGTTGCATTTTTAATCTCTGAATGCGGCAGAAGTTGGCAAAAATGTGTTCAGGTGTGGCATGCACCAGATGTAATAAAAAATAAATCTAAAAATTCACATACACATTTTAGTTTCCATTTTCCTTCCATATTTTAAAAAAAGTTAAATATTTAACTTTTTTTTTTTTTTACACAAATACGAAAGCCCAATATGTCCTGAGAAAAACAAAACCAAATACATGTAGGTTGGAAGAGTAATAGAACAGTAGTTTGCTTTTAAATTGGACCATGACCAACTTTAAATTGGGCCTGGTCAGGAAGGGGGGTGGGTAAAGCTTCTGGTCAGGAAGTGGTTAATAAATGCGGGCCAATGTGTACTACATCCTTGCAGACATCACAACTCTAAGGCCCCATGCACACGACCGTAAAAAACCTATAATGGACCCATTCACTACGGAAGGGTGTCCGTGCCGTGGAAATGTTCCGGGAATTATGGAACATGTCCGTTCTTTTGCATTTTGCGGGCCGTGCTCCCATACTTTGTATGGGAGCACGGCCCGAAAATGCGGCTTTCAGTCGGCGGGCCGTGATTGCGGGCACGGTCGTGTGCATGGGGCCTTAGGCTGTGAGGCTAATCAACTGGCAAATAAGCGTTCACAGAACGCTCATTCCTGATCATTGATTTGTGTAAACAGGGCAACGATCAGCTGATGAACGAGCAAGCTCTTTCATTGGCTGATTGTATCATTGATGCAGCTGAAAATATTGTTGTTGTGTAAATACGTGCTGGTGACATGATGTATTGGGACGAGCAATCCTAGCAACGAGCAGTCGTCCCCATACATAGCTCCTTGTGACAGGCGCAAACGAGCTGTCTCGTTAGTTTACAAAGGCAAAATGGGCCTGTGTAAACGGACCCCAACAGTCATGTCCTTCTGAGAGAGGCAGAGGGGTGAGTAGAGAGAATAAGGCTTTGAAAGAAGAGAGGCAGAGAGAGCATGCTACACGGGAAAGGTCTACCGATATCGAAGTTCCACAAGCAGGCATGTCCTAAAATGGGTATTGAGAAAAAAAAAAACTATGTAGAAATTTGCCAAAAATATAGTGCAACTGGAAAAAATCCAGGGACTTTGAAAAAGGTCTAAAGCTATTTTTTTCCCAGCCATGACAAAGGTTCACATACCCAAAGCCAAACCTTGTAGCTAAACAGCTCGAATCACCTACTTGGCAAGGAATCAATCCCTTTTGCCTATCTTTGGCTACAATTCCTCCCATTGACCTGCTTTCATCATGATCCCAAAGCAGTAGGAAGATCAAAGTGATTGTTAAATTGTAGTGTATTTGGGCTGGCTTTGATTTGATAAACCCAAATAATGTGTTTCATTTATTTTACTTAATTCTCTTCATGCATTACAGTTATCTTTTGGCAAATGATCAGTGTTTTTACGCTTTCAGAACAAATAGTTTAGCAACACATATTTTTGTAATGTTTGCACTATGACCTTTCTTTAAGAGAAAGCTTTAAGACATTTAATTAACTTCTATAGTTTGCTATATATTTGTAATTAACTAATAAATCATTTGGGGCAGATGTGGCCTTTTCTGCCACATAAAATGGACTTAAAAAATAAAGAGAAGAAAAAAAAAGTATTGAAAACATTAATTTTGGGCAGAAAAAAAACCAAACAAAAAACAAAACCATGAAGATAAGAGTTGAGGTAGTATTAGTTACATTACTCAGAATTATATAGGAGCCTCGTACAATTTCTTACCTAAAAATACCTTACATGCTCTGTAGTTATTGAACATTTTAACAAATAGATTGTGGAGGACAAACAAAATAGACCACAAGCAGCAATAAATTTAAAGTTCATAACATGGAAAAAAAAACTTGAGAATTAGAGTGAATATGGCTGTTTAGATACAAGTAGTTCGGCATTTCTGTTTGAATTGCTTTATAAAAGTTGATGAAAGATTATATCAGCGTCAATTATGAAATGTAATATATTATACAAAGTAGCATGGTCTCTTATAATTGCTCTAAAGATAACTTTTAATAACCCCTCAAGGACACAGCCTGTTTTGGCCTTAAGAACCAGGCCAATTAATTAAAATCGGACATATCACTTTATTTTTGAATGCTTTTAATTTTTTTAAGCGATTCTGAGATGGTTTTCTTGTGACACACAGTACTTTGTTAGTGGTTAAATTTGGTTGATACATTCAGTGTTTATTTGCAAAAAACACCAAAATTTAGAGAAAATGTAAATATAAATTTAAATGTATCTATTTGTAAGACAGATCGTAATACCATACAAAATAGTTACTAGTTAACATTTATCAAATGCCTTTTTTTATGTTGGCATACATTTTTTAAAGTCCTTTTAATTTTCTAGAATGTTACAAGGCTTATAACTTTAGCAGCAATTTCTCCCATTTTCAAGAAAATCTTTTTTTTTTTTTTTTTAGAGGCTAGTTCAGTTTTGAAGTGGCTTTGAGGGCCCTATATGTTAGAAAACCCCCATAAATCATCCCATTTAAAAAAAATGCAGCTCTCAATGTATTAAAAACAGCATTTAGAAAGTTTCTTAACTCTTTAGGCGTTTCACAGGAATTAAAGCGAAGTGGAGGGGACATTCACAAATGAAAATAATTTTTTTTCTGTAACCATAGGTTTTACAAGAGAAACGCAAGTCAATATTTATTTCCCAGATGCTGTCATTTTTAGAAATATCCCACGTGACCCTAATGTTCTAATGGACTGAACCACTGGCCTCAGAAGCAAAAGAGCACCTAGTGGATTTTGGGGCCTCCTTTTTGTTAGAATATATTTTAGGCACCATGTCAGGTTTTAAGAGTTCTTGTGGTGCCAAATAGTGGAAACCCCACAAAAAAAGACACCATTTGGCAAACTACACCCCTCAAGGAATTTATTGAGGCACATAGTGAGTATTTTGACCCCACAGGTTTTTTGCTGAATTTAGTGGAGACCAGACCAGACCATAAAAATGAAAATCTAAATTTTTTCCAATAAAACTGAACGCCATTTGGCTTTTTAGAGCGCAGATTTTGCTGTATTGGTATTCAGGCGCCATGTCGCATTTGCAGAGCTCCCTTAGGTACCAAAGTACAGTAGAAAACGCTGAGAAGTGAACCTATTTTGGAAACGACATCCCTCAAGGCACTTATCCGTTATAATTTGCCTGGACATGTGGCGGGGCTTAGGAGTGAAAGAGCACAATGCGCATTTGAGTCCTATTTTGGTGATTTTCGCAGCATTGGCCCACAATTGCCGGTCAAATAGTAGAACAAACTCCCAAGTAGGGACCCCTACTAGGGAAACCACATCCCCTCAAGGCATTTTTTAAGGGTGTAGTGAGTATTTTGACCCCACAGGCTTGTTGTTTTTTTTTTATTAGAAATGAACGTGCAGCAGATGGTGCAAAGTGAAAATTGCAATTTTCCACTGACATGCCATTTTAGTGCACAATATGTTGTGTCCAGTTTGTACCACTGCAGACAAATACCTCAAATATTATACATGTTTTCCCGGGTATGGGATGCCTTAGATGTGGAAATAAACTGCTGTTTGGGCACACTGTAGGGCTCAGAAGGGAGGGAGCGCCATTTGGAGTGTGGATTTTGCTTGGTAGTTGTTCTGTTTGGGGTTTTACTGTTATAATGTTGGGGCATATATAAAAGCTGTGCAGAGTACATCAGGGCATAACAAGGTATAATAATGCGGTAAATAAATATTAATCCACAGATGTGTGGCCAGCGTTGCACTGATAAATGGTGTCCGATCTTATTCCCCTTTTGGAACACACTCTGCACCTTTCATGTTGTCTTATTCTGAGCGCCAGAACTTTATTTTTTCGCAAATGGAGTGGTGTGAGGGCTTATTTTTTTGCGGGACAATCTGTAGTTTTCATTGGTATCATTTTGGGGTGCATGCAACTTTTTGATCACTTTATTATTTTTTTTTTAAAGCAAGATGACCAAAAACCAGTAATTCTACTATTGTTTTTATGTTTTACAGTGCTCGCACAAAAAAAATGTTTATTTTTTTAATACCTTGATTTTTTGTATCACCATATTCTGAGAGATATAGCTTTATTATTTTCAATCAAAAAGCTGTGGGAGGTCTTTTTCTGGCAGGATGGGCTATAATTTTGGAGTACATGCGACTTTTTGATCACCTTTTATTCTATATTGGGAGGGGTGGTGACCAAAAACAAGCGATTCTGGAATTGTTTTTTATTTTATTTTGCTAGTGTTCACCTTGTGGGAAAAACATGATATTTTATAGTTTAGGTCGTTATGGACGCAGTGATACCAAATGTGTACTTTTTTTAATGTTTCCATTTTTTTCCTATAATAAAAGACTAATGGGAAAAAAAATTGAATGTCGGGGTAGGGAGACAGGTGAGCCCTAATCTACCCACCACTCAGTCCCTGCCTACTTGCACGGCCCATCCTAGGCGACGGCGTACAACTGGGCGACGGTCCCTACGCTCAATATGTGTACAACAGACAAACAGACAAGGGTACACAGAAGCTAAGGGAAATGGGGCAGTTGCCCATGACAACACCGTGAGCAACAAGAGTAGTGAACGAGTCGAGTCAAACCAGGAGTGAAGAGGTACCAAACGCAGAGCAGGAGAGTAGTCAGTAAAGCCAGGGTCAATTTGAAGCAGAGGTCAATAGTACTAGCAGGAACAGCAGAGCCAGGAAACCAGACAGAATCACAGGCAAAGGAAGAGCAGGAAATGAAGGTATTAATAGACCGAGGACGGGAGCTAGCTCCGTCTGGCCAGGCTGTGATAGGTTCTCCCACTCCTCAGCCTACCAGCCTGAGTGGTAGCAGATCGAGTCACTCTATCAGACCTAGGAGCAGATGCAGACTGATTAACCACGGGCGTCGCCACAGAAGCTTTGTCTGGCAGATCCTTTACAAAAGGCGGTTAGTTTTTTTTTTTTAACTTTAAATCATTTTTTGCTTTTTTTTTGTCCTAGGAGACTCGAAGGCTTGAAACCCTGATCGCTATTCTAATACACTGCACTACCTACATAGTGCAGTATATTACAGCGTTCAGTAATACATTGACAGCATGCATATTAGGCTCCACCTCCGTGCGGGGCCTAATAGGCTTCCATACTTTGCAGGCCAGGAGGCCATAGTTCGGCCTCCGGTTGCCATAGCAACCATCGGCAGCCCTTGCTTTTGGTCGCTGCATCTAAGGGCTTAATCGGCCAGATTGGAAGCTAGCTCCAGTCATGGCCTTACAGCAGGGTGTCAGCTGTAATATACAGCTGACACCCACTGGTGATGGCATTGGCTCAGCTTCTGAGCCCGCACCATGACTGCCATGTACAGTTAGGTGCTGTTGCGTTAAGTACCTAACGGCAGCGACTTTACTATACGTGGCATAGCCTTAAAAGGGTTAAGATTATCGGTATTGTGCTGTTTTATTAGCAGATATCAGTCTCTTATAGTAAACACTGAGTGAAGCTGCTTTCCTACTAGCGTATTTTTCAGTCGTATTCAATACATTTTTTTAAAATACAGCATTCACTTTTTACATTCTATTTGCAGATGAAAAACGTCAATTGAACTTTATGCTTCTGTAGTGCTCTAACTCAGATTCTGATGAACCGTTTGCACTTGCGATTGCACTCCTAAAAAAAAAAAAAAGACCATACTCTCCTACCCTGGTCTTCTGCAGCGATTCGTGTATGCCCTTTACATTAAAGTTTGATTCTGTTGTATTTAACAGGATGAAGTTCTGGATAACTTTAGGGCCTTGACAAAGCATGGGAACAGGTGAAACGGCCTCTGATCTTGCAGCCAATAAAACAAAATATATTGCTACAGTAGTGAGTGCCACAATTAATATTTCTTCCTAGATTAGTAAAATAGGTGAATGCCTACAGTTTTGGTCTTTGACGTTTTATAGCGATTAAGGGATAGTTTGATTCTTTGTAGGCTTTTCCATAGAACTTAAAACAAAATGATAGGAAAAGTGTTTGAACAAAATAACATTCGATCAAAAAGCCACTAAAAACAAAAGGGCGGAATTAATTTCGTTTTATTTTTTTTTACACTGCGTTTTTCACATGCATTTTAAGACGCAGAGAAAAATACGTACATAAAGGAGGCGTTGTATAGGTAGTGAACGGGAGGGCAGAGCCGCAGTTAAGGGTAAAAGGAGGCTGAGATTTACTTAGAGTACATGTTTAATACATAATTACCTTATTGAACAATCTTTAAGCTTCGTAAAGCCGAGGGACTATAAAGTAACTAAGCATTTAGTATTGCATTTTCCCCATGGTAATCAAAATGCAAACTATAGAAACCTAATAAGATGACTATTTCAACAGTTCTTCCAATCCACGTATGCCCAATTCGCATATGGCTAAAATTCCAAGGTATGTTCACATGCAGCAGAAAAAACTACAGGTACAACTACATGCTAACATGCAGAGTGGATCTTGTATATCCGACAGGTCACAAGAATCCACATGTACTTTGGCTGGAGAATCTCTTTAATGCTGCAATAACTAATCCACATTTTCACAACTTGATTGATGTGGAAGTAAGAGATAAGGAAGGGTATAGATCATATCTGCTGAAGTTGAAAGGATAATGTCCGGTGCTTGATCCACGATATGAAAAAAATCATTTGATTAAAAAAGTAATAAAAAAAATAAAATAAAAATTTGCCTATGGAAAGACGCTTACACATTTCGAATGTGAGGTTCTTAACCATAGTTAACTTCTCCATACCTAGTACTTGTAACCCTTTCACTGCCTAACATATCACAGTATTTCACAGGTAAGATACATTTATATAGAAATAATTAGAATATAATTTCATAAGTCAACGTGTAGTATGTGACAGTGCAACATGTGCGTATAGAGGACAGAATGAGAACGTATTCATATTCTAAATTAATAGATGTACATAAGATCAAGTCTATTATTTAAGCCCCTAGGGAAACGTGTATCCATTTTCGATATCCATAGGGCTTCCCTATTCAGCAACAATTTGCACCAATCACCTCCTCTTCTAGGTCTGGAAACCCTCTGTATTGGAAATACTTGTAAGTGTTCAGTATTACTCGGATGTACATCCAAAAACTGCCTGGCAGCTCCAAACACATTGCGTTTGTCGGGATTGTGTACGTCAACCAAATATTCGCTGATGCCTTTTAGGGGTCTAGTGGTACAACCAATATATTAGAGATTGCACATGTTACATTGTATCACATATACCACGTGAGTAGTACTACAATTCATAAATGTTCCAACATTGAAATGCTGTTCTGTAGAAAAGGACTGAATATGGCGGTGTACTTGTATGAAGCCTTAACAATAATCTAGGTAGAATAAACCCTGACTTGCATTTTGAAAAAAAAATCACTAGGGGAGACTAGATTTCCAACTGTAAAATAATTTTTAGCTGTAAGTTTGCAGCCTGTGCCAAGTATTATTTTTTAGTGACTGGGTCTGATTAGAAGTTTATTGTATACAAATCCTACCTGATCGTAATTGGCACTATATTGTGTGGAAAACATTAATTTAGTATTATGTTATTGTCCTGCCTAGATCTATTTGAGTAAATATATTCTTGCCTATTTTTTGAATTGGTAATTTATATTGCCCTAATCAATACCAAGGATGTGTAGCCTCTGGCTTTTAGTCTATTTTCTATAATGTCACACTCTAATAAGTAGCAATGGTGGACAGCACAACTACACACACAATGTGTGTGTGTGTGTGTGTGTGTGTGTGTGTGTGTGTGTGTGTGTGTGTGTGTATATATATATATATATTTCACCTATAGGTAGGTCACTTGTGTGTAGACTGTATTTTTTATTTTTTGTACATAGGGAGATTAAGGCTTGGTAGGACAAACTGCTATACCCCCAAAATAAGTGCCAATTCTCCTGCCCTAAACTGAGTAACTAAAAGCAGGCTGGTAGCTATGAACAAGCCCAACAAACTGATTAAAAATACAGTGGTCATTAGGCTGTGTAAACCTAGCAACTAGACAGTCCGATAGGATAAGCAAGGCTTTATTGGCACTGTGTGAGCAGCAGGGAAGGGCAATGGCAGCTTTAAATGCCACTTTAATTCTGCATCTTGAGAAGGGAAGAGGACATGTTTCCTTCTCCTGGTTTGCCAGTTGAAATAAATGAATTTCCCATAAAAAAAATTTTTTTTTTTAAATAAAATCAAAGTCTTTTCTTAAAACTCTGCATTGAGCCCTTCCTCTGTTATTCTTCTTAGAAAAGTATGAATAAATGAACAGGGTGTTACCATTTCCCTAATCAAAAGGGTGTGTCCCTACAGAATCTGACACTGCAGGGACACACCCTATTGATAAGGGCATTAGGGAAATGGTAACACCCTGTTCATTTATTCATACTTTTCTAAGAGGAATAACAGAGGAAGGGCTCAATGCAGAGTTTTAAGAAAAGACTTTGATTTTATTTTAAAAAAAAAATTTTTTTATGGGAAATTCATTTATTTCAACTGGCAAACCAGGAGAAGGAAACATGTCCTCTTCCCTTCTCAAGATGCAGAATTAAAGTGGCATTTAAAGCTGCCATTGCCCTTCCCTGCTGCTCACACAGTGCCAATAAAGCCTTGCTTATCCTATCGGACTGTCTAGTTGCTAGGTTTACACAGCCTAATGACCACTGTATTTTTAATCAGTTTGTTGGGCTTGTTCATAGCTACCAGCCTGCTTTTACTCAGTTTAGGGCAGGAGAATTGGCACTTATTTTGGGGGTATAGCAGTTTGTCCTACCAAGCCTTAATCTCCCTATGTACAAAAAATAAAAAAATACAGTCTACACACAAGTGACCTACCTATAGGTGAAATATATATATATATATATATATATATATATATATATATATATATATATATATATATACACACACACACACATTGTGTGTGTAGTTGTGCTGTCCACCATTGCTACTTATTAGAGTGTGACATTATAGAAAATAGACAAAAAGCCAGAGGCTACACATCCTTGGTATTGATTAGGGCAATATAAATTACCAATTCAAAAAATAGGCAAAAATATATTTACTCAAATAGATCTAGGCAGGACAATAACATAATACTAAATTAATGTTTTCCACACAATATAGTGCCAATTACGATCAGGTAGGATTTTTATACAATAAACTTCTAATCAGACCCAGTCACTAAAAAATAATACTTGGCACAGGCTGCAAACTTACAGCTAAAAATTATTTTACAGTTGGAAATCTAGTCTCCCCTAGTGATTTTTTTTCAAAATGCAAGTCAGGGTTTATTCTACCTAGATTATTGTTAAGGCTTCGTACAAGTACACCGCCATATTCAGTCCTTTTCTACAGAACAGCATTTCAATGTTGGAACATTTATGAATTGTAGTACTACTCACGTGGTATATGTGATACAATGTAACATGTGCAATCTCTAATATATTGGTTGTACCACTAGACCCCTAAAAGGCATCAGCGAATATTTGTCCCTACACAATCTGACACTGCAGGGACACACCCTATTGATAAGGGCAATGGTAACACCCAGTTGTCATTTTATTCATAAATTTCCAGAAGGAATAACAGAGAAAGAGCACAACACAGTTTAATGAACAGAGTCTCCATAGATGTTATTTTAGGAGAAATAAAAACAAAAATGTCAAAAGAACTTTCCTCTCCTTATTAGAAAGAAACATTTCGTTTGACTTGATTTGAAGTGAAGTAGAGACTTCTTTAATAACCATAAGATATATGCAAAGAATGAGCATAAAACAGCTTATCTGCCTTGGTATATTTGAGCATATTTACTCCTAAACAAAGATTTACCTCAGACATTTTCACAAAATGTAGAAAATGCATCAACTCATGTCTCAGTAGTTCCATTTTCTCATTAAAACTGAACCCCTAGTAAGGCTACATTTTAGACTTCAACCTAGAAAATGTGTGGAGAATTTGAAAGCATTATTTAAGCCTTGTGCATTATGACGCAGCCTTTGAATTTGTACTTACTGGTCTCTAGGCAACACCTGAAATATGAACCTTTGCTTAAAACTTTTTTTTTTAATTTATTTTTTAAATATTCTTACCATTGCAGCAGTGAAAGGGATGTTGTCAATTAGAGATGAAGCTAAAGCTGAAACCCACACTACTAAAATGATTGCTATTGCCAGTCTTTCATCTTCAGGAACCGCCTGTTAAAGAAATTATCAGAGAGATGATTTCAATAGAATAATTTAAGTATAATTGCGGGTAATAATTTACAAGAAATTTGTAGTTGCTTGAAAGACTACTGTCATTTGCAAATGTATATTAATTGACATACATAAACATTGATATAAAAGAATAGCAAACAAATGAATAAGTATAGCCAATACATAATGATTTTATAACTGTAAATACTTTTTATGAAAATACACGCATCCACCATGAGTTGTAGTGTTTAATACATTGAAACATAGATTTGAATTTACATTTTTGAAAAAGCCTGGAACACTGGACGTGTAAAATATTAGTGTATGGACTAAGCAGGTCATAAGCAATATTGGTACTGCAAGGCTCAGGACATTTGTCTTTATAAATCTGGCCTATCTTCGATATCTTGTAGAACCAACAAAGAAACCAAAACAACCACTGTTACTTTCGGGTTAAACAAACTCAACAAAAAAAACTGGACTTCTATATTTTTTAAAATTGATATCCAATTGTAGTTAAATTTAAATCATATTTTTAAACAACCTCCGCAAATCTCAGTTTCTACTCCAGCAGTCTCTCTTCTTACAACATCCCCCTCTATTAGATCCCGTTTTCCCTGACCTACTTTGCGCCTACTCTTCCACATTGACCCTTGTGCTGACTACGCTCTCCAACCTCCCCCTCTCTACAGACATGCCATATAAATGAAGTATAATTAGCAAAAATATTACTTCAGATTTATGGAAACTTGAATCCCACTTTTTTTTTTTTTTCAAATAAAAGGCTTAACGTAACCAACATCTGGTCTTTCTTATTTAGAATGAGCAGTGAATATCTAAGGTGGCGTGAAATGCAACAAAGTTATTAATAGGCGCATGCCTCATAATAACGGTCAGATTTTTGGCTGTCCATGCGTCACTGAATGAAATCTATGCCAGCCAGGAGCTGTGATAGATTTCAGTTCGAAGTTTCGGCAGTTTCTGTTGTAAATTATAGTGGATCTGGAAGGCCGTAAGGGGCTAAGTCCCTTCTGCCAAGCTCTGCTCACTTTTTTAGGAAAGTGCAAAGAGCGGCGGGAACTGCAATTTTTACAACTTTTGGTAGTGGCGACTTTTTTATGCTATAAAACTATGTTTCATACTGAGTGGAGAGTATATGTGGGGAGTTGCTATATTGCTGCATAATATGCTATACTTGCCTAAGGTTAGTATAAGGGCTAAAATGAAGCGAAGGCTATGTAAACCTTTGAACACTTTTTTTCTTTAATAAAACAGCTTTCCGTATTTTTTGGGACTATTAGACGCAGTTTCCCTCTTAGAATCCATGCTTTAATCTTCTGCTGTATCTTATCTCCTGAAAGCAAACAGATGCCAGGTGCAGGAGACTGAGCTCTGAGCTTCAAAAGGTCCTTGCAGTGCAGTATGCACAAATGTGAAAAAATGTTTTGGGGAACAGCAGCGCTCCTCCGAGACTATTTGCAGAATGAACAATATCTTTCCTGGCTGCCACCCACTGCGGTCCCTCGGTGGCTGAATCCTCCTTCCAAGGAACAAATGTGTGACGAAGAGAGGAGTAAAAGATGCAGTATAATCTACGGTATTGGCGCCAGGCTTGGAAGAAAAAGAACGGGTTCGCTAAGGTATTTTGCAAAGGTACTCTTTATTGGAACGACAACGCATTCCTTTTCTTCATAGCTTCCTTTTCTTCCAAGCCTGGTGCGGATACCGCATATTATACGGCATCTTTTACTTATCTCTTGCAGTGCAGTGTAATGGAAGCAGCATGTCCTGTGCGGTGTGTAAAGAATATGAGTTATCTACTCACTGAACAGTCACATCTTACACACAGACTTCTGTCATCTCACTGTTCACACAGCACAGTAAATCTGTGCAGGTACTGATCTGCAAGGACCTTCTAGCCATGACCACTCCTATGTACAGAGCAAGAAGAGCAGATTCAACACCATTAACCCCTGCCTCTCCACACCTCTGTCTGGCGAGATCAGAGGAGGGTGAGAGCAGTATAGCTGCCAATATCTTGTATTTCTTTGTCTGACATTGTTATGGGGCACTGTGGCTGGAATTGTATTGTGGCACCCTATTGTCTCAATAATACCCAGGAAATGTACAGTTAAAGGCAAAACCCTTTTCTCCTCTTTTATGCTACAATTTATGGGAGTATCTTATGGTCCAGTGCATCCTATAGTCTGTAAAATACAGTAACTATTTTTTATCTAAAATAGATTTTTTTACTTTTTGAGATACAGCATCTATGTATCCTGAATACATCCGGGCCCCGCACAAATCAGCTGGTCCAGTGCCTTTGTGCACCGGACGTACAAGCCGGAAGCAGTTAGCTCCGGCCACGGAATAGCAGCCAAGCTGCAGTACTACAGAACTGCTCTTATTCAAGAGAATAGGAGCAGACCTGCAGTTCTGCAGCACGGCCGCTATACAGTGTACAGAGCCAACTGCTTCCGGGCTCCGTCCACAGCATTATGTGCCGCAACATCCGGTGCCCGCAGGCCACCCGAGCAGCTTATCGGTGTGGGTCCGGGTGTCGGACCCGCACCGATGACATACTGATGGCCTACCTAGTGGATAGGTCATCAGTTATCAGAAGTTGTATAACCCCTTTAAGGGGCAGTGCATGACAGGATTTTTTTGGGGTATTATTTGAACCCCTTAATCATGCACCACTATGTGCAAACTGCATCAGTTTTGCCAAGAGCATTCTTTTATTGCATCTTTACACCAAAAAACAATGTTACAATTATTCCCCTTACCTTTATAAGTACTGCAGTCTGCTCCCCTATGTATTCTATTAAGTGCAGATTAGCCAAGGCCTAAAACAGATGAATATAATATTGTGAAAACCGCTTAGGAAACCATTAGGTCAGCTACACATTTTTATTCCATTTTCATAATGTCTGCTTCAATATGATTTAATTAACTAATGGAGAGGAAAAGGAAAGTAACACGAGTCTATTGAAAAGGTTGGTCCTTTGCCACGTTACATTATCTTGGTATTGCATTAAAGGCAGCATTTACCACCCGACACAAGGAGTATTATGCTTATGGTTGTTTTAATTAAAGCAGGGGTGTATTCATCTTCCAGTGCTTACACAGAAGTTTAAATGTTTAAAAGTAAAATTTTAATATTTTGCCTTCAAAAACAAATCATTCAAATCAATGGTGATGGAAACTGAAACCTCTGGTTTCCATTTGTGTCAGTCAGGGCTCCGTTCCGACGGAAAGCTCCAATGGAACGTCGGAATGGAGCTCTGACGCAGATGTGAACAAAGCCTAACTCACATCAGAGCATATTTCATACAAACTTTTTTGGGGGGGATTTTTAAATATGACATAGTATAATACAATAGGGAAGTAGTGGAATAAACTGTTTTCATTTACAGGTCATACCTCCATTAATACAAACAGTGCAGCAAAAAAGAGCAAAGTTGCCCATTCTACTCGGTGCAGAATCATTTCAAAATCGTTAATATCCGCAATAACAAGTAGCCACAAGGAACCCAAAATTGCAATCCATCCTGTAAAGATAAAAATAGATTAAGATAAATAACATGTTCAATTTGAAAAGGAATAGGCGGCACAGTAATATAGTAAGATTGAAAAAAAAAAAATTGCACAAATGCCTTCTGGCTAATCTCAAGCAAGCAGCATATGCTGCATTACATGAAAGGTAGGAGAGCAATGAAGCAGGGCGCAGCTTGACTGGGGTAGAAGCAGAGAGGGTAAATATCGTAAATTAATGGGTAAAGTTAGGGCGTGTCTTTGGGCTTTTAGGCCAGCAGATGAGGATTTTATGTCTGGCATAGGCTTGATTTATATAGAGGGATTAAAGAGAGGGGCTAACAGCTAAAGTGCCAAGAGAAAGAAAGTTGCCCATCACCAGTCCTTTGAAAATTAATAGTTATTTGGAGTGATCCAGTCATGACAGCGTAGGAGATATGAGTCTTTAGGAAGGAGTCCATGGAGGCAGAAAGTTATTGACAGATGCACGAGGAAAGGGTCCTGCATATTAACGGTTTGCATGCAACATATGCGAGTTCCTGGTAGGTAAGAAGTCCCCAGGTGCATATTGAATAAATAGGATTTTGGTGCCCTTGGGTCAGGTGTAGGAGATGTTCGCACAGTAAAAAGGTGATGCTGATAGAGATAGCCTTTAACCCCTTCCTGACATCCGCCGTATATATACGGCAGACGACGGGTGAGTAAGTATAGAGTGGGCTCACAGCCTGGGCCTGCTCCATGGAACGAGCGTGTCAGCTGTATGTAACAGCCGACACTTCAGTGTAACGAACGGGATCCCGCTCATTTAACTCCTTTGATGCCGCAATCAAATGCAACTGCAGTATCTCAGCCATTAGAAAGAAGGGGAAGGGCCCCCTGTAACGTAGCAATGGCGCCCCCATGACGTGATTGCGGGTTGCCAATGTTTGGCATGGCAGCCTGGGGGCCTAATAAAGGCCCACAGGTCTGCCATCTATCTACACCTATAAAGCCCTGCTGGAGGCAGGGCTTTATAGGAATAGAAGACTGTCAGTATAACGATATACTGCAATAAATTGGTATTGCAGTATATCATGCAAGTGATCCATTAATCGCTGGTTCATGTTCCTTAGGGGGAATAGTGAAAAAAAGTTAAATATAGTTAAAGTTTTTTAATATATAAATAACATTTTAATTAAAAAGTAAAAAAAAAAACACCCTTTCCCCAAGCGCAATGTAAAAAAAACAAAAAACACAAAACATTAACATAACTCATATTACCGCATCTGTGAATGTCTGAACTATTACAACAATGTTTAACACGCACGGTGAGCTCCGTGAGGAAAAATGTAAAACTATAGAATCGCTTGTTTTTTTTGTCACTTCATCTCCCACAAAAAAATTGAGTGAAAAGTAAATCAAAAGGTCATATGTACCCCAAAAAATTAAGGCTCTCAGAATACGGCGTTACAAAAAAAATCATACATTTTTTTCCTTGAAAGGGATAACTAAGCCTCCCCCAAAAAATGGAGGAATCACTCACTTCCCATTCTATCCCACAAATAATTTTCCAGTTTCCCATTACATTATATGGTACAATACATGGTGCTATGAAAATCTTTAACTCCTCCCACAGAAAACAAGCCCTCATATGGCAATATCAATGGAAAAATTAAAAAGTTATGGCTTTTGGAAGGTGGGAAGGAAAAAAACTAAAGTGAAAATCCGACAAATGGCTGTGGAAGGAAGGGGTTAAGGACCTTTTCCTCCCATGAGGTAAACAGGCTGTTATATGTTAATATGGTAATATGAAGAATGTTTGATATTTTTCATATTTAATTTGAATATATTTTTAATATGTAAATACGTAATTGTTCGTTCTAAAGATTATGGTTAATAAAATGTGGCTGCTAGGGCCTTTCTACCACAACGAGGAGTCTATTTCTTTATTCGGTATGGGTGGTGGTTGATGTATAGTTGACTGAACGTCATCTATCTTTCAATGTCAGGAGTAATCCGCACTAATGGAGACACTAACTGGGTGTAAAATCTACTGTATGAATTCCCCTGTTGGTTAGAAGTGTTGATATGTAAGTTATATCATCAGAAAGATCTGCCTTTGGAATGGTCTTTATTTATAATTAGATTTCTAAAAGTAACTTACAAGAAAAATTGGTCTTACCAAGGTCCAGGTGGATGGCAGGTACAAACGAATTGAGGAAAAACATGAAGATAACAAATCCCAAGACCGCTAAACATTTGATTAGAAGGATTTTGTCAGTAATCCTATGCTGTTTTAAAAAATAAATAAAAAAAATGATACATTAAAATGGTCATGTTAAAGAGGCTCGGTCACCAGATTTTGCAACCCCTATCTGCTATTGCAGCAGATAGGCGCTGCAATATAGATTACAGTAACGTTTTTATTTTTAAAAAACGTGCATTTTTGGCCAAGTTATGACCATTTTTGTATTTATGCAAATGATGCTTGCAAAAGTTCAAGTGGGCGTGTTTAAAGTAAAAGTCCAACTGGGCGTGTATTATGTGCGTACATCGGGGCGTTTTTACTACTTTTACTAGCTGGGCGTTCTGACGAGAAGTATCATCCACGTCTCTTGAGAACGCCCAGCTTCTGGCAGTGCAGACACACAGCGTGTTCTCGAGAGATCACGCTGTGATGTCACTCACTTCCTGCCCCAGGTCCTGCATTGTGTCGGCTACATCGGCACCAGAGGCTACAGTTGATTCTGCAGCAGCATCGGCGTTTGCAGGTAAGTAGCTACATCGACTTACCTGCAAACGCCGATGCTGCTGCAGAATCAACTGTAGCCTCTGGTGCCGATGTGTCCTCGCTCGTCCGACACGATGCAGGACCTGTGAGTGACGACACAGGCTGATCTCTCGAGAACACGCTGTGTGTCTGCACTGCCAGAAGATGGGCGTTCTGAAGAGAAGTGGATGATACTTCTCGTCAGAACGCCCAGCTAGTAAAAGTAGTAAAAACGCCCCGATGTACGCACATAATACACGCCCAGTTGGACTTTTACTGTAAACCCGCCCACTTGGACTTTTGCAAGCCTCATTTGCATAAATACAAAAATGGTCATAACTTGGCCAAAAATGCTCGTTTTTAAAAAATAAAAACGTTACTGTAATCTACATTGCAGCGCCGATCTGCTGCAATAGCAGATAGGGGTTGCAGAATCTGGTGACAGAGCCTCTTTAACTTTATTTCTTTACTGTATGATATGCATATATGTGATATTAAATGGTTAATATTGTCGTGAAAGTACACATGTTACTCTAGCTACACTGTTCCACATTATGTACCTTTGTTGTGAAATAGGTTAATACATTTTATAGAATGCCATCTTTATTACATTGGGACATAGTTAAGATACTAACTAAACGGGGCAATCTGGAAGTGGTTTGGGTATTGTTATTGGGAGCTAACTTTCCCTTCATAGAAAACAATTGATAAAAACTATTGACGTATACAAGTGGAAGCTTTTAAAAATCAGAGCGGCTGCTGATCGGTTGCCGTTTTCCTTCAATGCTTAAAAAGTACAGTGCCCTTCCAACTTTTAGCCGAGCAACTGGGTCATTTACAAGGGATTGTATAGGAATAACTCAGGTCTTCAGCTCAAGGTTGAAATGACACCAAATTATCACATGAAATAGAGCTATTACCTCATTTATCATTACCATTTACCAAATTACCATAAGCAATTATATAAATAAATATAGCCAAAATACATACACTTTTCTGGAGTTCTTGAATGTTTGTTTCCCAGTTTTTGTCTTCTTGTGAAATTTGCCTAGAAAATATATGAATTGTACATTAAAACTTCCAAAGTGAACTTTTAACATATGAAAGAGTTAAAGTGCTGCCGCTGTCCCTTAATGCACTCCATAATATGACAAGAATTTTTTGGTTTTACTGGAACCCATAATAATTGCACAGTTGCTATGTCAATAGCTATACACCCTTTTACTAATATTCATATAGATATTTAAAGAGGTTCTGTCACCACATTATAAGTGCTCTATCTCCTACATAAGGAGATCGGTGCTGTAATGTAGGTGACAGTAATGCTTTTTATTTTAAAAAACAATCTATTTTTACCACTTTATTAGCGATTTTGGTTTATGCTAATGAGTTCCTTAATGCCCAAGTGGGCGTGTTTTTACTTTCGACCAAGTGGGCGTTGTACAGAGGGGTGTATGACGCTGACCAATCAGAGTCATGCACTCCTCTCCATTCATTTACACAGCAGCATCGCGTTCTTACTAGAACGCGATGTGCAGCCACATACACAGACATTAACGTTAATCAAGTGTCCTGATAATGAATATACATGACCTCCAGCCTGGACGTCATATGTATTCAGAATCCTGACACTTCTGAATCTTTTCTGTGAGATTTCCAGCAAGGGAAACAAAATCGTATCTTGCTGGAATCTCACAGAAAAGATTCAGAAGTGTCAGGATTCTGAATACACATCACGTCCAGGCTGGAGGTCATGTATATTCATTATCAGGACACTTGATTAACGTTAATGTCTGTGTATGTGGCTGCAAATCGTGTTCTAGTAAGAACGCGATGCTGCTGTGTAAATGAATGGAGAGGAGTGCATGACTGATTGGTCAGCGTCATACACTCCTCTGTACAACGCCCACTTGGTCGAAAGTAAAAACACGCCCACTTGGGCATTAAGAAACTCATTAGCATAAACCAAAATCGCTAATAAAGTGGTAAAAATAGATTGTTTTTTTAAATAAAAAGCATTACTGTCACATACATTATAGCACCGATCTCCTTATATAGAAGATAGGGTACTTATAATGTGGGGACAGAGCCTCTTTCAGGTAAAAAATAAATAAAAAAATATCGATAGATGCAATATAATTTTAACAGATTGTTCTTGGTCATCTATAGTATCTGGAAATCTTACTGCCCAAAGATAATTCCTTATATGTGGAAACATACTTTTGAAATGTTCGAAGCTTCTTCCTCAGCAAACACTCCAACGCCAAAACTTTTTGCATTAGAAGACATTTGACTGCAGTCTCCTCACGACTCGCAGGATTAATTCTCTGTGCAGTCAACTTCCAAACATGAATTTCGTGTTTCATTTCTACAATCACACATATACACAAAATCATTAAACACTTTCCAGATACTCAGGTTTGTCTTTAAAGTTATATTTTTAACAATAGAAGCAAGACTTGAGCAAAGACTGTGCAGAAAAACAGAAAAAGCAATGGATTCAAATTTGAAAGCATTGTTTCCTATACATATCATAAGCAGAACAATGCAATGACCTCAGTATTACAGGAAACAGTTTGTTCTTTTTATTTGAGCAGAGTGAGGTCCAAAACACACGAGATTATCCTCTTCCACGGGACATACCAACGGCTGGGGGGAGGAGTTGATTCGATAAAAAAATCTGAATGGCAAAGTAGATTCTAGTGATCAGATCTGTTTAGGATTAGGGGTGATGGAGGACGGCCACTGCAGTCTGTGATTGGCTGCAGCCACGATCACATGGGATGAAACGTCATCCCAGGAGGCCAACCCTCTAACGTCATCTAGGCCGGCTTCCTCGGATGATGTTTTATCCCATGTTACCACTGCTATAGCCTGTGATTGGCTGCAGAGGTCACATGGGATGAAAGTCAACCCAGGAGGCCGGCCTAGAGGAAGAAAAACAGACTTCTGGGTAAGTATAAGATTTTTATTTATTTTTTCTGGCTTGCAGCCTGTTTTATTTCATTAAATCAAGACTTAAATGTTAGTCTCAGAAAGGTTTGTCCTTAAATACGCGGGATGCAGAAAAAAACAAAAAAAGTGCAGCACTGTAGAAACAGGGGCAGAAGCTAACAGAAATGTTAACATCATGGAAATGGCCCCCTTAAGTGTCATCAACTATATAGCATCCCCCTATCACTTGAGCTGCCCAGGCGAAAAGATCCATCCCACTACCATCAGCCCAAACAAAGGTCTGTGTTTTGCCAGTTAAAACCCTCTTTTGCCCCCCCCCCTCCTATTCCTGCAGTCCCTGGCACAGCAGCTATATGCCTACAAATGTTTTGTGTTTTTTTTTGGTCAATTAATACTTTACATCTTGAGACTGAAAACTTGTTCAGATCTATTCTGGCTTGGAGCGGAGGTGGATACAGTCTGTGTGTTCAGTCTAGGCGGCATGTACTCCAGGAGGATATACTGTATCTTACCTATACTTCTACATTGGGGAAAATGGTCAGGACAACAGAAATTGTGAGTTAAATCAGCTCAAGAGGAGGATGATCTATATAGGATACAGTTCTAGCACCTCTCAGCTGTGAGCAGGACTAGGTCTGAATGGATTTTCAGGCCTCTGAAAGTAAACGAGAACACTTTTCACAGACAGCAAGCAGAGATGTTGAACATTATGCAGATTTGATATTCCATATTAGAAAGTCACAACATATAATATGATTAAGCTTTATTGATATAAAACTGGACAAGTCCATTTAGGTAAACAATTCTATACGCCTCTAGTTTTCTTGATAAAACATGGTTCACCTATAGTAACACTAATTACATACTCCCGCCCTACCGGACATTAGGAGTGAAGAAACGTAGGGGGCACACTGAATGGTATAGTTACTAAGGGAACTGTGGGATGGCAGAAAAATCTTGTGCACATGGCTTTTTATGACGGGACTCTTTTGGGTGGAAAGGTTTAAATCTGAGATTTAGGGTCTATTCACACGTTGCAGTCAAATCGCCGTTTACAAAAACATTTGTGTAACATTTTTTTTTTTATTAGTACTTTGACAGGAGGTGAGAAAACCTCAACAGGCACCACGGGGGGAATATATCAACCTTTGTACGCCAGTTATCTGGCGTTGAAAAGTTGAGAAAGGGCCCAACAGTTGAAATTTGAGTAATAAATTGCAATGTTTGGTCTTTTTACGCTGCCCTCGCTACTTTTGAGAAAAGGGGAGAGGCTTTGCAAAAGGGGACACTGTCACAACAACGTGACTAATTTATCACTTATGTACGAAAACTGGTTTAAAGTTAAGTGGAAAGCTACGCAAGCAACTAGCTGGCGTAGATTCCACTCAGTGGGGCCTAGCAAGATAGAGACTTGTGCCAGGCCAGGTGTCCCTTTCCCAATCAGACTACTCCCCTTGAGACTATTAAATAACAATTTTAAAATTTTAAAAAAATGTTTTGCTAACCTCAGAAGGGTACGCTCATACAATGTACTGATGTCGAGCAGCATCAAGACGTTGTATGTGACGCAGCACTGATGTCATTGAGTGCTGCGTCGCATATAAGCCTGACGCTGCTCAACGACGGGACCTTATATGAGTCACCGCACGCTGAGGGGAGAAGAGGAGCGGTGAGGTGAAGTATATTTATTTTTATTTTATGTCAGGTGGGGTGGGAGATGGGCATGGATGGGTCACAGCCATTGTCTTTGCGCCACAATTGTGGTTCACAGTGGCGGTCATTGCGCCACATGGACAGATTAAAAGGCATGGGCCTCTTGAAAGCATCTGTTGCATCTTACTCCAGCGTATAAAAACGCCAGTCTTAGTAAATTTGCCCCTTGTGTTTAATAGGCAGGAAAGAATAAAAAGCTTGATTAATTACATCCTTATATATGTCATTCATGAGATGAAGTGCATTCATACACCAGTAATATTTAGATTCATCTAATTTTCACAACCAGTCATTTCAAGGGAAAGACATCAGCGCCGCTCCTTTTAAATTGCTTTGCTCATTGTATGTTATTGGTTAGTCTGCCTAACTACAACCACGCTTTATACTGTTAAAAACCTCAGACTTTTAAGGTTTCACAAATATTCTTTTACTAAAGAATATACAATAATTGTCTTTTAAAAATAGAGCAGGTTAATTCATTGAAAGTAAAAATACGGAAATCAGCAAAAGTTAGAGAAGCAATTTGATTTCCCGGTTTCTGATACAGCAGAGATTTTGATTGCTAATCAGATTTCTGGCTGCAAATGTTTTTGTTGATTGAAGTTGATTGTAGTTGCTTTGCCATACTCCGCAGCAATGAACTACTGCACCTGTATTTCAGTAACCCTACTGTTCTGCATCTAAATGAAATATCTTTGTCACACAGATTGGCTTGAATATGTTTAAGTTTCTGTAAAGTTGAAATGATTAAAGTTCAAAAAATTCTGAGACTAAAAGTAAAAGTAATAAAATATTATACAGGAAACACAAAAAAGATATAAAAGGCACTCAAACAAAGAAATAAAATAAATGTTAAAGAGTAACTACAAAAATAATTTGCAGAAAAGTAGGATTAACCCTAAGTGCAGTAGTAAGAATGATCCTGTGGACCACACCGTACTTTATATGAAGATGGCCAAATAGCTGCCTACAACCACCACACCGGACATTCAGAAGAGAAGGGGCATGGCATTTTATTGTAGACTATGCTGACAGCTACATTGTCGGATTGGGGTGCCATAGGCCCGCAAAAGAAAATTATTCTGGGGGTCCGCTTTTTATCTATACAGAACATGTACACATCCATTTTAGAATGCTCATTGCACACATCGATAAATTCAAATAGGTCATTTGTAAATCAATAAGATATACCCTAGTAGAATGAAGTTGGTTCCAAAGTCAGCTCCAAATGGGGTTTTCTGCTGCTGTATTTTTAGGGACCATTATTATATTAGACTAGTGAGCCAGTCTGATCCTGGGTGGCTGTGAGAAGAGACTCAAGGATTGGAAGGACCACAAACCACTCCATAAGGCTGCTATATGTGAAAAACAGGCTATAGTTCTACATTCATATTATATATTGACAACAGTCTTGTTTCTACTATCAATTTAGCTTTAGTTCAGTCATTATTGTGTGTAGAATAGACGGTAGCTCTAAAAAGCAAGAAACTGCATATCTTACCAACAATTTCACTGGGTTCCTTATTGTAAAGTTTTTTGTTCCAATACAAGATTCTTAAAAATGGGAAAGATACCAGAAGAACCAGACAAATGCCTATGAACATATGTCCTGTGAATCCAGCAAAGTCCAATCCCTAGGAAACAATAGCAATTTATTAAAAATAATGAAAGAATGAAGCAAAGCAACGTAAAACAAATTGAATACATAATGAGGCAATATTGACGCCATCAACGCTGTGGTGAAAATGTTCAGAGGCTGTATTCACATGTGCCCGTTATCTCCACATTTCTTTTTCATAAAAATTATTATAATTATCTTATTGTAATTTAGAAAAGCAAAATGGCCTAAAACTACTGCAAAACAGCTTATGTGAATAGAGTCTTAAACCCTTAGTGACCAGCCTATTTAAAGAGGCTCTGTCACCTCATTATAAGTGGCCTATATTGTACATGATGTGATCGGCGCTGTAATGTAGATTACAGCAGTGTTTTTTTATTTAAAAGAGTTATGACCTATATTAGCTTTATGCTAATGAGTTTATTGATGGACAACTGGGCGTTTTTTACTTTTTGGCCAAGTGGGCGTTGTACAGAGGAGTGTATGACGCTGACCAATCAGCGTCATACACTTCTCCCCATTCATTTATACAGCACATAGCGATATAGCTATATCACTATGTGCAGCCACATAAACACACTATAACGTTACTGCAGTGTCCTGACAATGAATATACATTTCCTCCAGCTGGGACGTGATGTTTATTCAGAATTCTGACACTTCGCTAACACAATCCCGACACTACAGCACAGCAAGCGTAATATCATTTTAAATGACAGTTTAAAGCGTAGTCTCACGGGATTACGCGTCCTGTGCTGTAGTGGCGGGATTGTATTAGCAAAGTTTCAGGATTGTGAATACACATCACCTCCTGGCTGGAGGTAATGTATATTGTCAGGACACTGAAGTAACGTTATAGTTTGTGTATGAGGCTGCACATAGCGATATAGCTATATCGCTAGTGCTGTGTAAATGAATGGAGAGAAGTGTATGAGGCGGATTGGTCACTGATTGGTCAGCGTCATACACTTCTCTCCACAATGCCCACTTGGCCAAAAAGTAAAACACGCCCAGTTGTTCATTAAGAAATGCATTAGCATAAAGCTAATATAGGTCATAACTCAGTGAAAAATGATCGTTTTTCTAAATCAAAAACACTGCTGTAATCTACATTACAGCGCCGATCACATCATGTACAATATAGGCCGCTTATAATGTGGTGACAGAGCCTTCTTAAGGCCCTAATGACCAAGCTATTTTTTTCAGTTTCTCTAAAGTCGCATTCAAAGAGCTATAACTTTTTTTATTTTTCCGTCAACATAGCTGTATGAGGACTAGTTTTTTTGTGGGATTAGTTGTACTTTTTAATGGCACCATTTTCGGGTACATATTTATTTTATGAAATTTTATTAACTTTTTTTTTTGGGGGATAGAAAAAAAAAACTGAAATTCTGCCATTGTTCTGTGTGTTTTAAATAATAACACATTAATAACACATGATTAACACCTGATTGTCTGGGGAAGTGCCTTCCAGAAGACTAGTGCAGCACGAGAAAAATCTTTGAGACGGGAGTGAGCGTATCGGTGGCAGAATGTAGAGTGCAAGTACGGTGGTAGACAGATGAGGGAGGAGATGTAAGGTGGTGCAGTACTGTGGAGAGCTTTGTGGGTGAGAGTAGAAAGATTCAGTTTCAGATAGAGAGGACAGACAATCACTGGTGTTTTGTATTAGAGCAGGGGTGATGTCATGGGAAGAGGCATATAATTCCGTAGAGATGGTACTGGAAGCCAAATCTGCTGATGGTTTGTCCAATAGGGGCTGTGTAGATAGAAAAGAGAAGCGGACCTAGGACTGATCCCTCAGGAACCCCGATAGCAAGGGGAAGAGGAGAAGAAGTAGAACCAGCAAATGACATACTGAACGAGCAGTCAGAGAGATATAAAAAAAATAAAATAAGAAAGAGCCGCGTCTTTAAGGCCAATAAAGTGGAGTATGTTAAGTAGGAGTTGGTGGTCTACAGTGTCAAAGGCAGCAGAGAGATCCAGAATAATCAGTAGAGAGTATTTGCCGTTAGATTTAGCCACCAAGAGATCGTTTGAGACTTTAGTGAGGGCAGTCTCTGTGGAGTGTAGAGTGCGGAAACCAGATTCTAAGGGGTCAAGAATTGAGTTAGCAGAGAGATAGAGGATAAGGCGCGAGTAGACCAAGCGTTCCAGGAGTTGAGATGGCCAATAAGGGCAATTAAAAAGATTTCCTAATATATACAAAAATAAGCTACATTATGTATCAACATATGTGAGATTGACAAATGTTATTTTTTTGGCCGAAATTCATTTATAATACTCAATATAACTCAATATTTATTGCGGAAATTCTCCAGTTTTTAGAAATATCCCACATGTGGCCCTGGTGTGCTAATGGACTGAAGCACCGGCCTTAGAAGAAAAGGAGCACCTAGTGGATTTTGGGGCCTCCTTTTTTTTGGAATATATTTTAAGCACCATGTCAAGTTTGAAAAGGTCTTGTGGTGCCAAAACAGTGGAAACCCCCCAAAAGAGACACCATTTTGGAAACTAAACCCCTCAAGGAATTTATCTAGGGGTATAGTAAGCATTTTGACCCCAGGTTTTTTTCAAAATTTTTGGAATTAATCTGTAACAATTGAAATCTGTGTTTCCCCCAAAAATGTAGAATTTTTACAAGGAATAAAGGAGAAAAAAGAATCGCAACATTTGTTAACCAATTTCTTCAGATTACGGCAATATGTGGTAATAAACTGCTGTTTGGACCCATGGTAGGGATTAGAAAGGAAGAAGCGCTATTTGGCTTTTGGAGGTCAAATTTAGCTGGAATGGCTTGAGGCACCATGTAGCATTTGCAAGCCTATGAGGGACTAACACAGTGGAAACTCTCCAAAAATAACCCCATTTGGGAAACTACACCCCTTAAAGGGAATGTGACGCAAATTAAAAAATAAAATTCCGTAAATTACATATTTTTAAAGTTTTTTTGCTGTTTTTTTTTTTATTTCCACAAGTGGGGAGTATTAAAAACGTCATAATTTGAGATGTTTTCCTATGTTGGCCACCAGAGGGAGCACTTCACAGAATTACCGAAATGTGAATCAGGCAAAGCAGCCCGACTTACAGCTGCTGTAAATGCGGGAGGAAAACTCAACCCCTCCCTATTTTTGGCTACAAGCCAGGAAAAGTTGTGTCCAAATTGCGAAGCATTGTCCAACTCCATTTTGGGAGTGCTTTTACAATGGCAGAGCTCTAGGACACACCAAAATGATAAGAATGGCGAAAGTCAAGAGGGAAGACCCTGTGGTGAATGACTTTTCAGTTGACCGGTTCACAAGGAGTGTATTTGACGCCGTTTTTTTTTTTACGTGCAAACAAAACGCGTCATACGTTTGATTATGATGCATCAATAGGAAAGCGCGCCGTTAATACATACACTATTTAGTTACGCGATCGGTTTTAAAAAACACGCTTTGGAAAAAAGCGTCTTGTCAATTCTTTGGCACGTAAAGCGTATTACGCCATAGTCAGTGGGAGTAATACTTATCGCCAAAAAACGTGCAAAAAGCCCCTTGAAAGACACGTCAAAAAACACTTGATTAAGCTTCCAATTTAAATCAACGGAAAAGCGAACCGTTAGTAAATACAAGTTTTTTTTACGCAAGCGTTTTAACAAAAAACACGTTGTAGAGAAAAATACGTGTCGGGTCGATTCATAAAATGTGCCAAATGTTCCCATAATCAATGGAAGTCCTAATTACACACCAAAAAAACGTGCAAAAAGCACGCACAAAATGCATCAAAAAAGCACGTAAAAGACTCGACGTCGGTTTGTTTTTTTTGAGTGGCGTGTGAACATGCCCTAATTATTTTTCATTGGCCTGTAGTTTATATTGCGGTGCAGGGAGAAGACAGGCGTCTGCTGTAGGTGAGAACATTTTTACAGACTATTTTTTATTTTTGATCCTTTATAGCCGGCAATCAACTGTTTTGAAGGAACAGCGGCTAGCACCGCTGCTCCGACGAGCACCCTGCCACACACACACACACACAAACCCCACCCCCACGCAAACTCCCCCATACATGCAAACCAACCACACACACACACCTTACCTGCAGTGTGGCTTTTCCCCTACAAACCAGCTTGTATGCTGGGTCGCTCTGAACTGCGCATGCCACAGAGCATGCACAGTACAAAGCTAAATGGCAGAAGCAGAGGATATATAGACGGGAGCTGTTCATATGTCCTATGGCCTGTAGCTGCCAAATTTCATCTGTGTATGTGTTGTGAAGAAACACATACACAGATTAAATAAAACATGGCAGCCCCCAATAGAGTACAAGATAAAAAATAAATAAGGTCAATATAATATTTTATTAAATAAAAACACATATGAATAAAAAAAACAAACTTCATTAAATCTTTCCTTTAAGGAAACTATCTAGGGGTATAGTGAGCATTTACAACCCCACTGGTCTTTTGCATAATTTATTAAAATTAAGCTTTAAAAATGAATATCAACATTTTTTTCCACTAAAATGTTGGTTTTTCTCATTTTCACAATGGATAAAGGAGAAAAAGCACACCGACATTTGTAAAGAAGTTTCTCCCAAGTATGGAAATACCCCACATGTAGTCATGTTTTTCATTAGAAAATTAACCCTTTCAAGACTGATCATTTTCCATTTCACTCCCCGCCTTCCAAGAGCCATAACTTTTTTATTTTTCCGTCAATAGAGTTATCAGGGCCTATTTTTTTGCAGGAGCAGTTGTAGTTTCTATGGACACCATATAACGTGCAGGTAAACTGAAAAATAAAAATCTTTGCGAGCTGAAATTGGAAAAAACTGATTCCTACATTGTTTTTTGGGTTTCGTTTTTACGGCTTTGACCGGGTGGTAAAAATGACAACGTAACTTTATTTTGCGTCACAATACGATTACGGTGATACAAAATGTATATATTTTTTTCTATTTTATTACTTTTACAAAGAAAAAAAATCAGTTAAAAATTTTTTGGGTGTTTCACCACATTCCGGGATCCATAACTTTATTTTTTGGTCGATTGAGCGGTCTGAGGGCTTATTTTGTTGCGTGACTAGCTGTAGTTTTTATTAGTACATTCAACTTTTTGATCACTTAAGTTTTTTTTTTGTTTGTTTTTTTTTTTAAGGGCCAAGCTGACCAAAAAAAAGCGAGTTGTGCGTTTTAAATTCTTCGTTTTTTACGGCGTTCACCATGCAAGTTAAATAATGGTATATTGTAATAGTTCAGACATTTACAAACGCAGCAATACCAATTCTGTTTTTTGTTTTTTTCATTACTTTAGGAGAAAAATGGGGAAAAAGTGTTTTTTTTCTTAACTTTCGATATTTTTCTTATTCACTTTATTAACTTGAACTTTTTTTTTTTTTTACACATTTTATTAGTCCTACTAGGGGACTTGAACCAGCGAACACCCGCAGCGTATGGAGCGGCTCCGCACGTGTCACTACATCATGGTGTGTGAAGGGGTTAATGCGCAGCGGATGGTGCAAAGTGAAAATTGCAATTTTCTACTGATATGTCATTTTAGCGCACAATATGTTATGCCACTGAAGACAAATACCTCAAAATGTTAAGCGGGTTATACCAGGTATGGCTATGCCATATATGTGGACCTAAACTGCTGTTTGGGCACGCTGCAGGGCTCAGAAGGGAGGGAGCGCCTTTTGGCTTTTGGAGCGTAGATTTTGCTTAGTAATAGTTCTGTTTGGGGTTTTACTGGTATTTCAGTTTATAATGTGGGGGTATATGTAAGCTGGGAAGAGTACATCAGGACATAAGAGGGGATAACGCAGTAAATAAATAATCTGCAGATATGTGGCCAGTGTCGCACTGATAAATGGTGCCCAATCGTATCCACTTTTGGAACACACTGCACATTGTGTTGTCATATTCTGAGAGCCAGACCTTTTTTATTTTTTCTCCACCGGAGCCGTGTGAGGGCTTATTTGTTGCGGGACAATCTGTAGTTTTCATTGGTACCAATTTGGGCTACATGCAGTTTTTTGATCAATTTTATTTCAAGCACGGTGACCAAAAACCAGCAATTCAGACAATGTTTTTAATTCTTTTTTTTTTTTTTTACAGTGGGCTATGACAATTTTACTTTATTTTGCGGGTCGATATGATTACGGCAATACCATATGTATATAGTTTTTTATGTTTTTCAGCATTTGCACAATAAAATCACTTTTAAAAAAATAAATTTATTTTGTATCACCATATTCTGAGAGCCATAACTTTTATTTTTCGGTAAAAAAAAATAAAAAAAAAAACTGTGTAAGGGCTTCTTTTTTGCAGGACGGGTTGTAGTTTTTATTGGTACCATTTGGGTACATGTGACTTTCTGATCACTTTTTATTCTAGATTTTGGGAGGGGTGGTGACCAAAAAAATAGCAATTCTGGCATTGTTTATTTTTATTTTTTTGCGGTGTTCACCATGGGGAATAACAACATTATGGTTTTATAGTTTGGGTCGTTCTAGTTTCGGTCCACTTAGGCTTCTGCAGACCCGGAAACCATTGTCTGGGGTCTGGTTGCATGGCAACCCCGTGATCGCATCGCGGGGGCTGCCGATCTGCTGCAAACCCCTTAAATGCGGTGACCGCAAATCACCGCAAATTTTATCAAGTCCAGCATCAACGCAGCCGTCTACTAGGACATTTTAGAGCACTTCATGCTTCCCTCTGCGAACAAGCTTTATGGAGATGCAGATTTCATTTTCCAGCAGGACTTGGCCCCAGCCCACACTGCCAAAAATACCAATCCCTGGTTTGATAACCACAGTATTACTGGGCTTGACTGACCAGCAAACTCGCCTGACCTAAACCCCGTAGAGAATCTATGGGGTATTGTCAAGAGGAAGATGAGACACCAGACCCAACAATGCAGACGAGCTGAAGGCTGCTATCAAAGCAACCAGGGATTCCATAACACCTCAGCCATGCCACAGGCTGATCGCCTCCATGCCACACCACATTGATAACCCCTCAGCAGTGCCACAGGCTGATCGCCTCCATGCCACGCCGCATTAATGCAGTAATTCCTGCAGAGCCGGAGCCCCGACCAAGTATTGAGTGCATATACTTTACATACTTTTCAGTAGGCCAACATTTCGGTATTAAAAATCATTTTTGAAATTGGGCTTATATAATATACTAATTTTCTGAGATACAAAATTCTGGGTTTTCATTAACTGCTAGCCATAATCATCAACAGTGTGTAATGAATCTATATAATATATGAGAGACACTTTTTTAATTGGATTACTGAAATAAATTAACTTTTTGATGATATTCTAATTCATTGAGAAGGACTAGTATACTGTGTGATATCCACAGTATGTACTCTCTTAAAAGACAATGACATTAAACAAAGGATGAGTGGGCATGAGTAGGGTTCATATCAGATGGTCAGAATGCAGAACTTTACAGTCCTAAGAAGCTGAGAAGGAGTCGCCTTATCTGTACTGCCATGCTACTACTGAGACTCTGCTTTCTACCCTGACCAGCAGGACAGAAAGCTATTTCTATTGGAAAGAGGATCATTATGCAGAGAACTGGCTGGGGGAATGACTGAGCATGTATGTCCACCAGCCCTCTACCATAAGGCGGATATGCACATTGCCATACACTTAGAAAACCAGGTGGCGCCAGGCTACTTCAATAACTGGGTTCAGGTTTTCTAACAGCATGTAAATGGAAAGTGCTCACTTTTTATAATCTATAGGGATAATCCCTTTAAATTAAGAATGGACTATAAGCAACAAAAGATATTTAGCTTGGAATCACTGACATGTTATGTGGATTTTATTTACCAGAAAACCAGCCTATTGTTAAATAACTCTTAGCTGGCCAGTCAGATGTCAGAATACATAATTTATCAGTTTCTCCTACACGTTATGGGGAGTCACACACTACTGGTTAAGGGCTGCCACACAAAAACATGGAGCCTGAACCACAGTGCATGGAGGCCACACAGCTCCTTAGTACAGAGCCACATGAACTTCGTGCACTGTCAGAGAGATTGTCCCCTAGGAAATCATGCTTATAGGGAATAATACATCCCTACGGAGTCTGATAGAGCATGAAAAAAATAATTCTGTCGGATTTGTATGGAATCCAGCAACAACAAAAAAAGTTGAGGCCCTGTATACCTTTATGGCAGCCCTACTATGATCCCATACAATACGAAGTTGTAATAGGGTTTATGCACATGGCCCTAACAGAGAGTTGTATTAAATGAGCCTAAAGGCTAGAACTTCAGTGAGCACTCTAAGCAAATACAGTAAAACACCTTAGGCTACAATTCAGACAAGCGTGTCCGAATTGCACGCTTAAAAAACACCGTGTTTTTTTCTAAATTTCATATCCGCGTGCTTTGCATGTGGCATGCATTTTTAAAGTCCGTGCAAGCACTTTTTTTTTTTTATTCTCGACATTTCTATGTAATTGATGCGTGAAACAGACAGCACATGGATGTCATCCATGTGCGGTCCATAGTTTTCACGTACCCATAACTTCAATGGGTGACTAGGTGTGTGAAAACGGACCAATATAGGACACACAGTGAGTTTACGAAACGGACACTCGCTGCGTGAAGACTCACGCACGCCTGAATTGTCCCATTGAAAACAATTGGTCCGTGTGCTGTGTTATTTCAATGCACAGCACACTGGCGAGAATCACGCTTGTCTGAATGAGCCCTTAGTGTCTCACTGAGCCAGAAACTTTACATAAGAGTGAGAAACTAAAACTTTGATGCAAGTTAACTAGAATTCTCCTATGAGAACATATTGCGATTTAACATGGTTACTGAATATAATGGCAACAGATGCTCTTTACGCAAGCCTAATAAAGTTCTTATCTACACAAATGTTTTGGCATTAGAGTCACGGGCTGCAGTACCCTAATGCAGAAGAAACACAGATACCAGTATGAAATGCAGCATAGTGTTTTCCATTATAGAATCCAAAATGTTAAGGGTTGTGTGGATCAGCAACAATGAACAGAACTAGATATATGCTGTTATTACAGATCAGTACAGCAAAGTATTTAATGTAGATTAGATCTAGGCACAAAATACACTGTGCTGTGTTGAGGCCACAAATCTGTACATAAAAAAAAAAATACATATACACAATACATAATTTTTTTTTCATCACTTACCACCTTCCTCAGCTCCTGATTGGATACAATAATTACATTGGGTGGATCCCCAACAGCAGTAGCAGCTCCCCCTATGTTTGTGAAGATCACTTCTGCAATCAGAACATGTCGGGGATCAAGGTTGAGTACTTCACACAACCTAAAGGATGGAAAAGCCATGAAGAAATTTAAATTTTATACAATAGAAAATCGATGTATTCATTGCATGGTTAATTTGTCATTATTTTTTAATATTAATACATAAAGCACAGCCATGAATGTACTAGAAAACTACATTTCAATGTGACAAACCTATCTTCCAAATTGGTGAATTGATAATCTGGTTACTCTAAGAAAAATAATTTACAGAATTTCAAAAATATAAATATCTAGTTTCCATAGGGCAGATTTTGCATCTTTTTTTCAACCCAAAACCAGGGACGGAACCTAAAACAAAAGACATACACAAAGGATGGCCTCAAAGGCCTCCACTCCTGGATCCAATTCTTGTTTTATCTTAAAAAATGAATGCAATATCTGCAGTGTGTCAACAATGCTTTAAAGTCCTTATGAACTGGCAACGTTTCTGCCGGTAACATGCGCCAATCGAAGATATAGAAAGTCAATCGGTGCTCATTTAGCTCCATTTACATGGAGTAATCAAAGTTACTGTATGAGAATAAACTATCCTTAGTGCGATCATCCTGGCAGAGATTCATTTTGGTCAGGAGCACATAGCTGTTGAGATGTGCTGCTGACAACGAATAGTTTTTATGCCTGCATAAAAGATGCGATAATCAAAAACGAGCATCTTCTCCTTTGTTGCTCAATTGCTGGGCATGTTTACACAGGTCAATGATTGGGATCGAGCATTTGAAAATCGAGCTTATTCATCTGATCAGCCCGTGAATAAGACTAAGGGTATGTGCACACGACCAATTTTCAGGCGTAATGGAGGCGTTTTACGCCTCGAATTATGCCTGAAAAGACGGCGGCAATACGTCGACAAACATCTGCCCATTACTTGCAATGGGTCTTCCGATGTTCTGTGCAGACGAGCTGTCATTTTACACATCGCTGTCAAGAGACGGCATGTAAAATTACGGCCGCGTCAAAGAAGTGCAGGACACTTCTTGGGACGTAATTGGAGCAGTTTTTCATTGTCTCCAACGAAGAACAGCTCCAATTACATCCTTAAAATACGCCGAGAAAAACGTGTGCACTTGTAAAAACTTCTGAAATTCAGGAGCTGTTTTCTACTGAAAACAGCTCCGTAATTTCAGACGTATTTGGCGTTGTCGTGTGCACATACCCTAAAGCTTATAAATCAGCCTCTTGCCTACATGACACAGCAAAACGGCACACAATTTCAAACCGGTGGTTGTTTTATACGCCTAGTTAATTTTGACATGCTCATATACAATATTCATTCATATCAATTTCTGGACTACGAGTTCTGTAAACCCTTAGGCTTAGTTCACACCTGCGTCTGTGTGTGCCATTCTGCGCTGTCAGAGGAGCAGAACAAAGGAATAATGGAAGCAACGGTTCCGTGGCACAACGGACACCGCCAGTGGCTGATGGAACCCATTGACTTTAATAGGTTCAATCGGGGTGTCTGTTATTTTACCGGAGACCGTATCGCAGCATGCTGCACTATGGTCTCTGGTAATCTCGGCCGGAACTGCAATGGAGGCCCCTCTGGTAATCTCCTTCCAACGCAGATGTGAACTAGGCCTAAGTTGCACAAAAACAGCATTTGAGGGTTAAACTGCCAGTAACAGCGCAATCGCAGTTCCTGGCCATTAGTCCCGGGTGTCAACTGTGATACACAGCTGACACCCACACCGTATGGAGTGCACTACATACTTATCCCCCTGCACCAGGACGTATCGGGACGCCCTGGTGTGTGAAGGCATTAAAGAAGTTATGACCGGCTGAAACATAGGGGTCCTTAAGGCTAAAATTTGTTACGACAATAAGGTAAGGTCATAATGTACTTAAGGGTATTCCAACAATGAAGATCATATCCTTATATATAGCACATAAAAAAAATTTGTTCCAACCATAGGGCAGATATAGAAGGGTAAACTCCTTTAATGCCTGTTGCACACAACTGAGTGCCACTTGGGCCTTTTTTCATGGCATCCGATCGTTTTCATGGACCCATTCAATTTAGAAGGTGAATAGGGTCCATTTTCGATTGGTGAATAGGACGTGTCCTATCTTTGCACAGATCACTGACGGAACCTGGCCGACACACACAGTCGTGTGCATGACGCATAAGACACTAGAGTTATGCACCAATTATATTTACTTGAGACATATTCAAAATTTACAACAAAAAAATAAAAAATGACAGGTAGGCTTTTTCCAATTTTAATGTGGCTGTTAGGGGTTAAAAGGAGTTACGTATTTTATACTACTAACTCTTTCCATTTTATGATTAAACTGGATTTAAACAGTTTTCCTATTGAGCATCATTTTTCAGTTCTATGAATGCATTAAGCAATGTAAACAGAGGTTGTCCATGGACGTAGCTATAAGCATGACCAATAAAGCAGGAGGGCAATTTATTCTTTAGTCTATACCGGATAGCAGGCAGATATTTTTTTTGCCCAATGGAAATAGGAACATAAGAAACTATTACAGTATTGATAAATACAAGTCCCTGGGGGGCGTGGCCTAGCAGCAGATGTAAGAGGATGTGTGTGGCTGGAGCTCCTGCTGTATCCATCCTTAATGTACTGATTATCCCTGAATTACCCGGTAATATTCACCGATCTGGAGGCTGGAGGAGTCGGTACCGCTTAATACAGCTGCAATGACCCGTTCTAAGAAATAAAAAACGCCGCCGGCGAGTCCGGGCCGAGAAGACAATGCAGGAGCAGGCACATGCGGTCTGAAGCAGCAGACAGGCTGGAGAGATTTGCAAGAACCCCTCGTGCGAGCGGATCTGCAGCAGGCAAGACGCCGGTGGCTGGCAGTAGGAAGGCAGACAGCATGGCCTCAGGCTCCAGATACTCAGTGCTGGGAGAGGATACGGTGAGTGAGGAGGAGGAAGAGCTGGGGAGTCAGCGGCGGGACAGGCGTGTTGAGGAAGATGGAGGCAGAACGCATAGCAGGAGAGACCAGGTGAAGGAGCCTTCCCTCACAGATATATTCGCTGCGGTGAAGCAGAACGCCTCAATTTTATCTATGCTGACCGGGCAGGTGGGAAGCCTGAAGGAAGATATTCTGCTGCTACGTAATGATTTACAGAAAGTGGCAGAAAGAACCACAGTTATTGAGGGGAGAGTGTCTGAAGTGGAAGATGTTCTGCCGGAGCTCAGGCGGGATGTGCAGTCTCAGTCCTTGGCGGTGGTGGCCCTGCAGGCTAAGACGGATGATTTAGAAAATCGGCTACGCAGAAACAACGTGCGTTTGGTCTGAGTGCCGGAAAAAACGGAGGGCAATAACTCGGATGAGTTTTTTGAAAAATGGCTGCTGGAGCAGTTTGGCCGGAAAGAGCTGTCTCCTTTATATGCTGTTGAAAGAGCGCACAGAGTACCTACCGGACCGGGACCACCGGGGAGGCCCCCGAGACCGGTCTTAGTGAAGCTGTTGCACTACAAGGACAGAGATAAGATACTGAGGAAGGCAAGGGAACGGCAGGATATCTCCATCAATGGCGCCAAAATATCCTTTTATCCGCATTTCTCCGCGGATGTACAGAAGAAGCGGCTGCAATATTGGGATGTAAAGAAACGTCTGAGGAACTTGTGCATACCGTACTCCATGATGTATCCGGCTAAATTGCGGGTGGTTGCTTTTGGGACTGCTTCATTCTTTGAGAACCCCAGAGAGGCTGCAAGATGGCTGGATAGCAATGAGGCACGGCTGCGGAGACCGGCTGGAGAAGAAGATGCGTGAAAGCCTGCCTGGGCGGTGAAGTCTGGAGCCATGTTGGCGTTTGCGGGACTGTAGCATATTATATGTTCTTATGCAGTTCTCCGAAGTGTGTGTACACCCTTGTCTGAAACACAGCAGGGTGGTATCCTTTTAACAAGAATGGCCGCACCTGACGGCAATGTTATTGTGGGATTGTTACTGGGTACCTAATGTATCTGTAAATTCTGCTGATTGTGTGGGATTGTTTAATACATGCAAATAGCAGTGGGAGCCAGCGCTCACTGGAAGTGGTGAGAAAGTTAAATGGTTCAAAGAGAGATGCCAATAGGGCATGTCAAAAGTTCGCACTATGGTGCGTTTCTGCTGGATAGGAGAGACAGTACATGTCGCTCTGACCCTTTTCGGAGGGGAGGTTTTGTTGGGGGGGGAGGGGAGGGGGAGGGAACGCACGGCCTAATATCTTGACTGGAGCAGGCTGGAGTGGTAACAGATTTCTTAAAGATATGGCGCCTGATGGGATCGGTTAAATGTCTATCCTGGAATGTCCGGGGAATACGGGAAGCTAGGAAACGACAGGCAATCTTTAACTGGGTTAAACAGCAAAATGCCCTGATAGTGGGGCTGCAAGAAACGCATCTGACTAGAGAATCTGTGTCCTTACTGCAGAGAGTGTGGATCGCACATGGGTTTCATTCCTTTCATACGACTTATTCTAGGGGGGTGAGTTTGCTGATACACAGGAGTCTTCCCTTTGTCTGTCACTCGTCTTTCTCTGATGAGGAGGGGAGATATGTGGGAGTGCACTGTACTATATATCACTGGGAGTGTATTCTAGTAGTGCTGTATATCCCTCCGCCTTATTTCCTTTTTCTAGCACTGTACTTAAACGAGTTACGGAGAAGCTCTCCAGGTGGCCTGAGGTACCGCTAATCGTGATGGGGGATTTTAATGCAGTGATGTCTGAAGGGTTGGATAGGTTTCATAGGGGGGGGAGGGCAAAGGGGAGACCTGACTGCCTTTGGAAGATAAATGGAGGAATTGGGTCTGCGAGATATTTGGAGAGATAAACATCCAGGGGTGAGGCAATAATCGTGTGCATCATCCAAATTTCAGTCACTTTCGCGAATACACTTGGTAGCATGCTCAGTTTCAGCAGTGCCGTACATAGCGCAAATTGAATACCTACAGAGGGCGTTGTCAGACCACTCTCCGATGGCGGTGACGCTGGAAGTGGGTGTAAGGCCTTCCAGGAACCCCGGGAATTGGAAGCTGAATGCGTTTTGGCTAAGATTGATGGATGGCGGGGAAATACGGGACTTGATAAAAGAATATTTCAATTTTAATACTGAGTCAGTGCCGCGAGGGGTGTTATGGGACGCCATGAAAGCCTGGTTGAGGGGAGTATTCATTCAACATATTAAACGAATTAAAACAAAATCTAGGCAATTGGGAGAAAGTTTAGAGGATCGGGTGACAGAAACAGAAGGGAGACATGTAGAAGAGGGCACCGAGGAGACACTTAGACATTGGGTGGAGGCACAGACGTTGTTAAAAAATCACCAACTAACAATGGCGGATAATAAACGATTATTCCTTAAACAGAAATATTATGAAGAAGGGGAAACGGCGGGGAGACTACTCGTTAGGATGGCAAAGCCGCATGGGAGTAATAATTTCATTCATGGCCTTAGGGGGGAGGGGGGAGGGTGGAGACAGACACGGGGCAAATTTTGCAAATATTTCAGCGGTTTTATACTGACCTATATACATCCAAAGTGCATTACGACACACAGCAATTGGACGAGTACTTGGGAAACATTAATTTGCCTACCTTGGGCCGGGAGGACTGTGAAAGCTTGGAGGCACCTATTTCACTGGAGGAGTTGGAACAGGCGGTAAGGGATATGGCAAATGAGAAAGCCCCGGGTCCAGATGGGTTACCGGGGGAAATCTATAAGGAATATGGGACGGAACTAGCGCCAGAATACTTGAGTACTTTGCAGGATAGCTTTGCCAGAGGTAAACTACCAGACTCCCTATATGAGGCTACGATAGTGGTTCTCCGAAAAGAGGGGAAATACAGTCAATTACCGGAGTCCTACAGACCAATATCCTTGTTGACATCGGATGTCAAGATTTTGGCAAAGATATTGGCGCTGCGGCTGAACAGGGTGGTACAGCATGTTGTGCATGAAGACCAATCGGGGTTCATGCCCTCCAAATCGACGGCTGTCAACCTCAGGCGGCTGTTTTTAAATCTTCAGGCGACACCGGATGATCAAGGAGGAAGGGCGGTGCTAACGTTAGACCCCGCAAAAGCGTTCGACTGCGTAGAATGGGGGTACCTATGGCGGGTAATAGAAAAGATGGGATTCGGCCCTAATTTCGTGAAGTGGGTACAGTTGTTGTATGTGGCCCCTACAGCCCGCATACGGGTGAATGTCCGAGAGATTTTCACTGGCCCGGGGTACGCGCCAGGGGTGCCCACTGTCACCATTGCTTTTCGCCTTGGCGGTAGAGCCACTGGCGTGCCTCATAAGACAGGAGGAGCGTATAAGAGGCTTGCAATATGGGGAAATGGAGGAAAAAATTTCACTATATGCAGATGATATTTTAATATATATGACGGACACTGAGAATACTCTGAAGGTAGTAATGGATACGATCACAAGGTTTGGGGAGTTCTCGGGATTAAATATTAACTGGACCAAGTCTGCTCTGACTCCACTTGACACGGTGAATATTGTAGATACTGGAGTGGGACCCTGGATTCCGATAGTCTCTGAATTTACGTACCTAGGGGTTAAGGTGACGGCTAGGGTCCAAGACTATATGTCTTTGAATGTTTTACCACTGCTGCTCAAGGTGAAACATAAAGTGGATGCCTGGAACAGGCTCCCGCTCTCTGCTCTGGGGAGGACTAATCTAATCAAGATGATCCTTATGCCTCAAGTTTTATATATTCTTCATAACTCCCCAGTATGGATACCTAAACACTGGTTCAGACGATTGCACAATCTCTTTCGGGATCTGGTCTGGAAAAAAGGGGTTCCAAGGATTAAATTGGAGAAATTGCAATTGCCTAAAGACGAAGGGGGGGGGGGGTCGCGCTGCCAAATGCCTGGATATATTACCTGGCTGCCCAGAGCCAACAGTTTAAGGGGTGGGAGGACACAAAGACCTGGGGCTCCAGTGCACGTTTATTGTCATATTTGGGGGGAGGACTCAACCCACTAGAGGGTCTGGAAGCGCATACCTTTAAGAGATTGGCGAGTGCTAAACCAACGTTACTCCTGATACATAAAATATGGTGGCAATGCAAACAGATCCTGGGAGTGGGAATGTGTACCAAATATACTCCCCTATCGCATAATCCGGTCTTGTGGGAATTATACCAATTAGAGGGCATGCAAAAATGGGAATCGGCAGGGGTTAGGCGATTACAACACCTGTATGATGATAACGGGCTGAGATCATTTCAGCAGTTGAAAGACCTATTTCCACTGGAGCACAATATCTTTTACCAATATTTGCAGATCCGTCATGCCCTACAGGCGCAGGCGCATGTGGTGGACCTGACGGTCTGTGCTCTTGGGGTCCTAGAGTATGTGGGACGGGCTGACACGACCAAAGGCCTGATCTCAATGGCGTACAGGAGCTTACTGTCCAAACACTTGGGAAACCCAATGGTGCTGGTAAAAGCGAAATGGAAACAGGATGTCGGTCCATTGACCGAGGAGGAGTGGGAAGAGATATTAGCATCCACATGTCACTTATCGCTCAGTCTGGCGCAGAGGAGATCACAACTCTTCCTGATACATAGAGTGTACCGCACCCCGTGGGTATTAAAACAGATGGGTATTAGAGCGGATGCTAAATGTCCTAGGTGCACGGAGGAGAAGGCAGACATATTGCATATGTTTTGGTCATGTGAGGCCCTGAGGACCCTATGGGGGGAAATATTGGACCTGATAAAGCAGGTGTATGGACGGGAATTGGCGGCAGACCCTAAAGTTATGTTGTTGGGAGCGGTGGGAGAATTGGAGAGTGACAGAATGGCAAGCCTGGCAATTGCCAAGATATTATATCAAACAAGGAAATGCATTGCTAAACACTGGCTGGACGCGGAGCCACCAGGGATGAGGGAAATTGTAGGAATGTTGAATTATAATATCCTGATGGAGCATAAGATATTTTCTAAAAGGGGCACGGAAAAAAAATTTGAGCAACAATGGAGCAGATGGTTGGCCTGTCCTGAGGTGCTGTCACCTGAACTGAGCAGACTAAGGGCGAGAGTCGTCTGAGGAACTGGAGGTGATAGAGTCTGGAGCAAAGAAGGGGTGGTGGGGAAACTTGATAAGAGAAATATGCTCTGACCAGGAATGGTACTAGAAACAAAGGGCGGAGATATAGTGGGGGGCTGTGCGGGGAGGGGGGAAAGGGGGAAGTTGGGGATTTCCTGATATGCTGTAACTATTGCATACGATGTTGGAAAATTGTAATGTGAATGTTAATGTGTTATTTCATTTCTGTGTTCGTATCAATAAAATTGGATTGATTTAAAAAAAAAAAATACAAGTCCCTGGACGAAGCCATGGCAACCACTGTAGAAACATCAGGTAATTATTCAGTTTGTTCTACTTAATTTAATGCGTTTTCTGATGGAGAGCACACTACTAATATATAGAAATCAAAGCAATTATATTTGTACATTGGCATAAAGAAATTAAATCATCAGCTTTCACGATGGATCTATCAATAACAGGATATTGTGGCAAATTTGGTCTGACATTTGTGTTTCAAAGAATAGATCACAAAGCAAAATAAAAGCATTAAATGTGTTCCCTGGAGCATTGGTTCTCAGACGACGCTTATCACGGATGTCTGAGTTATTGAACTGATTGAAATTATCCGGCCAAGACAGAACATTTTCCTTTAACTATCATGCTGGTGTATGCAAAAAGACTCTAGGCAACAAACACTGGTGACTGTGCAACGCAATTTATGTATTGTTTTATTAACTTCCAAAATGAGAGATGTAATCTGCCTAAAAAGAAAAGGACTAAATGTGTGTAAATGAAGAAGTCGCAGGAATAAAATATTATAGCCACTAGATATTGTAAACTGCAGTCATCCCGGGTGGCCACAATTAAACAAGACTAGAAGGTCACCAATGTTAAATAATACTGTCCCGAAGCATGGATGGCTTTTAAATATATTCTACATTACTATTTAATTATAAAGGACTTTTATCTGAAGTTTAAAGAAAGGTTCAATGCAAGCATATGTGGTAGCTTTAAGGGAATTTACATTTGATTAAGCAATTTGCTGAAAATGTCAGATCTTTTGAGGTTAGCATAACATACAATGTGCAACACTGGCTTCCAAGAGTGTGAGTATGGAGTAATTGCAAGTAGGTCAAAAGTGAATTTTTTTTTTAATATAGTCACATTTACAGCTTTAGTGAAATTTTTTGGGTAAATCTTTGTCTACAGGCAAAAACACTTCTATTTTTCAAACAGTTACAGTATAGCAAACAAGGTACCTTATTGTCACTGGGGTGAAAAGCAGCATTGTGGTGACATTGTCCAAAAATGCTGAGAGAATGGCTGCGATAAGACACAGAATTATTATCATTGGCCACACTCGTCCTCTAGACAACCGGTAAGCCTATTGGGAAAAAAAACAGCATAAAGTACATTTTCACAAATAAGCATTCAGCATGCTGGTAGGATTTAATTGACGTATTAAAAAGTGGAATATCAACATTTCCATAATTCATAAAGTAAATGTGTATTAAAAAAAAATAGAATTACACGTAGCTCTCTACATAGAGCTTTATTTGGTCACTGCATTTACTTATTTTGAGGTGCTAGGGACTTTGTATAAGTGCGCAGGGGAGCAAATCTACCGAATGTGATGCGCAAAGGCCCTTATATTGTTTTTATTAATAGACCAAAGGCTACCTTTTAACAGTATAAGCTATTGTTATTTGTCGACTATATAAAAAAAGAATGTAAGATCTATATTTTAATAATGACTACACTTATAAAGCAGCATATTTATACAATATTTGCCAGCTCTGGGGCAGACCATAAAGGGGTGTTAACTAGGATATATCACAGCATTGGGATCAATGGAGGACTGACCTCTGGGATCCCCACTAATAAATAAAATTGTAGGGGCCAATATAACTTCAGGCTTATTCCATGCACAGCGATCTACTATTGAATGGGGCTATGTTGTAGTCCCCTGCAATTTGCGAAGGTGCAGCAGCACTGCAGTTGGACTGACCAACATGGGAACACCACATTTATTATGTCATATCCCCATTTAATACAGCACGAAGCCTTAGATCAGGTCCAAAGCTTGATGTTCTTGTACATTCTCAAACAAAAAAAAAAAAAACAGTCTAGATAGATAGTGACTAGAAAATATTTAGCCATTATGGCTCAGTATCTTCGGTGTTGCGTACCTAGTACATATATTATATAAAAAATTGTTTATATATATATATATATATATATATATATATATATATATATATATATATATAGCTATATATCTATCTCTTTCTCTATATATCAGAAACAAACAGCACTTAATTTTTTAATCTTGTGTACTTTTCTAAACCAACAGGTGGACTTTAACGTGGCAAGTTAATAAATGGATAAAGCTGTAACTATTAAATTGGTTTTACAAAACCAATCTTGCCATGCTGAGTAGACATAAAAGTATTTTTAAGAGCCAATAAGAAGGCAAAAGTGAACTATGGATTAAGTGTGCAGTGGGTTACCTAATTATAGTTCAATAAAAAAAAGTGACAAAAACCATTTCAATGTGGAACATAAAACTGCGTTTAGCCATTTAAAATAAATGACCTTCATTACTTTCATGATTATCACACCTATCAAGTTTCCGAATACTTGCTGAAATCAAGATGAGTGAATATAAAGACTATTAACTGCAGTTATTAACATTGCAGGTTGGGCTATTTCCCACAAGGTTACATAGATTTTGTCTCCACAGAGGTCCGGTGTAACATGGCAGACGAGTCAATGTTACTTCCCTAAGGCCTCATTCACACGACAGGGTCCGAGTGTCGGCCGATAAAATCGGCCGTTTTGGGCCGTTTTTCCCGGCCGATTTGCATCCGTTTTGCATCCGTTCCGATTCTGTTCCGGGCCGTGTTGAAGTTTTTAATGGCCGATTTTGACCCGTTTTGCATCCGTTGTTTTCCCTGTCAGTTTTAAAATCGGATGAATTTTATTTAAATTTGTTGCCACACACAACCCTCTGTAGGTAATGCCGCCCAGCCCCCTGCAGGTAATGCCGCCCAGCCCCCTGCAGGTAATGCCGCCCAGCCCCCTGCAGGTAATGCCGCCCAGCCCCCTGCAGGTAATGCCGCCCAGCCCCCTGCAGGTAATGCCGCCCAGCCCCATGCAGGTAATGCCGCCCAGCCCCCTGCAGGTAATGCCGCCCAGCCCCCTGCAGGTAATGCCACCCAGCCCCCTGCAGGTAATGCCACCCAGCCCCCTGCAGGTAATGCCACCCAGCCCCCTGCAGGTAATGCCACCCAGCCCCCTGCAGGTAATGCCACCCAGCCCCCTGCAGGTAATGCCACCCAGCCCCCTGCAGGTAATGCCACCCAGCCCCCTGCAGGTAATGCCACCCAGCCCCCTGCAGGTAATGCCACCCAGCCCCCTGCAGGTAATGCCACCCAGCCCCCTGCAGGTAATGCCACCCAGCCCCCTGCAGGTAATGCCACCCAGCCCCCTGTAGGTAATGCCACCCAGCCCCCTGTAGGTAATGCCAATCAGCCCCCTGTAGGTAATGCCAATCTGCCCCCTGTAGGTAATGCCACCAAGTTCCCTGTAGGTAATGCCACCAAGTCCCCTGTAGGTAATGCCACCAAGTCCCCTGTAGGTAATGCCACCAAGTCCCCTGTAGGTAATGCCACACAGCCCACTGTAGGTTGCACCCATCCCCCCGCTTCCAGGAGAAGTCACTGACTTCAATGTCCATATATGGACGGTTTAGTCACTGACTTCTCCTGGAGAGGAATCCCCGGCCACGGGGTCGGGGATTTCGCTTCAGAAGTGAGTGACGTTGCTGTGTCCATATATGCACAGTGTAGTCACTCTTCTCCTGTAGCGGAATCCCCGGCCATACAGTCGGGGATTCCGCTTCAGAAGTGAGTGACGTCGCTGTGTCCATATATGGACAGTGTAGTCACTCACTTCTCCTGTAGCGGAATCCCCGGCCGGAGATTGGGATTCCGACTCCTAAAGGGAGCAAAATAAAAAACCTCCTCCTCACATGCACTCTGCATTGTGAGGAGGAGGAGAGAGAGCGCGAGCGATGGAATACACGGCCATCACTCGGGACACATTCCGGTGATGGCCGTGTATTACCCGGCCCCATAGACTTCTATGGGAGCCGGGTGGCCGGGTAAACGGACAAAAATAGGGCATGTCCCATTTTTTGACGGCCAGGTTTCCCGGGCCGTCCAAAAAATCGGTCGTGTGAATAGCCCCATTAGGGGTCAATTGTTCCTACTGCAGCCGGGTGACGGACGATTTAAACCCTGTCGTGTGAATAAGGGCTAAGGCATTAGTTATTGGATATTGCCTCAACCTCTGCCCCCATATATTTACACCCCTGAAAATGCACAGTTAGGGTATGTTCACACGTAGTCAACAAAAACGTCTGAAAATCCAGAGCTGTTTTCAAGGGAAAACAGACCCTGCTTTTCAGATGTTTTTTTACCAACTCGCATTTTTCGCGGCGTTTTCACTGCGTTTTTTACGTCCGTTTTTGGAGCTGTTTTCATTGGAGTCTATGAGAAAACAGCTCCAAAAACGTCCAAAGATGTGTCCTGCACTTCTTTTGACGAGGCTGTATTTTTACACGTCGTCGTTTGACAGCTGTCAAACGACGACGCGTAAATAACAGGTCGTCTGCACAGTACGTCGACAAACCCATTTAAATGAATGGGCAGATGTTTGCCAACGTATTTGAGACGTATTTCCAGACGTAAAACGAGGCAAAATACGCCTCGTATACGTCTGAAATTTGGCCGTGTGAACATACCCTAATGCCATAGAACGTGGATGATGCATAAATCCCACCACATGGTAATAAACAGTGATGTCACTGCAAAAACATAATGCACCCAGTGATAATTCACACAGTAATGCCACAATACAAATGTCCCTGTGATGTCACACTCTGCGAATTACTGTATGACAATCAGGGTCAGCTTTAGGGTATGTTCACACGGCCAAATTTCAGACGTATACGAGGCGTATTATGCCTCGTTTTACGTCTGAAAATAGGGCTGCAATACGTCGGCAAACATCTGCCCATTCATTTGAATGGGTTTGCCGACGTACTGTGCAGACGACCTGTAATTTACACATCGTCGTTTGACAGCTGTCAAACGACGACGCGTAAATTGACTGCCTCGGCAAAAAAGTGCAGGGCACTTCTTTGCCACGTAATTTGAGCCGTTCTTCATTGAAATCAATGAAGCACGGCTCAAGGTTTACGAGCGTCTCAGACGCCTCGTAAATTACGAGGAGGAGCTTTTACGTGTGAAACGAGGCAGCTGTTAACAGTCTGTCTTTTCACACGTAACTGCCTCTCAGCGTGTGAACATACCCTTAGGGTATGTTCACACGGCCAAATTTCAGACGTATACGAGGCGTATTTTGCCTCGTTTTACGTCTGGAAATACGTCTCAAATACGTCCTCAAACATCTGCCCATTACTTTCTATGGGTAGAACGCTGTATTGTCCACGCTGTATTGTCCACGGCAATTACGATGCGTAAAATTACACCTCGTAAAAAGAAGTGCAGGACACTTCTTTGGACGTTTTTGGAGCAGTTTTCTCATAGACTCCAATGAAAACAGCTCCAAAAACGGACGTAAAAAATGCTGCGAAAACGGTGTGAAAACGCCGCGAAAAATGCGAGTTGGTAAAAAAACGTCTGAAAAGCAGGGTCTGTTTTCCCTTGAAAACAGCTCTGGATTTTCAGACGTTTTTGTTGACTACGTGTGAACATACCCTTAGATTGTATAGTGCCATGTGCCACCTGAAAGAGTAAGATAGTGTCCAAATAAACACATACTAAAAAAGGTTGCCGTCCGTTGCCCAAATAACACTGCAAAGACAACTGCCTAAACCATAGTGCCCAAACAAAAAATGAGGAAATGTAGTCCGGCTGCTTTACAAGTGCGTCACAAAAAATGGGATCGTGGGAAGGCACTAGTGGCAGCTGATCTTAATGTGATCAATGTAAGATATGTGTATATACAGTACATGTTTAGAGAATAAGAAATACAAAAGAAAAATGCAAGGCGCACAATTGTGCACGAACCAAAAGAGATATAGGTCTGTTGAAGGTAACAATATATGCTCACCTTATGGAGTTATGCTAGGAGCATAACATCCATAGTTGCATGGAATAAATCCTTGATAGCAGTGACCGCTATAGTTCAGGTGCAGCCAGGGATCCAATTCGAGGTCTGTGAAACAGGCTCGATGTTTCAATAGCAATAGGGAATAGGTAGAAAAAAAAAGGAATTTCCCTCTGGCGCATCCTCAGTTGGAAATAATTATTTGCATTCAAAAGAAGTGATTCAGGCTAAAACGATCTTTATTCAGGTACAATTACAACAAAAAAAGTTTCGAGATCGTACGGATCTCTTCCTCAGGTAGTGTACGAGTGCTTAACAGTGGATATCAGTCTCTGTTTTATAACACAGATGAGTAATTAACAAGGAAACAACTACCGGGTAAAATTGGCATGTCAAACAACAGTTCAAAAGAAAGGTATGTATAAATAATTCGTTTTTCTATTAAAATACCAAATCAATTTAAAAATAATTTGTTTATACCTTATATGTTACATAGAATTATTTTGTTTTATTTTGCTTTGGTCTTGTATTTGTCCAAAGGTTCAAATATATTAATATACTAGAAGGCCCTGTTCCCACGGAGTTTCTTGACTAGTTCATTGGGGCAGAAAAAAAAAAACTCCTGCAAAAAACTCCGTGTGAACACAGCCCAATAAGAAACGATATCAATGATTAAAAGGAGACAGTACCACCTGTTATTTTAAAAGAGATACAATAAATATATTTTAAAATTACATAAACAGCTAAAATAATGTAAAATGGTAGAAATGTAATCATATTAATTTAAAAAAAATGTTTACATAACGAAGCATCACTTATAATATGAAAAAGATGAAATAATTAATTTTTAATGCGATTGAACAACTGTATAGTGAAAAGATATCATCATTTTTTATTTGATCATATCATAGTACTGTATTTTTATTATCATAATTCGTTGACAGTAATACGCTATTTTGTATTTATTATGAATATTCGTTCGATGTATAGAAGAAACCACTTACCGTTAATGCGCTATTGTATAATTATGAAATGAATAGTCCTATAGCTACAAAAAATCATCTTATCAAAGGTTTTATTATAAATAAATATAATTAAATAAAAGTTTAGTTATAACTATATGACTGTCTCCATTTTTTCGTTCAATCCTTCTGGAACTAATGTTTTTAATTTATAGATCCAGAAGTTCTCTCTATTGCATAAAGTCGCAAATCTGTTGGTGTTGGACGCTGAAATTTGTTCAATGGGAGTAATTGTGAAACAATCAAAATTGTCACTATGTGCTAACATACAATGTCTAGAGATACTATGTAGCATAAACTTGTTCTTGCAATTGAACCTATGTTTATTAACACGACAGTGTAATTGTTGTGTAGTTCTGCCCACATATTGTAAGCCACATTGGCAGTTTATCAGATATATAACATATTGTGACTGACAGTTTAAGTGCTTATCAATTTTATATATATTTTTTGTTTGATTTGATGTGAACGTATCAGTTTCAGTAATCATATTACAACATAGGCCTCTTATTCTCCCACATTTCAAACTGCCTTTTTTGGTATGTTTGACAATAGTGGCTACTTCGGTTTCATTCTTATGATCAGGAAAAATTACTCTGCTAGGTGCAAGTATGTTTTTGATGGTTTTTGCTCTTCTAAAAGTAATTAACGGTTTTAATGGTAAATTGTGTTTTAAAATTGAGTCTTTTTGCAAGATGTGCCAATGTTTGCACATGATGTCCCTAATTTTTTTGTGTTCACTATTGTATTTTGTAAAAAAAAATTAACGAAAATGTATTGTTTTTTTTTTTAATAATGCTTCTTTTGGCTCAGCTATTTTAACACAATCCAGTTGTTTTAGGTCTTTTGTTTTTTTATATGCATCGGATAGAAGAGTACAGGGATAATTTTTCTCTCTAAAACGTTTATAAATAATACGGCTTTGTATGTTAAAATCTGTATTTGACGTAGAGTTTTTCCTGATACGCATGTATTGGCTATAAGGTATGTTCCGGAGCAATTTGCGGTAGTGGCCGCTTTTGTAGTCTAGGTAGCTATTACTGTCCACTTGTTTAAAGTGGGTTCGTGTGATGACATTTTCTGTTGATTTAGTGATTACGAAGTCTAAGAATTTCTTTTTCCTGGATATTAAAAGTGAAACTGATGCCCCAGATATTATTGTTCAGGGACTGGCAGAATGATAGAGCAGAGGAGACGTCTCCCTTCCAAATAATAAAGAGGTCATCTATAAATCTCCTAAAAAAAGTCAAATGGGTGGTTGCCCACATGTGTTGCCATATATGTACCTCTTCAAACATACCCATAAAAATATTAGCATAGCTAGGTGCTACACGTGTCCCCATTGCGACTTTATGCAATAGAGAGAACTTCTGGATCTATAAATTAAAAACATTAGTTCCATAAGGATTGAACGAAAAAATGGAGACAGTCATATAGTTATAACTAAACTTTTATTTAATTATATTTATTTATAATAAAACCTTTAATAAGATGATTTTTTTGTAGCTATATGACTATTCATTTCATAATTATACAATAGAGCATTAACGGCAAGTGGTTTCTTCTATACATCGAACGAATATTCATAATAAATACAAAATAGCGTATTACTGTCAACGAATTATGATAATAAAAATACAGTACTATGATATGATCAAATAAAAAATGATGATATCTTTTCACTATACAGTTGTTCAATCGCATTAAAAATGAATTATTTCATCTTTTTCATATTATAAGTGATGCTTCGTTATTTAAAAAAAAAATTAATTAATATTGTTATTACATTTCTACTATTTTACATTATTTTAGCTGTTTATGTAATTTTAAAATATATTTATTGTATCTCTTTTAAAATAACAGGTGGTACTGTCTCCTTTTAATCATTGATATCGTTTCTTATTGGGCTGTGTTCACACGGAGTTTTTTGCAGGAGTTTTTTTTTTTTTCTGCCCCAATGAACTTGTCAAGAAACTCTGTGTGAACAGGGCCTTATAGTATATTATTATATTTGAACCTTTGGACAAATACAAGACCAAAGCAAAATAAAACAAAATAATTCTATGTAACATATAAGGTATAAACAAATTATTTTTAAATTGATTTGGTATTTTAATAGAAAAACTAATTATTTATACATACCTTTCTTTTGAACTGTTGTTTGACCCGCCAATTTTATCCGGTAGTTGTTTCCTTGTTAATTACTCATCTGTGTTATAAAACAGAGACGGATATCCACTGTTAGGGGGGATTCACACGAGCGTGCCGCGTGGTTTTCACGCGGCACGCATGGACCAATACAAGTCTATGGGGCAGTACAGACAGTCCGTGCTTTTTGCGCAGCGTTTGTCTGCTGCGCAAAAAGCGCAACAGGTTCAATAACTCTGCGTATTTCGCGCATCACGCACCCTTTGAAGTCAATGGGTGCGTGAAAACCACGCAGGTTGCACGGAAGCACTTCCGTGCGAACCGACTAAAACAGCGCACCAGCTGTCAAAAGGATGAATGTAAACAGAAAAGCACCACGTGCTTTTCTGTTTCCGAACATCCAAACGGAGTGTCTTTGCGATGAGCGAAGCCGGACAAGCGAACCGAACTTCACCGGGTTCGGCCGAACTCGGCAAAAAAATTATCGGTACGCGACGTCAGGAGATAGTCACTGTCCATGGTGCTGAAAGAGTTAAACTGTTTCAGCACCATGGACAGTGACTTCCGATCCCAATATACATGAACCTGTAGAAAAAAAAATGAAGTTCTGACTTACCGATAACTCCCGGCATCTTCCTCCAGTCTGACCTCCCGGGATGACAATTCAGTCCAAATGACAGCTCCAGCCAATCACAGGCCAAGAACAGGCTGCAGCGGTCACATGGACTGGCGCGTCATCCAGGGAGGTGGGGCCCGATGTCGAGAGGCGCGTCACCAAGGCAACGGCCGGGAAGTTCTCGGTAAGTACGAACTTTTTCTTTTTTTTCAACAGGTTTTTCGAGGGTGCTGAAAGAGTTAGCTCTTTCAGCACCTTGGACAGTGACGGGCGTCGACTAGCCTCATCTCTATGATGGCGGCTGCACGAAAATCACGCAGCCGCGCATCAGACACGGATGACACACGCAGCTGTCAAATGGTTTTTGCGCGCGCAAAACGCAGCGGTGTGTGCGCGCGCTAAAACGCAATGTCCGTCTGTATCTGCCCTTAAGCACTCGTACACTACCTGAGGAAGAGATCAGTACGATCTTGAAACTTTTTTTGTCGTAATTGTACCTGAATAAAGATCGTTTTAGCCTGAATCACCTCTTTGAATGCAAATAATTATTTCCAACTGTGGATGCGCCAGAGGGAAATTCCTTTTTTTCTACCTATTCCCTATTGCTGTTTAGAGAATAAGGCAGAGGAGGAGCATATGGATGAACAGGTCATCTTCCCACAGTCCTGCGTGCGCGCGTCACACACACGCGCCAAACCGTCTACAAGAGGAGGAGTGGCGTGCGGCGAAGCCCAGACGACTGGCAGCAGGCTGTACTATGCGCGCGTGACGGGAGCACCACCTAAGCCAATAGGAAAGGAGAGGCGGCACTATGGGCAAGATGCATGTGGTGGCGGCGACGATGCAGGAGGCAAAAAACAGAACTACAAGAGGACAAGAAGCAGGACAGAAAAAGAAAGGGGGAAGGGTATATGCGTGACTACGGCAGAGGCCCAGACAATAATAAACAAGGGGAAAGGTCATCGCGAGGCAAGCGTAAAGACATAATTCATTCTGCTATGCGCTGTATGAAAATTAGGCATCCAGTATCCACGGAAATGGGAAGTGTCCGGCATCTTGAGCGTCAAACACTCCACTATGCAGTTGACTGATGGCTGTTTGTCAAGTAGAAGTGGAGGTTTTGGAGCTCAAGATGCTTGTTAGTGACACTGGATTTTGGTTTTGAAGGCTCAAACGGATGACCAATTCCATAAAAAAACAAAAAACAATTACAGTAAAAAAGAAAGCATACCTTCTGACACAATGCCATGTTAAAAAAACAATTCCTAGCAGTATGCAGACAAGCCACAATGGGAGTTTGCCTAGATGCAAACTACTGATTAGCAGCCACTCACACACCTATCATCCATGTGGGGAGTATTGGTATTCTAATTGCACACACACAAGGCTTCTATAAGGTGGCAATCACATGGTTACATGTAGTGCAGCATGGTGGCTAACAACCCCTTACTATTAGATCAGGTTGGCTGTCCAGTTCCTTCTTAGTATACCATACAAAGTACTGACACTGCATTCTCCCCTAACATAAGGCCAGACCGCATTCTGCAAAAATTTTAAATTTAAGGCATTCTTTGATATTTTGGCAAAAATATGCAAGCTTGCTACCCGCGTCAAAGGGTTCTCATTGTAGTGCGAGTCTGCAAATTGCTGCCAATTGGTGTTTTAACTTGCCGTTCTATCAGTGTGTGTCTTTCAATTTTGGGATAAGGGGGTAAATGCTCTGGGTGCACAGGTTATGATGGCCAGCGGCATCCATTCAATAGTGACAAGTAATACTCCCTATATTACCACAGTGATGTAATAACATAGGAATATGCACTATATCATTGTGATCCCTTGCTATTAAAAGTGACATCAGAGATGATTAATACAGCAGTCATAATACAAGTTTAACCCCTTACCGCACCTTGACGCAACTAAGTCATGGCACTGCATTAAGGCACCATGAAGTACAGTTACGTCATGGTAACGTTCTGTCAGCAACCCCTTAGAATCAAAAGCGATCACAGCATCTTAGTTGTTTGTAAACAGTCGGCATCACTGCAATGCAATCGCTGGGGTGCCAATGGTTGCTATAGCAATCGGAACCCTAACATTGGCCGTCTGGTATGCCACGGTCTGACTAACAGGCTTGCTGTCAGTGAGTGACTTGCTGTAAGTGAGTGACTATGTGGGTAGTGCAATGTATTAGAATAAAGATCCGAGGTGCAGGCCTTTAAATCACCTAGTGGAACGAAAAAAAAAAAGTTAATAAAAATATATAAAAGTGTTAAAATAAAAGTTCTAAAGTTAAAAGAACAAAAAGTGCTTTTTTTCCTCTAATTCGACTTTTTTAGGGAAAAAATTAAATAGTTAAAAAAAAAAAAAAAAGTACACGCAGTTGGTATCACCACGTCCGTAACGACCCAAACTATAAACCTATAATGTTATTTTTCATGCAGGGTGAACACTGCAAAAAAAAACAAACAAAAAAAACAGAATATAAGTGATCAAAAAGTTTCATGTACCACAAAATAGTACCAATAAAAACTACAACCCTTCCCGCAAAAACACAAGTCCTTACACAGCTTTTTGGACTGAAAAATAAAAAAAAGTTGTGGCTCTTAGAATATGGTGACAAAAAAATAAAAAAATTAAAATAATGATTTTATTGTGCAAATGCTACAAAACATGAAAAAGTGTTATACATATGGCATCACCGTAATCTTATCGACCCGCAGAATAAAGTAAAATTGTCATTTATAGCTCACGATGAACTCTGTAAAAAAATAAATAAAAAATAAAAATAAAATTAAAAAAACTGCCAGAATTGCTGGTTTTTGGTCACCTTGCTTGCCAAAAAATGGAATAAAAAAGTGATCGCATGTACCCCAAAATGGTACAAATGAAAACTACAGATTGTCCCACAACAAAAAGGCCCTCACACAGCTCAGTTGGCGAAAAAAGTTCTGGCTCTCAGAGTATGGCGACAAAATGTGCAGTGTTCCAAAGCGGATAAGATTGGGCACCACTTATCCGTGTGACACCGGCTACACATCTGCAGATTATTATTTATTTACAGCCTTATTAAACCCTCTTATTATGCCCTGATGTACCCCACACAGATACATATGCCTCCACATTATAAACTGAATTACCAGTAAAACCCCAAACAGAACTTCCAAGCTAAATCTGCACTCCAAAAGTCAAATGGCGCTCCCTCCCTTCTGAGCTCTACAGTGTGCCCAAACAGCGGTTTATGACCACATAGATGGTATTCCCATACCCGGGAAAACCCACTTAACAGTTTGAGATATTGGTTTTCAGGGGCACAACATTGTGCAGTAAAATCACATATCAGTGGAAAAATGCAATTTTCACTTTGCACCATCTGCTGCACATTAATTTCTAATGAAAAAACACATGTGGGTTAAAAATGCTTTGATCTCTAAAAGCAAAATGGCGCGCCTTCCCTACTGAGCCCTGCCATGTGTCAATACAGCAGTGTATTACAACATATGGGGTATTGCTGTAATTAAGGAGAAAACGCTTTTCAAATGCTAGGGTGTTTTCTCCTTTATGCCTTGTAAAAATTGAAAATTTCTACGTTTTATTGGAAAAAAACGTAGATTTTAATTTTTACGGCCTAATTCCACTAAAATCAGCAAAAAAAATAAAATGTTTTTAACCATTGATAAATTCCTTAAAGGGTGCAGTTTGCCAAATGGTATCTTTTTTGGGGGTATTTTCTCTGTTTTGTGCCCACAAGACCTCTTCAATCTGACATGGTGCCTAAAATATATTCTAATAAAAAGGAGGCCCCAAAATCCCCTCGGTGCTCCTTTGCTTCTGGGGCCTGTGTTTTAATTCAGTAGCACACTAGGGCCACAAGGGATATTTCTAGAAACTGCAGAATCTGGGCAATAAATATTGAGTAGCGTTTCTCTGGTAAAACCTTCTGTGTTACAAAAAAAAAAAAAATTATTAAAACGTATTTTATGCAATAAAAATAAATGGTTAAGAAACCTAAATGCTGTTTTGAATACATTGAGGGGAGCAGTTTTTAAAATGAAGTGATTCATAGGGGGGATATAGAGAATATATATATATATATATATATATATATATATATATATATATATATATATATATACATATACACATACACACACACATACATACATACCTATGGATTGATAGGGATAGATATATATATTTTTTCCTATCAATCACCCCATTTATACATATATGGCCCTCAAAACCACTTCAGAACTGAACCCTAAAAAAAAGGCTTTTGACATTTTCTTGAAAATGTAAGAAATTGTTGCTTAAGTTCTGGTAACATCCGAGAAAAATAAAAGGATGGTCAAAAAATTATTCCAACATATAGTAAACATATGGGAAATGTTAACTACTAAATATTTTGTGTGGTATAACTATCTGTCTTACAAGCAGATACTTTTAAATGTATAAAAATGCTACATTTAGCACATTTTTTCTAAATTTTGTTTTTCACAAACACTGAATGTATCTACCAAATATTACCACGAACTTAAAGTACAATATGTCACAACAAAGTCTCAGAATCGCTTGAAAAAATAAAAGCATTCCAAAGTTATTACCTCAGATTTGAAAAAATTGGCCTAGTCCATAAGACCAAAACAGGCTCAGTCCTTAAGGGGTTAATGAACACAAGAGAACACCAGTGTTTACAGTTGTATCTGGGCCCTAGTGATGTAACAGAACAGGGAAAGTAACCCCAGCACCTCTTATGCTCCTGAATGTAATAAAATACTTTACATTTCATAGAGTTAAAGGAACAGTGTCATCACAAATAATTTATTTATATGTTAAAGATGTTAGTGCCTTAATATAAACGTTTATTTTCATTTGTGTGTTTGTGTTTTACTGTTTCTGATTTTCACACTTTTTCTTCCCTATGGGGGCTGCCATTTTTTGTTCCATTTCTGTGTGTGTCGATTAACGACACACACAGACATGGAATACGGCAGCCACAGTCCCATAGGGACTGCGAACGGCTCCCGTCCCATTGACTGCCGTGTACGGCGTCTGTGTGGGAACTGCGCATGCGCCGCTCCCACACAGTCCTATTCGAAATTGGCGCCGTCCGGCGCCATTTTCCTGTGGACCGGAAGTCGCGGCTGGACAGTAATATTACTACTTCCGGTCGCGGCTTCCGGACAAGTGCACATGGAACAGCGGCAGCAAAGGGAGCGGACGGGCCGCGGCGGCAGGAGCAGGTAAGCGATTTCAATGTATGTTAGTGTTTGTGTGTGTTTACTACTGCATGTAAACCTACTACACTGTGGGTTACCTCAAAAAATGGCGACACACAGTGTAGGAGGTTAAACCTTTCAAACCCCTCGTTTATCCCGGCACTAGCCAGGATAAAGGAGGGGGGGATGCTGAGAGCTCACTAGAGCGATAGCTTTTAACCCAATGTTGCAATGCTGCAATTTTGGGAACTAGCTCCAAACAGCTCCATCTAGTGACCAAAAATGGGTAGTATTATAAATTTGAAAAAATTTATAATATTTCCTGACTCGCGAAAAAAATGAAAAAAATTTGAACAATGTTTAATCACCCACACACTAAATGTTTAAATTTTAAAAAAAAAACATGTTTTTGGGGCGACACCATGCCTTTAACACATGATCTCTACAGTTTCATTGATATGATCTTTGTCACATTAAACTTTACTTACCTTTACAGCACAGTAGTCAAAGAACCCGGTCTCTGAGAATACTGCCACCAATATCATCTGGAGAAGAGAAAAAGTTCATGCTCAATATCACTATAAACCTCCTAATGCTTTGTTTTTACATTTATCTGTAAATGAGCACAACAGGGAAGGATCATCTAGTCAACGATTAATCAACCAACAAAACGACCTAATTTTCCATGAGCAGGATGGGGTCCTCCTATTGGGACACACACACACACACACACACACACACACACACACACACACACACTCTGAAGGAAGAGTGTAGTGAACAGTGATATTGTGTGTCAGAGACACATTAATTTCTAACATGCGGGTACTGCGTGTCAGACACACAGGACCAGTGTTCCCTATAAGGTGCACGGCTGCGCACCTTCCACGATCCGCCCAACCACTAAACGTTTAAGCACGCACACTGTATTGCGCGGCGGGCGGATGCAGTGGTGTTGCTAGCACCGGAGGGGGCTTCGGTGCTAGCGACAGCAACATTCACTTGTATGTGCGTCCTCAGGAAATTAATACTATAGGCTGCAGGTCAAGTTAGGCCTGCAGCCTATAAGGCGCTAGGAGTCGCGCAGGCCGGGGGTGATAACGTCACATCACGCCGGTCTACGAATGCTTCCCGTGAAGAGGCAATGTAGAGCTCCGTCTGTCGCTGGAATGGGCCAATATAAGTAAAACATTTTTTTAGTAAGGAACCGTGTAGCGCTATCTACGCAAGGGGAAGAGGGGGGAATTGCTATGTGGCGCTAGCTACGGGGGGGGTCTGCGTGGCACCATCGACGGGGGGGGGGGGGTCTGCGTGGCACCATCGACGGGGGGGGGGTCTGCGTGGCACCATCGACGGGGGGGGGGGGTCTGCGTGGCACTCTACGGGGGGGTCTGCGTGGCACTCTACGGGGGGGTCTGCGTGGCACTCTACGGGGGGTCTGCGTGGCACTCTACGGGGGGGGGGTCTGCGTGGCACTCTACGGGGGGGGGGTCTGCGTGGCACTCTACGGGGGGGGGGGTCTGCGTGGCACTCTACGGGGGGGGTCTGCGTGGCACTCTACGGGGGGGGTCTGCGTGGCACTCTACGGGGGGGGTCTGCGTGGCACTCTACGGGGGGGGTCTGCGTGGCACTCTACGGGGGGGTCTGCGTGGCACTCTACGGGGGGGGGTCTGCGTGGCACTCTACGGGGGGGGTCTGCGTGGCACTCTACGGGGGGGGTCTGCGTGGCACTCTACGGGGGGGGTCTGCGTGGCACTCTACGGGGGGGGTCTGCGTGGCACTCTACGGGGGGGGGTCTGCGTGGCACTCTACGGGGGGTCTGCGTGGCACTCTACGGGGGGGTCTGCGTGGCACTCTACGGGGGGGTCTGCGTGGCACTCTACGGGGGGGTCTGCGTGGCACTCTACGGGGGGGTCTGCGTGGCACTCTACGGGGGGGGTCTGCGTGGCACTCTACGGGGGGGGTCTGCGTGGCACTCTACGGGGGGGGTCTGCGTGGCACTCTACGGGGGGGGGGTCTGCGTGGCACTCTACGGGGGGGGGGGTCTGCGTGGCACTCTACGGGGGGGGGTCTGCGTGGCACTCTACGGGGGGGGGGGTCTGCGTGGCACTCTACGGGGGGGGGGGGTCTGCGTGGCACTCTACGGGGGGGGGGTCTGCGTGGCACTCTACGGGGGGGGGGTCTGCGTGGCACTCTCTACGGGGGGGGTCTGCGTGGCACTCTCTACGGGGGGGTCTGCGTGGCACTCTCTACGGGGGGGGGTCTGCGTGGCACTCTCTACGGGGGGGGGTCTGCGTGGCACTCTCTACGGGGGGGGTCTGCGTGGCACTCTCTACGGGGGGGGGTCTGCGTGGCACTCTCTACGGGGGGGTCTGCGTGGCACTCTACGGGGGGGTCTGCGTGGCACTCTACGGGGGGGTCTGCGTGGCACTCTCTACGGGGGGGGTCTGCGTGGCACTCTCTACGGGGGGGGGTCTGCGTGGCACTCTCTACGGGGGGGGGTCTGCGTGGCACTCTCTACGGGGGGGGTCTGCGTGGCACTCTCTACGGGGGGGGTCTGCGTGGCACTCTCTACGGGGGGGGGGTCTGCGTGGCACTCTCTACGGGGGGGGGGTCTGCGTGGCACTCTCTACGGGGGGGGGGTCTGCGTGGCACTCTCTACGGGGGGGGGTCTGCGTGGCACTCTCTACGGGGGGGGTCTGCGTGGCACTCTCTACGGGGGGGGTCTGCGTGGCACTCTCTACGGGGGGGGTCTGCGTGGCACTCTCTACGGGGGGGGTCTGCGTGGCACTCTCTACGGGGGGGGTCTGCGTGGCACTCTCTACGGGGGGGGGTCTGCGTGGCACTCTCTACGGGGGGGTCTGCGTGGCACTCTCTACGGGGGGGTCTGCGTGGCACTCTCTACGGGGGGGGTCTGCGTGGCACTCTCTACGGGGGGGGTCTGCGTGGCACTCTCTACGGGGGGGTCTGCGTGGCACTCTCTACGGGGGGGTCTGCGTGGCACTCTCTACGGGGGGGTCTGCGTGGCACTCTCTACGGGGGGGTCTGCGTGGCACTCTCTACGGGGGGGTCTGCGTGGCACTCTCTACGGGGGGGTCTGCGTGGCACTCTCTACGGGGGGGTCTGCGTGGCACTCTCTACGGGGGGGTCTGCGTGGCACTCTCTACGGGGGGGTCTGCGTGGCACTCTCTACGGGGGGGTCTGCGTGGCACTCTCTACGGGGGGGTCTGCGTGGCACTCTCTACGGGGGGGTCTGCGTGGCACTCTCTACGGGGGGGTCTGCGTGGCACTCTCTACGGGGGGGTCTGCGTGGCACTCTCTACGGGGGGGTCTGCGTGGCACTCTCTACGGGGGGGTCTGCGTGGCACTCTCTACGGGGGGGTCTGCGTGGCACTCTCTACGGGGGGGTCTGCGTGGCACTCTCTACGGGGGGGTCTGCGTGGCACTCTCTACGGGGGGGTCTGCGTGGCACTCTCTACGGGGGGGTCTGCGTGGCACTCTCTACGGGGGGGTCTGCGTGGCACTCTCTACGGGGGGGTCTGCGTGGCACTCTCTACGGGGGGGTCTGCGTGGCACTCTCTACGGGGGGGTCTGCGTGGCACTCTCTACGGGGGGGTCTGCGTGGCACTCTCTACGGGGGGGTCTGCGTGGCACTCTCTACGGGGGGGTCTGCGTGGCACTCTCTACGGGGGGGTCTGCGTGGCACTCTCTACGGGGGGGTCTGCGTGGCACTCTCTACGGGGGGGTCTGCGTGGCACTCTCTACGGGGGGGTCTGCGTGGCACTCTCTACGGGGGGGTCTGCGTGGCACTCTCTACGGGGGGGTCTGCGTGGCACTCTCTACGGGGGGGTCTGCGTGGCACTCTCTACGGGGGGGTCTGCGTGGCACTCTCTACGGGGGGGTCTGCGTGGCACTCTCTACGGGGGGGTCTGCGTGGCACTCTCTACGGGGGGGTCTGCGTGGCACTCTCTACGGGGGGGTCTGCGTGGCACTCTCTACGGGGGGGTCTGCGTGGCACTCTCTACGGGGGGGTCTGCGTGGCACTCTCTACGGGGGGGTCTGCGTGGCACTCTCTACGGGGGGGTCTGCGTGGCACTCTCTACGGGGGGGTCTGCGTGGCACTCTCTACGGGGGGGTCTGCGTGGCACTCTCTACGGGGGGGGTCTGCGTGGCACTCTCTACGGGGGGGTCTGCGTGGCACTCTCTACGGGGGGGGTCTGCGTGGCACTCTCTACGGGGGGGGGTCTGCGTGGCACTCTCTACGGGGGGGTCTGCGTGGCACTCTCTACGGGGGGGTCTGCGTGGCACTCTCTACGGGGGGGTCTGCGTGGCACTCTCTACGGGGGGGTCTGCGTGGCACTCTCTACGGGGGGGTCTGCGTGGCACTCTCTACGGGGGGGGTCTGCGTGGCACTCTCTACGGGGGGGGTCTGCGTGGCACTCTCTACGGGGGGGTCTGCGTGGCACTCTCTACGGGGGGGTCTGCGTGGCACTCTCTACGGGGGGGTCTGCGTGGCACTCTCTACGGGGGGGGGTCTGCGTGGCACTCTCTACGGGGGGGGGTCTGCGTGGCACTCTCTACGGGGGGGGGTCTGCGTGGCACTCTCTACGGGGGGGTCTGCGTGGCACTCTCTACGGGGGGGTCTGCGTGGCACTCTCTACGGGGGGGTCTGCGTGGCACTCTCTACGGGGGGGTCTGCGTGGCACTCTCTACGGGGGGGTCTGCGTGGCACTCTCTACGGGGGGGTCTGCGTGGCACTCTCTACGGGGGGGTCTGCGTGGCACTCTCTACGGGGGGGTCTGCGTGGCACTCTCTACGGGGGGGTCTGCGTGGCACTCTCTATGGGGGGGGGTCTGCGTGGCACTCTCTACGGGGGGGTCTGCGTGGCACTCTCTACGGGGGGGGTCTGCGTGGCACTCTCTACGGGGGGGGGTCTGCGTGGCACTCTCTACGGGGGGGGTCTGCGTGGCACTCTACGGGGGGGGGGTCTGCGTGGCACTCTCTACGGGGGGGGGGGTCTGCGTGGCACTCTCTACGGGGGGGGGGTCTGCGTGGCACTCTCTACGGGGGGGGGGGTCTGCGTGGCACTCTCTACGGGGGGGGGGTCTGCGTGGCACTCTCTACAGGGGGGTCTGTGTGCAACTATCTACAGGGGGGTCTGTGTGCAACTATCTACAGGCGGTCTGTGTGGCGTTCTCTACAAGCGGTCTGTGTGGCGCCATCTATAGGGACAGTAGTGTAATGAGAAATTCCTTCATTGATGCCAATAATTGGTGTTTATAATGGTCTATTTTACTGCTGTACTTGTAATATTATAGTATTTAAAAAAGTAATTAAAACTAATTTAAAATGTTTTATTTTTCTCTTATTTAGTCGCTACATTAGTGTTTACTGGGGGTATTACCTTTGGTCATCAGATCGCCCACCATTTATGGAGACTTGCCATGCTCCCCAACTGCCCTACTCAGGAGCTGCCAAGACTTAGGCTGGGTTCACACGAGCACATTAACGTCCGTAATGGACGGACGTATTTCGGCCGGAAGTCCCGGACCGAACTCAGTGCAGGGAGCCGGGCTCCTAGCATCGTAGTTATGTACGACGCTAGGAGTCCCTGCCTCTCCGTGGAACTACTGTCCCATACTGAAAACATGATTACAGTACGGGACAGTTGTCCTGCAGCGAGGCAGGGACTCCTAGCATCGTACATAACTATGATGCTAGGAGCCCGGCTCCCTGCACTGAGTTCGGTCCGGGACTTCCGGCCGAAATAGTCCGTCCATTACGGACGTTAATGTGCTCGTGTGAACCCAGCCTTAGAGGGAACATTTCACAGGACCCGCTGACACTGAACCAGTCAGTCCCACGGACCTGACAGATTCAGGCCTTAGCGCACGATACAGTAGCTCTGTATACAGAATACAGAGCAGCTGTTTTTCAAAAAGTAGAAAGAATTTAATAAAAACTAAATTATAAAGTTGCACAAAACACACCAACCTTTTTATTAATAAAAATAAAAATCGCATTCAAGGGTTTACACAGTCTTCAAATGGTAGGTATTTTACAGAAATTTAGATCATAAAATAGCATTATATACTGTAACTGGTAAATTGGTTAAGACAGTTATATATACTGCCCATGTTATTCTACACAATTAATTTGAAGGGACTTAAATAGGGCATAGAAAACATACATTGAACAAAATAACATTGTGCATATCCTATTGCAAATACCTTCATTCCATTCCTCCATTTAAAGTGTTTGTCCGGCGTCAGAAAATGAATGTTACTCTGTGCAATTAAAAAAAGTTATAATTTCCCCAATATACTTCTTGTATTAATTCCTCACGGTTTCCAAGATCTCTGTTTGTTGTTATTCAGTAGGAGCATTCATTGTTTAGAAATAAACAGTGAAAGTTCCCACTGAACAACAAGCAGAGATCTTAATAAATGTGGGGAATTATTTCCAAAAGTATATTGGAAAACTATATAACTTATACTCAAAATACCTTTCATTTCTGAAACGGGGCAACCCCTTTAAATATATGATTTAGTTGCTGAACGTGTTATTTTCAGATTACGATGTTAAAAGCACTTCGCAAAGAACAAGACTAACTGAAAGAAAATTAAATAAAACAATTACTGTACACCTAACTTTCAACTGACCGTGACACTTCCATCTGGCTCATACTTGTTATGTTATTAGACTATTAATCATAGAGAAACGTGTTTGATAAATCACATTCTACAACTGGGAATGCAGAATTGCATTTAAACCCCAAGTACTTCTAGCAAGTCTAAATAAAGTCAACACTATGCCAAAGCGTAAGGCTTACAGCAAGTCTGAATAATTCTGACCTGGCTGTGTCCATTTGTAAGTATGGCCTTTTTCGGTGTTTTTGCATAAATGTCCTTGTTTTTATCTGTTTTGTCTGTACATCAGGAGCTTTTCGCTCCAGTTAGGGACTCGCAAGTCTGGGGATCCTTGTCGTGGATTGCGAGCTTGCGTCCTTTTGGCCAAAATGATCACTAATACCCCAGGTATTTTTCATTATTACTTATATTCGCTTCTTTTGGACACAGCCAGGTCTTTGATGCTGGGAGAGCATGGTGTGTTGTTGTTGTTTGGCATAGCAAGCAGGGTAGCCCGCTCTATGAATTATCAAGGCGTCACAAATAGGCTTCTACCTGGCTAGACACGTTGCGCCTCATGACTTACACACTATCCCTCCATGTTTCACACACTTGCATCCCATTATTCATTTATTTTTTAGGCACTTTACTCATTACTGCCCCCTATATTTCACTTACATTATTACACTTGCACATAGACTATTCATTTATTATTTCTTACTACACATCCCATGCACCACATACCACTCCCCTCAAGACTAGTGGGAGTGGCTATTATTATTTAAAGCACCTGCTCACTCGCCTTTATCAGCGTTTCTGACCTGGCTGTGTCCATTTGTAAGTATGGCCTTTTTCGGTGTTTTTGCAAGTCTGAATAAAGTCAACACTATGCCAAAGAGTAAGGCTTATAGCAAGTCTGAATAAAGTCAACACTATGCCAAAGAGTAAGGCTTCACGTATAATTTTTGACAAATATAGAAAGGTGCAGGCAGATGCAGCCGTACCTATATACAAAGGGGACTTTTACTATATTGAAATAGGAGAATATTTATGTGCAATGTATTTATCAAAAGATTTTTGCTAATGTGTCCATCAAATCAGATGGCTTCTACACGATTAGGCCCCATGCACACAATAGTAGACTTCATCCGTAATTACGGACCCATTCATTTCTATTACCGACAGATACCTTCCCGTATATATTTACGGGCAGTTGTCCGTGCCGCAGAAAGGCTCTGCAAAACATAGAACATGTCCTATTTTTTTTGCTTTTTACGGACCGTGCTCCCATACTTTATAGCCCGTAATCACAGACCGTAGTTATGGGCACGGCCGTGTGCAGGGCCTTAGGCTGTACATTTAAGACTTTATAACTTTACACTTATACCCCAAAAAAGTGATCGTGATCTGTTTTATATATTTGAGATATTAGCAAGAGTGACAATAGATGATAAATTAGCATCTCAAAACAGACTATCAGCTTTCATATGGTCCGTATGATCAATCAGCAAAAAAATTATTATTTACCATCAGCGTCTAAGCAGCCAATTGAAAAGTGTCAACCAATATAACTGCACGCCTGTTTCTGGTGAAAAAATGGCCACCACAACAAAAAAGAAAATTATACATAATTGTCCAACTTTGGCTACTGCTCCAACTTCTGATCATAGGCTATTTTTAACATTTTTGGTGGAAATCCTTTTTATAGGTCGGATGTACAGTGTTTTGCTGCATTTTTCACAGCATTTTTTTAGGTTAAAATTGCTGTGGCCGGATGTTGCCTTTTGTGTATAGTAAAAAATTTTTTTGACAAAAAGTCTATATACACAGCTTTTTTGTTTGTGGTGTTTTGGTGCAGTTTTTGGGATCAGTAGCATTTTTCACCAAAACTCTGCATGCTTTGGTTGTGGCGTTTTCTTTCCCATAGGCTTATCTAAAAGTACTTTTAAAAACAAAAAAGGCAGAAATAATATGTTGCAAAGGTTTAATTTTTTCTTTAAATACACCAAAAACGCCATGAAAAATGCTTGCAATCCATGGTTATTTTTTCAAGCGTTTAAAAAAAGCTAACAAAATAGTGAAGGAGGCCTAGAAGATTTTTACTAAATGAGAGCCCCTTATCGAAAAAGGCTATACTCACCGCTTACATTAAAAAAAAGATTTTTTTACATATGCTAGCGGTTAACTGGAATAAAAAATAAATAAATTGTTTCAGGCTGCAATCTTTATTCATTTATTTTCAGACCCCCTGGTATGCAGTTTGAAACCTGCTCCTAGTTTCAGACTTATCATGAGTATATGTCCTTCCCAGTAATACATGATGAATGTGAGGTCTGAATCCAGGATGCTGCTGCCTTTACCAACTCATGCATCAGCAAAGCTTCCTTCCTGTACTGCTTTTACCTACTACAGCCCGTGAAGGATAATTTCTCCCTTGTTCTGACAGACATGAGGCTGAGGAGTGTGTGATCTTCCCACTACAGAGTCTGCCCTGGGTGCTATACAGTTTCTGTTATTCTTCTTTCCTTGCAGACTGTCATGCGCACTCTCCTCCCTTTCTATACTCTAGATAGGGAGGAGAGCACTCAGGCTGTCAGTATCACACTCTGATACTGACAGCCTGTGTGATTTGCCCTCCTTAAAGACGATGAGGTTTTTCCCTTCACCACACTCTGATTTGCCATGTACAACCCTTTATTCCCCTTCCTTGCTGTTATCTCTAAGGGTATGTTCACACGGCTTACTTTCAGCCCAGAAAAACGGCTGAAAATACGGAACATCTACCCATTGATTTCAATGGGAAAAACAGCGTTTCGTTCTGACGGGGCGGTTTTTTTCGTGGCTATTTGAAAAGACTGCGCGTAAAAAACCACCAAGTAAAAAGAAGTGCATGTCACTTCTTGAGCTGTTTTTGGAGCAGTGTTTCATTGGATCAATAGAACACCACAAAAAAACTTTTGTGGTTTTAAAAACGGCTGAAAATTAGAGGATGTTTTTCCTTGAAAACAGCTCCGGATTTTACAGCCATTTTTAGTTTGCCGTGTCAACATACCCTAAGGGTATGTTCACACGCTTAGCAAAAAATAGTCTGAAAATACGGAGCTGTTTTCAAACGTATACTGCTCTTAATTTTCAGCCGTTTTTTTAATCATTCTCGCGTCTTTTACGGCCGTTTTGGGAGCTGTTTTTCTATAGAGTCAATGAAAAACGGCTCAAGTAGTGACATGCACTTCTTTTTACAGGGCATCTTTTTACGCACCATCTTTCAAAAATGAGGCGTAAAAAAATGTCCCGTCTCAAGAAAAACGCTGTATTTCCCATTAAAATCAATGGGCAGATGTTTGTAGTCGTTCTGCTTTCGATTTTTCTGCCGTTTTTTGGATCGCAATGGCCCGAAAAACGGCAGAAAATAGGTTGTGTGCACATACCCTAACCCTGAAAGAAGGGGGAGGGCAGAGAGCCAACACAGCCAGGAGCAGAAGTAGCAGCACTTCCATCTATGTACAGAAGTTACACAGACTCTACAGCAGCAGAATGGTAGGATGTTTTTAAACAAAGACTATTTAAAAAGTTGCCTAATTAGCATTTTAAAATGCAAATGAAGAAAAAAAACCAGTGCAACAATGTCTATAGCCTTTACGCTGGTTTAAAAAATATACGGGCACAATAAACCAAATGCTGCTGCCACACCGTATTTAAAGTAACATCTCTTACTGTTTGGTGCAATTTTAGTTTTAGAAGCATCATTGTAACGTCTTACCCTTTTCTCAAATATCACTAAACTTATAAAATGTCATACTGCTTAAATGTAACTACTTTGAATATGCCATAATTTACTCCAATCTGCTTTAAATGTATTAAGAACTTTGTGACCTTATACATTGTCTTTTACAATCTTTTAGAAAATGCTGTAGCATTTGAAGTTCCAAAGTATACAGCCCAAGTATGATATTTACAGGAATGCAATTTTACGGTTAGCAAGTTATTCAAAGTAAAGACTATAAAAGTTTTAGGCATATGCCTCCAACCCGGATTTGCTTTGGATTCATTGCTGATTTCCTGAGCGAAATATACACCAAAAATGCACAACTGCAGTACAGTATAATGCACATGAATAAAGGTTTAACAAAACCGAATTTAAGTGTATACTGCGGATCAAATTCACATCATGGCCAATCTGTCAGATTTTTTTCTGGATTTGCAGCAGATGTCATACATTGCTTCGCAATGGGTCATATATGTACCAGATTTTGCAAGTGACACATGCAATTATAGAACCAGCAAGTTCAAATTGATTGACATCACAGAAACCCCCTTCAGATTGAAATCACCGCTGATTTTGAAACGGCGGACTTTGCCAGGAGCAGTCGTTCAGCTGTTGCAGTGGAAACATAGTGTTACATCCTAGTAACATCTGAATGGAGTGACTGCTCTGGCACATAGAGGGGGAGTCCCAAGTGGGGGACCCCTCTAGGATGTCCTCCCAACACACTACTGCATATGGACAGGGTTTGTCTTTATGATACAACCCCTTTAAAAATTGTGGTCACGCATAGCAGCCGCTGTTTGGCCGAAGTGCACCCAGAAACCACAACAGCATTCAGTTTTATCGTGAATCTGTTGGGTTTTGCAATGCTCATCCTAGCTGTGTGATTATTGGAGGCATTTGATATTTTACCTGCAATATCATAGCCCAAAATGAGCATTGCATGACAGCTCCGATGCAGTTGCAGAATGAAAGGACCATGGCCAAACCATGGATATTACAAGTGGCTTTACCCTAAGGCTATGTTCACACGCTTAACAAAAAACAGCTGAAAATACGAAGCCGTTTAAGCAACTAGTGTTTTTTTATGGCCGTTTTTGGAGCGGTTTTACTATCGAGTCAATGAAAAACGGCTCCAAAAATGGCTCAAGAAGTGACATGCAGTTCTTTTTTACGAGGCGGGTTTTTACACGTCAGTTTTTAAAAACGGCAGCGTAAAAAACGCTGCATGGGAACAGAATGCAGTATTTCCCATTGAAATCAATGGGCAGATGTTTGGAGGCGTTCAGCCTCCGCATTTGTAGCCATGTTTTGGGGCATTTACGGCCCAAAAACTGCTGAAAATAGCCTGTGTGAAGATAGCCTATGTTCACACGGCCTATTTTCTGCCGTTTTTCTGCCCGTAAACGCCCGAAAAATGGCCAAAAATATGAAGCAGAACGCATCCAAACATCTGCCCATTGATTTCAATGGGAAAAATGGCGTTCTGTTCCGACGGGCCGTTTTTTATACGCGGCCGTTTTTAAAAACGACCTCGTAAAAAAACGGCTGCAATAAAGAAGTGCAGGTCACTTCTTTGGAGGTTTTTGGAGCAGTTTTTCATAGACTAAAAAAAAAACAGCTCCAAAAACAGCTGTAAAAAAAACTTCTGAAAATAAGGAGCTGTTTTCCCTTGAACGCTCTGTATTTTCAGACGTTTTTGGTTAAGGGTGTGAACATACACTAACACTGACATTTGTATTCCTTACGTGTTTGTCTGTATGTCAGACTCCCACACACAGGCCTTCCTAAAAAGAAATAATGTCATACAATATTCATGGGATAGCTGTGGCATAACTTGCACCTTGATATAGTTGAAATATATCTATAATAATTAGTAGGTGGGGATCCTGACACCCACCAATGCTTTGGGACACAAAGATAATGGTGGGCCGATAGTGACATTCATCTTACTGGTTGGCAACCTAGGACAATTCCATGACACAGTAGTCAAACATACACAATATGGGGGGGGGGTGAAAAAAAAACATCGCATATAAACTATTACTAGAAACAGCATTGTCAATTTTTAGTTTAGAATATTAGAATTAGAACGTCTTAGAGTATTACATAACTTAGCTGCAATTAAACTTTGTTTTGTCTTACCTCAGTAGAGTTTTTAGAATGCAGGGATATTACCAATGATTGGAAACTGGTATATTACAACCTCTACTTGTTATAAATGACAGATTAATAATTACCATTCCAAACAGAAAGGCCAGCGTTTCATAATCAATCCACTCCACTACCTTCACCAAGCTTGGTCTCTACAATTAGAGGACAGAATAAAATATTAAATAAAAGGGTTAATTGCCCACATAATGATTAGCTGCACAGAATACACACTCCATTTAATAATCAACTATTCAAATTAACATTTATATGAACATCATTTTCCTATGCTTCCTGTTCATTGCCATTTATATCCTAATTTTTTCTTTTGTGTATTTTTACCTCGAATGCTTTCTCATTATTTAGTCATTTTAAAGGACCCTGTGTTATTGTGTGCGGTCACCATGTAACAAAGATATTGATTTTTAGGTGTATAAATTGCTATTTCTACAAATGCCATAAAGGCAGAGGTGTACGGTAAATTATCTGTGCTGTAACTAGTATAAGAAAATTAATTCAAACTGTATTTAAAAATGTCTATGAAAAAAACAGTTAACTATTCAGAAAGCTCCTAAATTAAATAATTCTAGCTGAAAATGCTTTCAAGTTTATGTTGATCTTTGATCACAGTTTTACAATATGAAATTTGCATAAAAAGTTTGGTAGCAATACATTACTTACCTAGTACAGGTCCTGAGTGACAGTTTTTCTTATAGATCAGAGCTGCAGTCACAAATCTGCTGGTTGTTATTGGGAACAGTCAACAAGCTTGTCGACAGATTACATCTAAGGGTATGTTCACACACACTAATTACGGACGTAATTCGGGCGTTTTTGCCCCGAATTACGGCCAAAAAATGCGGCTTGAAAGCGTTGACAAACATCTGCCCATTGAAAGCAATGGGCTGACGTTTGTCTGTTCACACGAGGCGTATATTTACGCGCCGCTGTCAAATGACGGCGCGTAAATAGACGCCCGCGTCAAAGAAGTGACCTGTCACTTCTTTGGGCGTAATTGGAGCCGTTATTCATTGACTCCAATGAAAAGCAGCGCCAATTACGTCCGTAACGGACGCGGCGTTCAAGCGCCTGCACATGCCGTTACGGCTGAAATTACGGGGATATTTTCTCCTGAAAACATCCCCGTAATTTCAGCCGTTACGGACGCTGTCGTGTGAACATACCCTAAGGCTGGGTTCGCACAACCTATTTTCAGACGTAAAAGAGGCATATTATGCCTCGTTTTACATCTGAAAATAGGGCTACAATACGTCGGCAAACATCTGCCCATTCATTTGAATGGGTTTGCCGACGTACTGTGCAGACAACCTGTCATTTACGTGTCGTTGTTTGACAGCTGTCAAACAACGACGCGTAAAAATACAGCCTCGTCAAAAGAAGTGCAGGAAACTTCTTTCAGACGTAATTTGAGCCGTTCTTCATTGAACTCAATGAAGCACAGCTCAAAATTTACAGCTGTCAGAGAAGCCTCGCAAAATGCGAGGAGGAGCAATTACGTCTGAAACGAGGCAGCTGTTTTCTCCTGAAAACAGTCTGTCTTTTCAGACGTAAAAGCCAGTTATCGTGTGCACATACCCTTAGGTTTGTTCCCATCTGTAATGGGACTGTATAGTTACTGGTGTAAAAGCTAAACTTGCCTGAATGTAAATCAGAGCTACCTCTGCACAGACATATTTCCAGACTCTAATGCTGATAGCTTACAGCTCTGAAGCCAGCAGAACTGTGAATGCTGCTCTGGGCTATAATACAGGCTGCAACTCTGGGTCAGTGCTAAATAAGTAAAGCAACACAATTACAGTATTGCTCCTCTTCATGTACATTTATTCTATACCTGGAAGCTCTATCATATAAATAGAGAGAGGTGAAACGTTTACATTAGAGGCACATTCAGGCTTCTCCCCCCCCCCCCCCCCCAGATCTACAATTTGGGTGTTTAATGACAAATTACAATATTCTGCACAGATTACTCACATCTTAGTTTCAATGCGGTGTTAAACTCACATGATTTTATATGCAGTTAAGATTAATATCATGTACTAGGTGGTGTTTAAGTAGAGTTTTGCTCTGGTGTCATCAATAATAGTTTATTCAATAAAATGTTTAATATTTTAACGCTACCTAATAATTGCTGTAAATTGTAGAACATCTGCTACTTATATTGCTTCTATGTAACGGGGCGTAAAGCTTAATGAAGAAAAAGTGCCAAATTGTATAAACGTAGTTAAGGTAACATTAAAATAAATGCGTCATGGGCTACATGCCAAAAACGGGGCAGTTTCCATGAGATATTTATAAAGTGAAAGGAGTCAAATTTTCATTTTAATGTGACATTAAAATAGAATGTCACACAAAATGTTGCTTTACTTACATACCAGGTATATTAAAGTGTATACATAATGTTCAGAATGGGTCTTCAATTTTGGAGCTGAATATTTAACCCAATAAGGACCAGTCTATTTTGGGCTTTCGAAACCAAGCAAATTTTGTTTTCATCAGAGTTGTATTATTTATTGACACCATTTTAAAAAGGTACATACAATTTATTGATTAACTTATGAACCTTTTTTTGGGGGGAGATTGAAAAATAAAAAATTCTGCAGTTTTTTGCACCATGGACCATACAGAATAGATATGTTCATTTTATTCTATGAGAATTATGGTAAAACCATATTTATATAGTTTTTCAGATTCTCTACTTTTGCTGAAAAAAAGCATGTTTGATGGATGGCAATCTGATGTTCCAGCGCAAAACTGACAAACGATTAGACCAGGGGTCTCAAACTCGGCCGGGTAAGTGGGCCGCATATAGAAAAAATGGGAAGTTGACGGGCCGCATTACTTTCAAATTTGATACAATATAAAATTATTGTTAATCAATTCGTTATTTGAACTACTATAACACTATATTACTATAATAATACCGCTAGGTTTAAAATTTGAGAGATTTCTCCACATGCTTATTTCAACAATCCAGATTTCCAGTTTAAGTGTCGCTAAATGCAGTCCGGCGGCTCAGTTAGCAGCGTTTGGCAGACACACGGCAAGATTGGGCAGCCCCTTTTTAGATCGTGCCCTCGGCAGATGCTGCCACAGTGCCCTCGGCAGATGCTGCCACAGTGCCCTCGGCAGATGCTGCCACAGTGCCCTCGGCAGATGCTGCCACAGTGCCCTCGGCAGATGCTGCCACAGTGCTGTCAGGGGCTTGCCCAGAGCTGGAGTCCCGGAGCAGAGCCGCTTCTAGCACTCTGCCTGGGATCCCAGCTCTGCTCCTGACATAACTGTCCATATATGGACGGAGATGTCAGGGGCAACCCCAGAGCTTGAGTCCCGGGCAGAGCGCTAGTAGGCTCTTCCTGGGACTCCAGCTGTGCTCCTGACATCACTCGGACTCCTGCTCTTGGGAAGCCCCTGACATCATTGTCGATGTATGGACAGCGATGTCAGAGGCTTCCCCAGAGTCCCAGAGCAGAGCCTATACTAGCGCTCTGCTTGGGACTCCAGCTCTGGGGAAGCCCCAGACATCGCTGGACAAACCCTGCAGGACATGGCGAAAGTAGCATTTCCCTAAAAAAGGATGAACTCATTTCCCTTGCTGGTATGATTCATTATATCAGTGCAGATTTAAAAGTATGACGTATGTTGTGTATGTGCTGAAGCTCTGCTCGGGACTCCGGCTCTGGGGAAGCCCCAGACATCATGTGTCTAAACATGAACACCGATGTCAGGGAATTCGACAGAGTCCTGGAGCAGAGCCGATACTAGCACTCTGCCCGGGACTCCTCTCTGGGGACGACCCTGAAACACTGTCCATATATATGGACAGCGATGTCAGGGAATTCCACAGAGTCCCAGAGCAGAGCCTGTACTAGTGTACTAGCGCTCTGCACGGGACTCCGGCTCTGGGGAAGCCGGCCCAGACATCGCTGTTCATATGTGGACAGCGATGTCAGGGAATTCCAGAGTCTCGTGGCAGAGCCTATAATAGCGGCTCTGAGTCCCGCAGGCCGCAGATGACAGCGCCCGCGGGCTGCGTGCTTGAGACCCCTGGATTAGACTATGCCTCTGGCAGACCTGGGGGCATTTTTCAGGCCCCCGGCTGCCATTGAAAGTCATCAGCACCCCTTCAGCCCCCCACCCTCTGTCAAACTATTAAACGTGGCATCGAAGTGGTTAACCGAGCCGATGAGTTAGGCCAATCTCACTCACTCCCCATCGCTATGTCTGTATTTGCAGTGGGATGTGAGCATGGTTAGAGAATGCCCCAGAACGGCTTCCTGTGTGGGCACCAGCGGACGCCAATTCACGTCCTAATGGAAAGGGACACTGAGTGTATGTTCACATGCTTAACCAAAAACCTCTGAAAATATGGAGCTGTTTTCAAGGGAAAACAGCTCCTGATTTCCAGGCATTTTTTAATCAAACTCGCGTTTTTAGTGGTGTTTTTTACGGCCGTTTTGGAGCGGTTTTTTGTAGTCAATGAAAAATGGCTCCAAAAACGTCCCAAGAAGTGACATGCACTTCTTTTTCACAGGCATCTTTTTATGTGCCGTTTTTGGAAAACGAGGTGTAAAACAACACCCCGTCGGAACAGAACGCCGTATTTCCCATTGAAATCAATGGGAAGATGTTTGTAAGCATTCTGCTTCTGTTTTTCCAGGCATTTTTTGAGGCGTAAACGCCCCAAACTACGCCTGAAAACGCTACGTGCGCACATACCCTTAGGAAACAGGCTTCCGCTGATTTGCAGGTTTGTTTTTTTTACAATTAACGATATATAAAGATCCTATGGTAGGATTGAAACGTCGCTTTTCTATTGGAATTGAATAAACCACCATTTTCTTCATTGGAGTGCCGCATATCTTCTTTTACTATATCTGACATTTCGTCCGAGGATCGGGACGTTTTTGCTGGGCACCCGTTCATTGATTTCCATGTGAGTGCTGCTGCTTTCTCCTTGTATATGTATATATATGTGTGTGTGTGTGTGTGTGTGTGTGTGTGTGTGTGTGTGTGTGTGTGTGTGTGTGTGTGTGTGTGTGTGTGTGTGTATGTATATATATATATATATATATATATATATATATATATACACATATATATATATACACACACACACACACACACACACACACACACACACACACACACACACACACACAGTGAAGGAAATAAGTATTTGATCCCTTGCTGATTTTGTAAGTTTGCCCACTGTCAAAGACATGAACAGTCTAGAATTTTTAGGCTAGGTTAATTTTACCAGCGAGAGATGGATTATATATATATATAAAAATAAAAAAATAATCACATTGTCAAAATTATATATATTTATTTGCATCGTGCACAGAGAAATAAGTATTTGATCCCTTTGGCAAACAAGACCCTTAATACTTGGTGGCAAAACCCATGTTGGCAAGCACAGCAGTCAGACATTTTTGGTAGTTGATGAGGTTTGCACACATGTTAGATGGAATTTTGGCCCACTCCTCTTTGCAGATCATCTGTAAATCATTAAGATTTCGAGGCTGTCGCTTGGCAACTCGGATCTTCAGCTCCCTCCATAAGTTTTCGATGGGATTAAGGTCTGGAGACTGGCTAGGCCACTCCATGACTTTAATGTGCTTCTTTTTGAGCCACTCCTTTGTTGCCTTGGCTGTATGTTTCGGGTAATTGTCGTGCTGGAAGACCCAGCCACGAGCCATTTTTAATGTCCTGGTGGAGGGAAGGAGGTTGTCACTCAGGATTTGACGGTACATGGCTCCATCCATTCTCCCATTGATGCGGTGAAGTAGTCCTGTGCCCTTAGCAGAGAAACACCCCCAAAACATAATGTTTCCACCTCCATGCTTGACAGTGGGGACGGTGTTCTTTGGGTCATAGGCAGCATTTCTCTTCCTCCAAAAACGGCGAGTTGAGTTAATGCCAAAGAGCTCAATTTTAGTCTCATCTGACCACAGCACCTTCTCCCAATCACTCTCAGAATCATCCAGATGTTCATTTGCAAACTTCAGACGGGCCTGTACATGTGCCTTCTTGAGCAGGGGGACCTTGCGGGCACTGCAGGATTTTAATCCATTACGGCGTAATGTGTTACCAATGGTTTTCTTGGTGACTGTGGTCCCAGCTGCCTTGAGATCATTAACAAGTTCCCCGCGTGTAGTTTTCAGCTGAGCTCTCACCTTCCTCAGTATCAAGGATACCCCACGAGGTGAGATTTTGCATGGAGCCCCAGATCGATGTCGATTGACAGTCATTTTGTATGTCTTCCATTTTCTTACTATTGCACCAACTGTTGTCTCCTTCTCACCCAGCGTCTTACTTATGGTTTTGTAGCCCATTCCAGCCTTGTGCAGGTCTATGATCTTGTCCCTGACATCCTTAGAAAGCTCTTTGGTCTTGCCCATGTTGTAGAGGTTAGAGTCAGACTGATTAATTGAGTCTGTGGACAGGAGTCTTTTATACAGGTGACCATGTAAGACAGCTGTCTTTAATGCAGGCACCAAGTTGATTTGGAGCTTGTAACTGGTCTGGAGGAGGCTGAACTCTTAGGGTATGTGCACACACACTAATTACGTCCGTAATTGACGGACGTATTTCGGCCGCAAGTAGTGGGCCGAACACACTGCAGGGAGCCGGGCTCCTAGCATCATATTTATGTACGATGCTAGGAGTCCCTGCCTCGCTGCAGGACAACTGTCCCATACTGATTACAGTACGGGACAGTTGTCCTGCAGCGAGGCAGGGACTCCTAGCATCGTACATAAGTATGATGCTAGGAGCCCGGCTCCCTGCAGTGTGTTCGGTCCACTACTTGCGGCCGAAATACGTCCGTCAATTACGGACGTAATTATTGTGTGTGCACATACCCTTAATGGTTGGTAGGGGATCAAATACTTATTTCTCTGTGCACAATGCAAATAAATATATATATTTTTGACAATGTGATTTTCTTTTTTTTTTTTTATATATAATCTATCTCTCACTGGTAAAATTAACCTAGCCTAAAAATTCTAGACTGTTCACGACTTTGACAGTGGGCAAACTTACAAAATCAGCAAGGGATCAAATACTAATTTCCTCCATTGTATATAATTATATATATATATATAGTATGAACACAAAAACATTGAAGAAACGTCTAAATAAAGACAAACAGCAGGTACCTTTTGACATGTCAGTGACATTGAGCAAAAGAGAAAGTTTTCTTTCCGAACAGTTGCCCATTTATAGTGTTTTTAGTATAGACATAGACCAGGATTTTCTGCATTTAGAAGTGCCACATTGACTCCCCAGGTATATGTCAAAGTGACATGCCTCAGCACCCAGACCCCCACCAAATCTCTGAAATTGAGGGGCAGAAGTGCTCAGTTGAGCATTGTATCTTTTTGCTATAATCTGCTTTTTCCAGATCTCCCAAGAGCGCCAAGAATAGTGGCATAATAGAAAGTCTATGGCTCATACATAAATAACCCTGACTTTATGAGGAGAACTAAAGACTTCATCATTCTATCGGTGGGGGTCTCAGTAACCATACACCACTGATCAGAAATTGACATGTGACACTTTAATAATAGCAAAGGAAATACATTGAGTTTTACAACTTACATCACCAACTACTGCCAAAGCTGCAAGTGCAGCCAAGGAGCCCAACATAGCCGCTAGAGTTCTGTGGACAATCTAAAAACAGATAAATTGGGATTAAAAACTATAACACATTAGCACAATGAGTTGTCAGATTGAGGAAAAAAAACAAAACATTACCAATTTAAATAAATAAATTATAAATAAATACAGACAAATTGTAATGTCTTTACAAATGAAATTACTGAAAAAGAAGTTGACCACGATCTATCTATATGGGAACGGGGGATACCTCCAAATTACTAATATACGGTCATTGGCATGTCTGTGCTATTTATTCACACTGTAAGGGCATGCACATAGGAGTGCAGGAAACTAGCGCATGCACACTCTTTCCATGGATGTTGCGCTAGATTACTGACAGTATAAAGTTCCCAGATATTGACTGACGGGCTGGTTCCCGTTAGATACCTCCAATTTCAATTATAGTATACTATAGAGGAAGTATTAATTATAAAACTTAGCTTTTATTAAGCTTGAATAAAACATGGATCATCACATATTCTGTACAAACAAATATCGAAGAGGCAGCGGTATATCACTAGGCTTTGCGGACAGTATTACTATCTAGCATGCTTAGTCTGAATGCAGACCTGATAATAGATAGGACAGATATAGTGCACAGTAGTACTACAAGATTAAAAATGCTAGATAGTAATACTGTCCACAAAGCCTAGGGATATATACCGCTGCCTCTTTGATATTTATAGAGTACTGACAGGTTGTGTCATACGGCCCTTTGGCTCTGGCCATCTTAGGGATATGAGCGGCGGTGCTGTCACAGTAGAAGACTTGACTAATCAGGGGGCATGGCTTTACAGTGTGAATAAACTTCACAGAACTGCTAACAGTGTGTTACCCCTTTCCCATTTTTTAGTCAAGATTATATAGATTGCGAGGCCATCCCCTCTAAGCAACAAATGGAACATTTTTAAAATAAGGAATAATATTTTACGATTAATAAGTAATACATATTAAGACTTAAAAAGAAGTTAACATTTTATGAAGTAATTTTAATATAAGGTTCTTCAATGCATGTGAAGGGAGTCCCTGCGCTTTGTGTTTGCTACTTTATGTCATCTACTAGATTTTAAAATTCTCCAGACCTTCACAGGAAGGAACCAGTAACCATTTTACAGTAACATTAATTTCCCTTTAAAAAGTGAATTTCTACCCTTTAACACGGTCGTTTTTTAGTTTCAGAATTCTGTGCCGATTTCTTCTTAACAGAGTAATATGTCCAGGCAGGGATTGGGTGGGGGATAGATCGATAAATACATAAAACGCACAAATAATATATACCCACACAAGCCTGAAATTATGTGCTCACTCACACAAGCATATTGCAGCTCTGTATTTAATCTAGTAGTAACTGAAGTTGATCAGAGATTTTGTTGCGGCATGCACCATCGGATGCTATGTTATGGAACTATGCTTTGATGCTTCAAGATATTTTTGTAACAGAATACATAGAACAATAAGTGAGCATTATTTTTGTAATATGAGCAGCTTAATTGGAGTATTAACGAGTCTCACCTCAAATATGATTAACACATAAACCCCTGCTAAGATAACAGCTGCAAGCGTTACTTGGGTCTCAATGCTTGCACTAAGATACTGATGAGATACAGACAGCGGAACGAGGGGAGTCTCTTGTAGAAATGCTTGAATGTTTATTGAAATAGTTTCACTGGAAATGAAATACAAAAATTAGTCAGTAGAAATATATAATTAGTTTTAGTAGTCAAATAATGGAATGCAAAATCTACAGGTAGGAACATTTTATTCTTAGACTGCCTCATGTTATACTTTGATTTATATGAGTAAATGTTTTGCAGTTTAAATAAAACCTTAAAATCCAACTTATAAAAAATTTACATTTTGTTAAATTATCCCAATGCATCACTAATGAAAAATGTACAAACTTTGTAATAGGTACTGAATAAAAAAAATTGTCCTGCCTTTGTGTCTACAGCACTTAGGAATACCTATGAGTCTCTATGGTAACAAAATACAAAAATTGACGGTTAGCAAGAAGTAGGGGACAAATGGAAGAAGCTATTACTGCAGTTTGTAGTCTGTTACCATGGATACACATATTGGAGCAGTAGGCCCAGGGCCAGGACGATAGAAAATGTTTAAAATCAAGGCTATTTATAGCCTTTAATATAGTCATGGAGATTGTCCATGTACAGTAGTTTAAGGGTTTCATGTTCCTACAGACTGTCTAGTAACCCATCATTAAGAACCAACCCCTTTAGGTCAGGGCTCCACGGCACCATATTCTACAAGATCGCAGCACAAACTCACGAGATATGCCAGCAGCGGGTGTAGGAAGTTGGGGGAGCTCAATTAGATTTCTACAGTAAATGCATGACATCACTTGTACACATGCTATAGTATAGCACTGCACTCATATACGCAACTATTGCATGCATTTAAGGCCAGATCTCCACAGGGTTTAAAGTATAAAGTCACAAATTATTAACCCATGGTTGAAAACAGAAGTAAAAACATAATATTCATACACATCTTTAATGAACGCTGTGTGTATTTAACAATTGAGAGGGTCAATATGTTTTCAGAATATAAAAGTTATAAACTTTGTGGGGACTGTTACAGAATTTATAAGACAAGTATACTTCAGAGTCCTCACAAAATATCCCCTTCCAGGAAGCCACACGTGGGAGTTCCATGAGCTACATGTGGCTCCTGAGCCACTGGCTGAGATGCATAGTTTTAGACCTTATTCACACATTGCAGATTTGGTCAGTATTTAGAAGCCAAAATCATGCATGGAAGCAGAGAGAAGAATAAATCTTTCCATTTTATTTCCAGTGTATAGGATAGAGTCCTGGTTTTGGCTTCAAAATATGGACCAAATTTGCAACGTGTGAATGAATCACAGCTGCAGTATTAGAAGTCGCATAACACTCACCTGGTTAAACCCCACGGATAAATATGGCCAGAAATTTGTAACATTAACTGCTTAAGGCCTTCTTCACACACCTTTTTTCAGTCTTTTGAAACACATGTAAAAACCGAGATTGAGTTAAGTTTTTATTGGCGTTTATTGGAGTAGATGCATCAGTCTTTTCTTTATACTTTTCTCATTTTGAAACCACTTCTGGCTTTGGCTCAAAATAACTGGGCTAAAAACTGCCACAAAAACGGAATCAAAACTGTGTGTGTGAGTGATCTGGCCTCATTGACCCCAAAAGCACTACAAACAAAAAAGTTATGTATGAGGGCTCTCATATTACTACAGACTTTAAACTAACATCTCACAGCAGTGTTTTGGGCCCAAGAAAAGAAAACATGTAAAATGCCACTAAAACCACTAATATATGTTGTGTGTAAATCCAGCCCTAAATCTAGGTCACTATTGTGACTTCCTGAAAGCGGATTGCAGGTGACTCAAATCAACCAACCAGTTATCTCTAAGGGAACATTTAAGTGCTGGTGGCATGGATTCTATAAAACAGTTTACTACTTCCTATGCAGATTTGTCAAATACACAAAAAGATATTGCATGGCATCCTCGAAAAGACAAAGAATTGTTGAACTTGTGCACCATTTCTCTTTCCCCATGCAAAAACATCAATATGGTAAAAATAACTAACCTGTTTAATATCTCAAATGTTTTTTGTTTTACAATATGTTCCTTACGTCTTGAATTCAGAGCCAGAGTCCAGTTGTGTATAACCTGCAAAATATGTAATAGCTTACACGAAAACAAAAAATGTTGCTCATCGAATGCCATTTCAATCACATCCATTCTTTTAAAGAATATATTATAACCTCAGATACTATGACCTTCGGATTCCGTGACCTTCGGAACGCTATATTAAATTTGCCATTCTAGTAGGGGCGATAAAGGCAATTTTGTTGAGTTTAACAACTCTACCACTCAGGCTGAGAAAATTGTACATCAACTAATCCGAACAAGACATAAGATGCGGCAGTGTGAGGATACTCTTATCACCCTATTTGCACATTCGCAAGACTAGCTACTCTGTACATGAACACAATTAAACAAATCTACGCTATTTCTACTATTTGAATCAATATTTGAAGAGTGTCAAGGCACAGGCATGACATGTGCACAGAGCCTGTATGACGGCACAGAGTCTCCGTAGTAAAAAGCCGTAGGCACTCCTTGTCCTGCTACGTGGTGCCTCCATATGGCACCATATTATAGAAAGCTTTATGCTGATAAGGGGGGGGGGGCGGTCGACACCTCTAATGTGGCATCTGATAAAAGCAGATACATATTGGATCCGACAAGAAAAATAATCTCTGTATGGAAACAGACATACGGAGGTACAATATGGCCAGATGATACAGATAGTGTATACATACATATACACGTATTTTCTAAATACAGCTACCAACCTGTGTAGGTCGACGTCTCCTTGAAAATGGGTCATCAAGTTGCACAATTTGAATAAGGATATATTCATCATTACGTTGATCAATTAAGTCTCCAGCAAATGGACCATCAACTTCTAGCTTTAGAAGAGCAGAGTCTTTAAAGTCTGTAAGATTTGCAGCTTGTAGGCAATTGTTAAGGGTATATTGCTAGTAAACACTGTATCTACTTCATATATACTGTAAATGCTGGAGGAGCATAAAATACTTCAGGAGAGAGTGAACGAAAGAAAAATAAAGTGCGTTAGAAGCTTTTTTTCCATGCCGTTTTCAGCTTCGAGCAGGGAGGTAGCAGTCACACCTGGACCATGGTGCCTGAGGGGGTCCTCTGACACACAAGACACATCAGTATAAATGGGAGCCCTTTACATATTAGGCATTGGGTTGATGAACATGAAGTTACGCCTCTGAGTTTGACGGTCAGTGGATGGTATGTCAGCAAATAAAACCACATTACAGTACATTGTAGTCATACTTGGCTGATCAAGGGCAAGATTAGAGTTTTCGATAAGATACCGATGGAAGAAACAAAACATTTTTAGAATGGAAAAAAAAAATAAAAAAATATGTTGAATGTTGATTTTAACATGGAGGATTATTGGAATGATACATTTTATATAGATAGAACAAATATCTTATTTATTTATTTACACTGAGATCAATATTTATATGGCAGTATAAACAGGTGAGGAGGGAGTTAATGGCGAGAACAGGAAGATCTATTGCTGTGTAGATTGGTACAGGAACATGAAATTACAAGCGTGTGAGAAGGTACTTATAAAAAAAAAAAAAAAAAAAAAAAAGGATGACTCTGGGCACTGTGGTTGGCAATGTTATAGGGGAGAAGATAGAGATTTTATAGCAGATACAAGCCTTTGCCATATTTTTTATTTTATTTTTCGAATAATTTGAATAACTTTGCCCAATATTTGTTTTAAATGAATATTCATATTACTAAGGCTCTGTACTTGGAACTATACAGCTCACACACACAATAAAAAAAAGACACCCAGCAGTTCTATTGACTCATTCCTCCATCTTATAAAAGAACTAGATTACATGCGATTGCTCGTTGCTTTGTGCAGCTTAGATGAAAAAAACCATCAATAAATACATTCAAAATAGAAGTCCTAGGAAGAAAAGATAGAATTATATATGATTAGAACAATCATCTCACCCTGAGACATGCCATTAACTTGTTCTTCACCCAGAACAAAGTATTCTTTTACAAAAAATCCTCTTTTCCATATGCGATTGTGTCTATAATGTTTATAGTAGAACTACAGATGTGTCCTACCTCAACTTCTTTAAGGCCTTGTTCACACAGTACAGATTTGCTGCAGAATTTGCATTTATTCTTTTTAAGCCAAAACAAGGAACGGAACCTAAATAGAAGAACTTTACAAAGAAAGGCATTATCAGTCTGCTATTCTGGATCCAATTTTGGTTATGGTTTAAAAAAAATGCTCACAAAATCTGCGGCAAGTCTGCACTGTGTGAACAAGGCCTAAATCCAGGATGTGTGGCCCGAAATGTTAATCATGTAAAAAAAAAACAACTGACTGATACCTTTGACTAATATCATCTATCACCTATAGAATTTAAAGTATACTTCTTTTACTGGTTAGCAGTGATGGATGCCTCTGACTTACGCAATTTGTCGGCTATTCGTCACCCATAGCGACTCAGGTTAAAAAAAACAAACCACATGTTAAATGTTTTATTTTTTGACTTGATGGCACAAGTATTGAATTGGTATCATAAAAATTGTATAACACCACAATTCAAGAAAAGTTAAAGGTGGACACATCTGTGAGTGCAATTCTAGATAACAAGAATGGTAGACTGTAGCTACAATATACAATAAACCGAAAACCATTAGTCTTCAAAAGTATTGGGGAAAATACTGGTTTTAACCCTTTGCCACCGCCTTCCAAAAGCCATAAACTTATTTTCCCATCAACATAACCGTAGGAGGGCTTGTTTTCTTGCGGAGGAGTTGTAGTTTTTAATGGCTTCATTTATTGTACCATATAATGTACTCGGAAAACTTCTTTGTGGAATGTAATGGGAAAAAAAAAAAAGTGATTGATTCCTCCATTGTTTTTGGGTTTTATTTGTACAGCATTCTCCATGCGGTAAAAATGAGGTGTTAACTTTATTCTGCGGGTCAATATGATTACAGCAATATCAAAAGTTATATAGTTTATGTTTTACTATTAATACAAGGAAAAATCGATGTTAAAAAAAAAAGTTTTTTGTGTCATTCATAAAGTTTTTTTTGTAAATGTCAATGGAGCGGTGGAGGGCAAGCTGTAGATTATATTGTTACATTCTAAATTATGTTCACTTTTTATTCCATTTTTTTCTGCATCAAAAGTGACAAAAACAGCAATTTGGGTAGTTTTTGTATTGCGATCATCCTGTGGGTTAAATAATAATGTTCTATTGTAAAAAGTTTGGACTTTTGCGGACACAGATTACCAATTGTATGATTTTTTTTTTTTACATTACTTAAGGTGAAAAACATGAAAATAATTTTATTTTGGAACTTGATAGGTTAAATTTTTTTGGACATGACTAAAACCTGACATTTTTGGTCCCCCTAGGGAACTCGAACAAGCGATTGTTTTAAATATATATTGTAGTGTATCGTAATTTTTTAATAAGAGCACAAATATGGCAGACCTTCATTAGGCCCCAGACTGCCGTCGCAATCATCAGCACCCCAAGACTGCATCGCACCGGGCGATGGGGTGACAGAGGTTGTTAAACAGCCAGGATTGGAGTTCTCAGATACCAACCGTTGCAGTAAAGTGGCAGCTGTAACATACAGTCGACAGCCGCTGAGTATGGAACGGGCTCAGCCTTTTAGTCCATGACGTACAGTTACATTAAATGTCTGGATGGGGGTTAAAAAGAAAAAAGTGTATTACATTAAAAAAGGGTTGTCACACAGGGCCAACCTTTTTCATATTGAAGCTGTCTATGTAATACAGCTCTCCACTCTGGCTAAAAGAGTTCCATAGTGGGGGACCCTCCTTAAAGAGATCCTTATGGAATGGGGTTCTTTTGATGAGACAACCGTTTTTACAGCTGTACCTGATATAAATTTTTGGGGTATGGACATGTATCAGTATTGTTAGGATCTCACAACGAGTTATGAAATTCATGTTCTAATGGCAATTTTTTAAATGCTAACCACTCACATACATACTATGCATGCACACAATACCACAATATATATGTCAGGACTATAAAGGTCAGTACAATTTTTTTGCGCTGATTTTAATGTGGGAACTTTGTAAAAAAAATTAAGAAATCTTTCAAGCAATTACAGTTTGTAGTAAAATCTAGTGTTAAAAAGGCTTGTATAAAGCTTTGATTATGATAAATACAGTTGTGGTATACGGAGCGTAGCCGACTTTCTAAATTTAGAAGCAAATTAGCAAGTATGGGAAGAACAGGATGTCTACAGTTTGTCAGCGTAATGAAAGGGGAAAGAAATTCAAATTAAAGTCAAAGTGCAATTTGCTATTATTTGTACTAGTAAGTTATAATCCTGCTTTAATAAGGAAATGGGTAAGGAGAAGATCACAGATTCAAGATGAGGAGAAAGTCAATTATAAATTGTTTTCTAGCATGGAATATCTACTGGAGTAGATTGAGATCATGGCTGAAATCAAATGTACTATAAAGAACAGTATTGTTAAAGAGGCTCTGTCACTAGTTTATTAATTCCCTATCTCCTAACTAATATAATAGCCGATAACTACAGTGTCCTTTGGTTTTAAAAAAATACGTATGATTTGCAAAGTTCTGTGCATTCTTCTAAATATGCTAATGTGCCTCTAATAGCCAAATAGGAGGGGACTCTTTTTCACTCTGGGCAGTGTAATATTTCCTGTATGATGCTGTCCAATCAGCGCACAGCTCCTACCCTTTCCTACCCAGCAACACAGCGTGATATTACAGTATACAGCCTCCATTCTCAACTGTGTATTTAACTAGTCATATCTCCGGTTGTGTCACAGCTAGAACTGCGATCCTGGTGCCATATGAAAGATTAGCATTTCCTCTTTCATATGCCACCAGAACCACTGTTCTAGGTATGGCTGTTTGAAGTGACCCCCCCCCCCCCCCCATACATTGTTATCACGTCGGCAGGGCATCTTCCTGTTTACACAGGGAGATGTGCTGCCAAAAACGATAATAGTTTAGGCATTTGAATCCATGCAATCAGCCTATGCACGGGCGTCTGCTCGTTCATCAGCTGATCGTTGCCCTGTTTATCGGGAACAAGCGTCGTGTGAACGCTCGTTTGCCAAATAATTGGCCTTTGTAAAAGAGCCTTTTGTGGCTATAGTTGCACCCTTGCAATCAAAATATTTTACAGTTCTAAGGTTTAACAAATGTATCTGGACTCTTATATAAACCGTACATAAAAGATTTTGAAATGATACCTAGAACAGCTACAGTAATGTGGATTAACTGATACTTACATGGCAGAAAGCCCCCAACTAAACAAAGTGCTCACTCTGCTATTTACTGCTATCTGCCTAAGAATGGGGATTTGGGGCCTTATTTTCAGGGGTTTCAGATGATTAACCCCACAACTGTTATAACTTGTCCAAATCGACCACCATAAATATACTAAAAAGGTTGTTGGAATACATTATATGAAAGAAAACTAGGGCTACTGAAGTACTAAGTACATTATATATATATAAATATACATATATATATATATATATATATATATATATATATGTAAAACCATATAATTGCTTTACAAATCAAATAAATCTTACTGCCACCCGCATGTACTAAGTGTCTATTCACAAGGCACTTATTAGGAGGCAGAAAATACGAGGCTGATTTCAGGCATTATTAGAGCTGATTTTCAAAGGTTTTTTTATCAACTCAAAATAGGCTTCAAAAACGTTTATAAAAATATGCTTTATAAAAGTTACACTTCTTGAAATGTTTTAAAAGGAAATTTTATTTTTGCAGTGTCTTAATTTAGCAGCGTAAAAATACGCCTCCTAAAAACCTACACAATGTATTACCCATTGAAATCAATATTTACACTCCGAAATGCGCCTGAAAGTAAGCCGTGTGAATAAGCCCTTAGGGGCCTTTTACACCAGGCCATTTTGGCCATAACAATGAGCACCGACCAACCAGACAACTCGTTGATCAGCGCTTGTTTCTTCCTTTCACAAGGAGCTATTATCAGTATTAATGTATGGGGACGAACAGGGAAACGTGCTGCCGACTATCGTTTCTGCAGCAGAAAATTATAAAATCGATTGGCCAATGAACGAGACTTTGCTCATTCATCGGCTGATCGTTGCCCAGTTTACATCAGGGCTATGAGCGTTCTGTGATTTGTCGTTAGCCAATAGTTGGCCCGTGCAAAAGGGACTTTACTTAAAGAGGCTCTGTCACCACATTATAAGTGCCCTATCTCCTACATAAGGAGATCAACGCTATAATGCAGATAACAGCAGTGCTTTTTATTAAAAAAAAACGATCTGTTTTCACCACTTTATTAGCGACTTTAGATTTATGCTAATGAGTTGCTTAATGCCCAAGTGGGCGTGTTTTTACTTTAGACCAAGTGGGCGTTGTACAGAAGAATGTGTGACGCTGACAAATCAGCGTCATGCACTCCTCTCCATTCAGACAGTGCATAGGGATCCTGCTAGATCCTTATGTGCTGTCTTATACTAACACATTAACAATACTAAAGTGTTTAGACAGTGAATAGACATTCCACGGGATGTCCATTCACAATCCCTGCACTTCGTTACTGTTTCTGTGGTAGTTACAGCAGAGCAAGTGTAATCTCGTTGTAACCTGTTATCTACAACGTAATCTCGCGAGATTATACTTGCTCTGCTGTAAGTACCACAGAAACAGTAACGAAGTGAGCGCAGGGATTGTGAATAAACATCCCGTGGAATGTCTATTCACTGTCTAAACACTTCAGTATCGTTAATGTGTTAGTATTAGGGCGGATTTACACGAGCGTGTGCGTTTTTCGCACGCAAAAAACGCGGCATTTTCCGTGCACAAAAGGCACTTAACAGCTCCGTGTGTCATGATAATATGGTGCACGGCTGCGTGCTTTTCGCGCAGCCGCCATCATTATGACACTGTTTGTAAACAGAAAAGCACGTGGTGCTTTTCTGTTTGCAATCATAGTTTGCCTGCTGTTGCACGAATCACGCACGTCCCACGGAGGTGCCTCTGTGTGGCATGCGTGATTTTCACGCACCCACTGACTTCAATGGGTGTGTGATGCACAAAAAACGCAGAAATATAGGACCTGTCATGAGTTTTACGCAGCGGACTTACGCTGCGCAAAAATCACTGACAGTCTGCACTGCCCCATAGACTAGCATAGGTCCGTGCGACGCGCGTGTAAATCCGCCCTAAGACAGCACATACTGATCTAAAAAGATCCCTATGTGCTGAGGAAATGAATGGAAAGAATTTGTCAGCGTCATACACTCCCCTGTACAACGCCCACTTGGTCTAAAGTAAAAACACGCCCACTTGGGCATTAAGCAACTCATTAGCATAAATCTAAAATCGCTAATAAAATGGTGAAAATAGATCGTTTTTCTAAATAAAAAGCACTGCTGTCACCTACATTATAGCGCCAATCTCCTTATGTAGGAGATAGGGCACTTATAATGTGGGGACAGAGCCTCTTTAATGACCACATCTCCACAAAACCAAGCCTATTTTTGCACAACTCAGCAGCTTTCAGAGTCTCTAAAGGGATTAGGGATTTGGAGGTGGGTGGATAAAAACAGGTTTTAACTAGGTCTATTTGAGACTTTTGAAATATCAATCCTGGGCAAGGCCATTTGATTTCTGTTTCAATGAAAGATGTGGAGTGAAGGCTTGCTCAGCTATGCATACACAATAGATGACATGCTGCACACAGAATCATAAGTGGAACTGTGCAATTATCGCTACATAAACAACATTATCATATACATTGAAATATATCAGTATTGAGTAAAAATATGTACTGTATATTGAGTTGGAGGGAATTGAAAACAGAGGATTGAAGCTAAAAAAAAAACCCCTCAAAGACAGGTCTACACATTCAAAATGACAACACCTTTTTGTTCAAAGAAGAAAAGGAGCTTTAAAAAAAATACCAAAAACACAATGCATCTTTAATACATCTCATTGACGGCATTGTCCTTCCATGACAAGCAGATCTTTATCAGCAAGAGGGAACTCATGTCACTGTAGCATGTTTGAGAGCATTTTTTTTTTGTAATCTGGACCATTGTCTCCCTTTGTTACAATAACCAGACATTTAGAAAATCGCAATAACCATAGGTAATAAGTATTACAGCTCTTTGAATAGAACACAATTTTCAGTATTAGAATAACGCACAGCCAGGCAACATAATACCACCTTCCAGTGCCATATATCCTGCCTTTGCTATACTTTCAAATAAATACAGTTTTGTTTTATACGCGAACATATATACAACTTCATTGGGACCGAAGACCAGTTTTTTGTGCTTCCGATCTGTGGTCTAGTCAATTGCTGCCTCACTACAGCCTGTTGCCGCTTATCTGCATACCAAACCTGGACTGTAAAGACCCTTTTACACAAGCTAATTATCGGGCAAACACTCGTTCATATAACGCTCGTTCCCAATAGTTGCCCTGTGTAAACAAGGTAGCGTTCAGCAGATGAACGAGCAAACGCTCATCCGTCGGCTGATCGTATCGTTATAAAAATGAAAAATATTACCGCTGTCGGCAGCACATCTCCCTGTGTATGCAGGGAGACGTGCGCCGACGTGATAATTATGTACGGGGACTAGCGATCGGAGTAATGAACGCTCGTCCCCATACTAGCTCCTTGTGAAAGGAGCACATGAGACGATCAGAGCAGTCTCGTTGTTCGGTGCTCCCGTGTAAGAGGACCTTTACGTGACTACTGTTGCAATTAGCACCCTCCTGCCTCAGCCATATCTTGACTCCATATCTGCTGCAGATCTTGACTACTATATTTACACAGCACATTTATTGAGCTCAGGAGATTTCACGTGCCTCAAAGTTTTGGAATTTAATGTGATAAAACAAACACCAGGTGTTAATGGTTCAGAACCTCTACATTTTATGGAGTAATAGTGTCAATAGTCTACGGCGCCATGCTGTAATCCTCCGAATTCATGCAAAGGTTTTTTTACTGACGGATTTTGTATGAACCCAACAGAAGATAATCCCATGCACTGTTGGGTGTTGTACTATGGAGGTATTCTTCTTGACTATTACTCCTTAATACTGCACTGTATGGAGGGCAACACATGGCAGCACACAGTTCTGTAGCTTGGAGCCACAGGGACTCAAAATTTGCTATGCCAAATCATAATCACATTGAAAAGCTTTAATGAAACTTGAATTCTGTGAGCACTCTAAGGGTAAGTCCAAATGGAGCGGCCCTGACCCATTCACGATGCGGCACCATGTTCGGCGCGGTTGTCAAATAGCCTGTTAATGGCCGCGTGTTATTGCAGGTAAAACGGCCCTTTACCTGCAAAATCCTGCAGTCATTAATACACCCTTTATGGCTGCATAATTTTGCAGGTAAAGGGCCGTTTCCCCACAATAACACACGGCCATTAATAAGCTATTTGACAGCCGCAACCAAACTTGCTGCCTGTGCGGTTGCTGGCCGCATCACGGCTGGGTAAGAGTCGCTCCGTTTGGGCTCACCCTTATACAAGTTTACATTCATACACTCCAAAACACAAATTAACATTATTTGTCAAACACATTTAATAGAAGTTTTCAATCTGGAGAGAGAAATGAAGTGGGGGGTACACACAAGCTTTTTATATATTTCAATAAGCGCATGGTCATTTGGATTAGATCCAAATGAGGAACAGTGTTTGTGAACCAAGTAATTTTCTACTTTAAAATTAATTCTGCAGAGGGTGATCTCAGACAGACTTAAATTAAACTACATTACACTCTGAGGAAAGAAAATAGCAAATTACAAAAGGATACTGTAGCTTTCCAGAGATGAGAGGGCCAACATCTGCCAAGGGTTACTTTTATCAGAGTAAGTGCTAAATAATATCTGCAGCAATATGACAAACATGTAATTAAATGATGTATGCACAGAAAATGTATTTGCATCAAAGTAATCACCACAGTATAAGGCCGAATTCACACGAGCGTGTTCGGTCCGTGTTACATGGTCCGTATGTCGACCGCATTTCCCGGACCGAACACACTCCAGGGAGCCAGGCTCCTAGCATCAGTTATGTACGATGCCAGGAGTCACTGCCTCGCTGCGGGAAAACAGTCCCGTACTGTAATCCTGTTTTCAGCATGGGACGGTAGTTCGGCAGGGAGGCAGTGACTACTGGCATTGTACATAACTATGATGCTAGGAGCCCGGCTCCCTGCAGTGTGTTCGGTCTGGGAAACTCGGCCGACATGCGGATTGTATATCATGGACCGAAAACGGTCGTGTGCATGGGGTCTAATCAGATTTCACCACTTTGCCACTCCGTAAATAGGTGTAACATAATATAAAAAGGCTTTCTTTGAATTTACCCTTATTCATACTTAGTGTTAGTTAGAACATACCAATCATTTTGTAGTACAAATGGACGGGGGGGGGGGGGGACGACGACAAAGACTGTGATTAGCCATTTACAGATACTTCAGCATAATGAAAAATTACTTGATGATTGTTTTTATTAGAAGATGGTTAAGATTAACAGTCCAGAAAACCATAAATTAATAGTTATCACATGCCATTTGAGTTCAGAGCCTATATAAAAACAGATGACAGTCATGCCATTAACAGTTTTTACAAATAAAAACAGGACGATATTAATGTTGTAATCGGAATTAAAAAGAAAACCATAAGGATGTTTATCCGCTGTAATATATACACTTTCTGTATAGATATAAATTTATGCACTAAAATTTTCCATGTATTGAGCCAGCACACAGAATGCAACAGCTTATTTAAACGAATACATTGTCCATCTGGTCTTCAATGTAGGCAGAGTTGGTGGCTGCCTCTGGCACCACGGGGAGGAGGACAGCTTTAACACGTTCTTATCTTATATTTAGCAACATTTAATTTCCACCCAAGAGGAATGAAAGCGTAAGGGATTGGATATTCATGTCGCTTTACTATATGAATGTTCCGTTTGACCCTTTCCTGTCATAGCCATTTTTTTATTTTTGTTTTCATTTCTTCCTCCCCACCTTTCAAAAGCCATAACTGTTTTATTTTTCAGTCAAAGCCATATGAGGGCTTGTTTTTTGCAGGACGAGTTGTAGTTTTTTCACAGCACCATTTATTGTAGCATACAATCTATTGGAAAACTGGAAAAAAAAATTGTGTGTGTGATGGAATTGGAAAAGAACAGCGATTCCTCAATCTTTTGAGGAATTTCCTTGTTGCAGCTTTCACCATACGGTAAAAACTGTATGTTACCTTTGTTCTACCAGTCAATACGATTGCGGTGATACCAAATTTAGTTGTTTTTTTTTTTTTGTTTTTTTTTAAGTCTTTCTACTTTTACAAGGAAGAAACTAATTTTTAAAATTAAAATTTGTGTTTTGTCGCCACATTCTCAGAACAGAACGATTTTGGGTTACACAAGACTTTTTGATCACTTAATTTCATTTTTTGTGGAATATGAAGTGACCAAAATACAGCAATTCTGGCATTTTCTTTTTTTGTGGCATTCATCGTGTGCGTTAAATAATGGTATATTGTAATAGTTCGGACACTTACAGATGCGGCGATACCAATTTTGTTTATTTTTTACATTACTTTAGAGGAAATATGGGAAAAGGATTTTATTTTTTTTAAATAGATTTTTTTCACGCTACTAAAATAAAACCACTTTATTTGACACATTTTATTAGTCCCCTTAGGGAACTTAAACCAGCGATCATTAAATTGCTGGTACAACACACTGCAATACTAATGTATGGCAGTATATTGTCATTTTTACAGCCCCCTCTTTCTAAATGATTGATCGCAGCATTTAAGGGGTTAAACGGCCAGGAACAGCGTGATTGCTGTTCCTGGATGTTAGACCCGGGTGACCGCGGTAAGACAACCCCTGCGTACGGACCGGGCTCAGCAGGTGAGCCCGCTCCAAACCACCTGCCACACCACGACATACAGGAACAGGTTAAAATGCACATGCATACAGTATAGCAGTCTTATTGCTCTATACAAGCTCATGGTTGTTTGGAGCTATAATGTTCATCTAAGTTTCCAAGACCCTACTGTACCTCAGATGTCACATGGAGTTTTTTTTCTGTTGGATTCGGGCAGAATTATTATTATTTTTTTAGATCTGTGAAAACCCATTAACTACTGGACCTATTTGACATTAAAAGGAATCTGTCATTTGAGAGCAGCATAAAGTAGTGCCAGGGAACCCGATTCGAATGCTCTATTACTTACTTGTCAATGATCAGTCATTTTTATAAAAATACTTTATATGTAGGCTGTATTCATAAGCTTTAGCTAGCCCCACCCACCAGCCGCTGATTGACAGCTTTTTCTCCAAAACTTAGGTAATCTGCCCTAAAATGGTCTTTTCTTAGGTGAACAACTACTAGTGATGTGAAGTTCTGTTCCGCTAAGGAAAAAATCTGAATAAGGGATGGGCTTTTTGTTCCGATCAGCCTGTTTGAGTCATTTTCGTAGAGTTGTCTGACAATATTTTTACATTCGCCCCTTTTAGATAGGGACCTGCTGATTGAAGAGCCCAGAGAACTGCCATTAGCTCTTTGCAATTTGAGGAGTTTCCTTGGATGTTTTGTTTCAAAAAGTGTCCTGAACTACTAATTCCTTTAAAGAGGCTCTGTCACCACATTATAAGTGGCCTATATTGTACATGATGTGATCGGCGCTGTAATGTAAACTACAGCAGTGTTTTTATTTAGCAAAACGATCATTTTTTCGGGAGTTATGACCTATATTATGCTAATGAGTTTCTCAATGGACAACTGGGCGTGTTTTACTATATGACCATGTGGGCATTGTGGAGAGAAGTGTATGACGCTGACCAATCAGCGTCATACACTCCTCTCCATTCATTTACACTGCAGATCGCGATATAGCTATATTGCCATGTGCAGTCACATAAACACACTATAACGCTACTCATGTGTCAGGACAATAAATATACATTACCTCCAGCCAGGACGTGATGTGTATTCATTCTCCTGACCACTTCTGTAGCGTCTGTGATTTACAGCACAGCGAGATCTCGCTGTGAAAGACAGTTTACAGCGTAATCTCGCGAGACTACGCCTGCTATGCTGTAACTCACAGAGACGCTACAGAATTGGTCAGGAAAATGAATACACATCACGTCCTGGCTGGAGGTAATGTATATTCATTGTCATGACACATGAGTAGCGTTATAGTGTGTTTATGTGACTGCACATAGCGATATAGCTATATCACTATCTGCAGTGTAAATGAATGGAGAGAAGTGTATGACGCTGATTGGTCAGCATCATACACTTCTATCCACAACGCCCACTTGGTCATATAGTAAAACACGCCCAGTTGTCCATTGAGAAACTCATTAGCATAAAGCTAATATAGGTCATAACTCCGTCAAAAATGATCGTTTTTCTAAATAAAAAAACACTGCTGTAATCTACATTACAGCGCCAATGATATCATGTACAAGATAGGCTACTTATAATGTGGTGACAGAGCCTCTTTAAGTGAGCTCCCCACCCCCAGTGCCTGGTGTCTGTAGTCAAAATTTGACCAGGGGAGACCCTTTTTAGGTTGTATCCACCATAGTAGGAATTCCAGTCTTTTCAGGAAGAAGCACCTTCTGGTCTAACCCTAAATTTGACCCGTCCCACTGATTCAATACCTCTAGCTAAAGAGGACCTGCAGTTACTTGAGCACAAGGAACACCGTGAATTAACCCAGGAGAGACTTTTCCCTGTGGTTGGAAATTAGGGATTGCTACAGCACAGAGTTGACTGAATGAGTTTGCGTCATCCTTCTCCAGGCAAAAAGTATTTCTGCACCCTGGAACACGGATTTCTGGAATTATATTCTTGGTCTTAAAATCTTCTGAAATCCTTTAAGATTTTCAGAGTCCATGAAATTTGAAGCTGAACTAACTTTGGTGACTTTCCTACCAGCAGAAAGTAATCTAGATATGGAATAAAAATGCTTTCCTCTTCTCTTATGTGGGCTGCCATCTCTGCGACTATTTTTGTGAAAACATAAGGGGCTATGGAGATTTCAAATGATAGAGCACAGAACTGAAGATGCTTTATGTTGGATCGATAATGTACAGCCACCTGCTAAAATTCCTGGAGCAAGCCCGATATGTATGGTTATAAGCAGGTAAGCGTCTTAAATCGATTGATGGCATGAAACATTTTGGAGAGAACAGGTTTATTGTGGATTTTATGGTCTCCATTTGAACTTTTGATAGATAGGAAATTTGTTTAGGGGTTTGAGATTGCGAATTTTCTAGAAAGTGCCGATTGACTATCAGTAACAGGGATGAATGAAATTCCTAACTTTCCTCTTTTAGCAGAACTGGCACCAAAACTCCTTTCCCTATGAGAGCATCTACTGTTACAACCATTGTAGATAGAACCCTTTATTTTTCTTGGAGAATCTCCATCTTCCACCATCTTCTATTTTACACTACGAATTACATTTTCTGGAGAGACCACAAAAACAATCTATTTTTTTTAGGATTGCAATTTGAGAAAAGCCTTCTTCCTGTCTTCCACTTTATGGAGAAGATCGTGCAGAACAGATCCAAAACGAAAAATTCCCTTCATATGGTGCGGCACAAAAAAAGTTTTTGGATCCTGCACCCCCAACCAATTTTTAAGCCATAGAGTTAATTTTGCTTCATTTGATAGAGCAGTAGATCTTGCAGATAGCCTAAGAGCATCTGCAGACACATCAGGCCAGCAGGTTCTCATGGGGCTCTGATTTAAATAGGAGTCTCCAGTTGGTTAAGCCAAATAAGGAGGGATATGGCCTCAACACAAGTTGAGGCTATACTTGGCTTAAAAGCTGCCAAAGACTACCAGGTCTTTCTGAGGAAGTGGTCTGCCTTCTTGTCCATTGGATCCCTCAAGAACCCCATATTTTCAAAGGGATACTTTAGCTATGGGACTGTGTCCTTTTGGGGATGTGTCCAAGGAAGCAGTTTCCCCTTCATTAAACTTTTTCTCTTCAACTGATCTTGGAATAAATACCTTCTGTTTTTTTCCCATTCTTTGAAGATTAATAACCAAAGGTTCTTGTGAATGGGGAAAAGTCGCTTACATCTGGATTCTAATCCCTCAAAAACGATATATGGAGTTGATCTATTCGCTCATAACTTGTCCCCTCTTATTGTAGCCCTGACTGCATTAAGCAATGGTTTGGTTTCTTCAGGGGGAAAGACTAGTTTCCCCAGAGTTATCCATTTTCCGACAGCCTTTCATCTTCAGAACTAGAAGCTGAAGAGACATTAACCGCTGAGTAAGTACTCAGACATCAGATCATTTGCGTAAAGATTTAAGGGATTTGTGTACTTTTATCATAGATCTCATGTTTCAATAGGGAAAGAGAAATTTCAGAAACCATTTTATTAATAAAGGCTGAACATGTGGAATTTTCAGTAAGAAGTAAACCGTTTCTTACTACAAATTTAACATTCTCTGGTGCGACTTTTAAATAAGGACTTTCTAGGGCCATCTTCCCCTAACATAAATATTCATAATAAGCATTAGATGTGTATATGGAATATCAAAATATAAAGACTTGCCACCCCAATAGTGCGACTATCCATGGTACAATGCTTGGGGTATGTAGGGGTCCATCAGAAGTATCGCACTTGTTTCACTCTACAAAGGCCTTTATGGACCGGTGAGGTCACAGTATTTTGTGGCTGCCTGAAGCGAAGATAAGCTGGCTAGAACTTCCAATAGAAGTGACTTTCTGGCAGACATGCCACAAAGAAATAGTCTTCCCACTGAAAAATTGGTGTGCCACAAGCGTGTGACAATCTTCCTGTCATTTTCAGTACGAGCGTCTCCATGCCTTATTTCTGGTCACACCGGAAAGACTGACCTCTTCCCCTCCAGTTTTGTACAGTGTCGGGCCCAATGTCCGGTTGGCCACATGACATTACGAAAACTACCCGCCCCGTGCCAGCCTAGGACAGAACTACATTGCTGAACGCTCTTGAAGGATAAAGAGAGGAGAAGGATAGAAGCGTATCAGTCTGCACCCAGACCGCCAGCACCATAAGTGCTTGACTAACTGAAATCATGGCAACAGATTCCCCAAGCAGAGTGAGTAGTATCAGCTTCCCAGGCATAGGGAAACCCAGCAACTACCAAGACCATTAAGGCCTGGCTCCAGGTCCACCTAATTATTGCAATGTATTATAATTTTTATCAACTTCTCTGGCAGGGCATAATAGGAGAAAAAAATTGGCAGGCCTGGGTGCCAACATAAGGCACGACTACCGTTGACCCCAACCCCCTCATTCTAATGGCTTAAATGCCACAGTCATTATTAACTGCGGAATCTAAGTGGTTAAACGGCCAGTATTTACTCGGACATTGATGCAGGCGCAAACAGAAGGCACTGTCAGTCGAGCCGTCAGTGTTAACCGACTAATACGGCTCATACTAGCTGTCTGCAGAAGTGAAACAGTTTAATATTTTTTAGTTATTTTCTTCTCCACACCCCAAAAGCTATAACATTTTTTTTTCTGTCGACAATCGTTTGAGGGCCTGTTTTTTTTTTTAGCAGGATGATCAGTTTTCATTTATACCATTGATAACTTAATTTTTCTTGGGAGGCAGGATGAAAAGAAAACAATTGTGGAAAGGCCTTTCATAGACATTTCTTTGAGGCATTCACTGTGCGGGTTAAATATCATGATAATTTTATAGTACAGGTCATTACAAATGTGGTGATAAACTTGTAACTTGTTTTTTTTTACATAATAAAGCATTTTTACATTAAAAAAAGGATTATTATTTTAACTCTTAATTTTTACACATTTACCAAAACAGGGGACTTAAACATGTGATCACTTCCATAATACACGGCACTACTAATGTAGTGAAGTGTAATATGCCTGTCTTGTTGCATCATGGGAGCGTCAATGGGCTGACAGATGGATACCTCTCCATCTGTCAAACTCCTTACATGCCGTGGCTCCTATTGACCCTGGCATTTAAGGGGTTTAATAGCCGGGATCTGAGCTAGCGCCGATCTCACAGTTGCAGCAGGATGCCAGATGTTCTAGCTAAAAGCCACTGCCGATGGTGTGGGCTCAGCTCCCCAGAACACGCTGTACATGTAGTCGCATTAATGACCTACCCCCATGCCCTAAATATATGGTTGATAAAACTTAGATTTTATCAGTATAAGGCTGGGTTCCCATGTAGCGTAAACACTGCAGAATTTACGCAACATAATTCTGTGGGGAAATTATGTAGCATTTACAGTAGCAGCAATGTGGATGAGATTTAGATAACCTCATGCCCATGCTGTGGAAAAAAACGCAGCGTAAACATTAATACATTGACCAGCGGTGCAGAATTAAAATCCGCGGCATGTCAATTTATGCTGCGTTTTCGTGCATTTTTTATTGCAGGTTTTCCCCCATTGAATTTAAATGGGGATACAAAACCTGTAACAGAAAGCCAAGTGTTGCGACAGAATCACAGCGATTCCACCGCAATAAATAAGTCATACTTACCCAGAACTCTTCTTCTTGCATTCCAGCCTCCTTGGATGTCGTTTCATCCTGTGTGACCACTGCAGCCAATCCCAAGCTGCAGCGTCATCTTAGGAGGCCGGACTATGCACAGAAAAGAGGGAGGGGGTAAGTATGGATGCTTTTTTTTCTCGCAGCACTGCATTGCACAGCGGAAATTTGTTAGAAAAGCATCACCACATTTTTGGGACGGACGATGCTACGGGTTCCAGGTCGGATACGCTGCACAGTTTTTACGCAGCTTATCCAACTCGTGGGAACCTGGCCTTAGGATTAGATTGTGTGTCAGAGGCACACAAAAACCACTTTCAGCCAAAACATTAGTCTAGCTGACAGATTTGGCATACAGCTGTGTTATGCAGCTTCTATATATAGTGGATACATCGAAGCTGCAGGGCAAAAACAAAATACAATTTTTAATAAATTTATAATATAAAAATGTTTAGTATGCCAAAACACATACAACCCCCAAAAAAATAAAAAAAAATAAAAACACACCACAGCAAAGAAAATCTTAGCCTGTAAGTTATGATGGTTTTAGAGTAATCAAATCAGACATTTTGAAGATTTTTTCCATTTGTTCACAATGGCAAAAAAAAATGCTGTAAGACAATACAAAAAACATTCAACATTAAACCCTTAACGACGAGTGACCGATATATATCAGTCACAAGCAGATGCTAGTACCCACTTCGTGACCGATATATCCGTCACTCTGATCTCATGGGTACTGCCACTGTACCCACGAGATCAGCTGCAGGACCATTGGTATTCTACACAGCCAGGCTCCTGCCACAACTGCCGGAATCTAAGAGCTCTCCGATTCTGGCAGTTTAACCCCTTAGATGCTGTAGTCCATAGCGACCACGGCATTTAAGGTGTTTGACAGAGGGAGGGAGCTCCCTCTGTCACCCCATCGGCACACCTGCGACGCGATCGCTGGACACCAATGAGTTTCCATGGCAGCTGGGGGCCTAACAAAGGCCCCCAAGTCTGCCTTCAGCAACTGTCTATTATGCCGTGCTTGCTTGTCGGATTTACAGAGGCAGACAATGCTTTGTATACTAAGTATACCAAAGCATTATATCTGTGATCAGAAGATCGCAAAATGAGGTCCCCTAGTGTGTCTATAAAAACGAACAATAAAAAGAACCAAAAACACGTATGGTAACGACTAGAACAATGAAGTTAAAACATTAAACCGCCGAGTGAACAGCATCCCAAAAAAAATGTTTTACCCATTCTCCCCACAAAATGAAAAGTTAAATCTATAAGTCCCATGTACCCCAAAATAGTACCACTAAAAACTACACCTTGCCCAGCAAAAAAACAAGCCAACATAAAGCTACATAGACAGAATGATAGAAAAGTTATGGCTCTTGGAATGCAGCAAAGTATTATTATTTTATTTTTTAAGGGTTGTTATTGTGCAAACATAGGAAAACATAAAACCTTTACATATTTGTTATCCCCGTAATTGAGCTGACCCATATAATAAAAAAGGTAACATGTTATTTACACCGCATAGTGAGCTACATAAAATTTATAAAGCGAAAATCAATGCAGGAATAGGTCTTTATTTTCAATTCTCTCCTAAAATAAAGGTAATCAATATAATATATGCATCCAAAAATGGTGTAATTGAAAAATACAACTTGTCCAACAAAAAACAAGCCCTTATACAGCTATATTGACGTAATAATAAAAATAAAATAAAGTTATGTCTCTTGGAATGCGATAAAAAAAAATAATACTTTGTCATTAAGGCCAAAAAAAGCCTCATCATTAAGGGTTAAATATTTTGTTTTGCTTTTAGTGCAAGGGAATCTAGAACGTAAAGTCTACAGTAAATAAAATCCCTTTGAGAACGGCGCTCATTCAAGAAAATATAAAATTGGAATGTAAAGCGAGTTTTTCAAATCCTCACAGGAAGCATTTAAGGGTAAAGCAATTCAGTACTATTACACCAGGAGACTAGGGCAAATGAAGTGTCAAGTGTAATTTTAAGTCTACAGTTTCAAACTGCACAGAGGTGCTTCAGGCCATGGGTAATGTTTGCAAATGACACACTCACCGAGCAGGCAACTACAATGATGAAGAGTCCAGCAATCTTCAGATTTTTTAAGAAGCACCTTATGAAAAAAAAAGAAAATCAATATAAAAAAAAAACCAAACTGATTTAAGTATAGAACTGTGAAGGAGAAATATTAATGTTACTAATACGCTTTTAAAAGGGGCTCATCCCTGGCCGTTATTAACAGGAATAACAATCCAACTTGCCATACAGGCAGCCTAGTAGTACTACAAGGCCCAGCATTCCCTGAGTGCACTGCCGCGAGGCTGATTGAAATTCTCATTCATTGCCATTTGCCAAGCCAGTGTCCGTGTGTGAATACGCTTTTAAAAAGGGGCTCATCCCTGGCCGTTATGAACAGGATAACAATCCAACTTGCCATACAGGCAGCCTAGTAGTACTACAAGGCCCAGCATTCCCTGAGTGCACTGCAGCGAGGCTGATTGAAATTCTCATTCATTGCCATTTGCCAAGCCAGTGTCCGTGTGTGAATACGCTTTTAAAAGGGGCTCATCCCTGGCCGTTATTAACAGGAATAACAATCCAACTTGCCATACAGGCAGCCTAGAAGTGCTACAAGGCCCAGCATTCCCTGAGTGCACTGCCGCGAGGCTGATTGAAATTCTCATTCATTGCCATTTGCCAAGCCAGTGTCCGTGTGTGAATACGCTTTTAAAAGGGGCTCATCCCTGGCCGTTATTAACAGGAATAACAATCCAACTTGCCATACAGGCAGCCTAGAAGTACTACAAGGCCCAGCATTCCCTGAGTGAACTGCAGCGAGGCTGATTGAAATTCTCATTCATTGCCATTTGCCAAGCCAGTGTCCGTGTGTGAATACGCTTTTAAAAGGGGCTCTGAAATGTCTGGGAAAAAAAAGGTTGTGAAAGGACGGGGTAGAGGAAGAAACACCCATGCCGTCTCCTCTTCCAGTCCAAATGTTGGATCTGTTGGTGCCAGACCCAGTAGCAGCATTTGTGGCACAAGACATGTGCCCAGTTCCACTAGTAGCAGCTGCCATGTGCCTGCTCGTAGTAGTATCAGCAAGCCAGACTTGTCCATCTCCTCCGGTGGGCGGGTTACTTTAGACAATACGGCCATTGTGGACTGGTTGGCTGGCTCGCGGTCATCTCAGCAGGAAGACTGACGATCTGGCTTCAAGCCAGGTTTCGTTGGATTCCAGATCCTCTACAGTTCCTTGGCACGGTGACAGTAGTAATATAGGTATTTCTAGCGTTTCATCTATGTCTTCGCTCCCCCTTCCTAGCGGGAAGCCATCTTTCCTGAGAGTCCTAAGGAGACATCTCCTCGGGTGCGAAGGAAGATACTGAACAACATAGTGATGATGATGATTTGTTTTCCGCGAGTCAGCCAACGGAGTGTGTTGCGGCGGGGGTGGAGGTGGAAGCGGTGACCGAGACGCATAGCTGTGGTAGTGGGGGTGTTGGTGGTGGTAGCCGTGGTGGCAGACGCAGTAATGAGGGGGGGCATGGAGCCCGCCATGATGTCACATCACATTCACAACACAGTGACAGAAGTGGCGGGGATGATGAGGAAGGCTATGATGATGATGTTGTTTTAGACAGGACGTGGGAACCAGGTGACGAGGTGATGACGGCGTCAGAGGAGGAGGGTAGTAGTGGCGGCACTGGACGTGATAAACAGCCAAGCCGAGGTAGGGGCAGAAGTCAACCTGCAAAACGTTGCAGCGGTAGGGTCAGCTCAGGAGCCGGTGACGGCGACACAGATGCTGGTGTAGGCTCCCGAAAAAAGCCTGCCAGACAAGGGGCAAGCTCGGGTGGTTGTGGTGGTGGTGGTGGTGGACGTGGTACTACCTCTTTATGGTACTCTGCCGTGTGGCAATTTTTCTGTACCTTCCCGGAGGAGGAAAACATGGCACAGTGCCGTATCTGCAAGCAGAAAGTAAGGCGTGGGCAGGGCAGCAATGTAGGAACTACTGCTCTACGTAAACACATGGAACGGCATCACAAGGCCATGTGGGACAATCAACATGCCCCACCATCATGTACATCTAATGAAGACCCCTCTTCCGCTGCTGCTGCTGCTCTGAGTCCCTGTCATCTAAGTAGTAGCCAGGCCTTATCCACCATGTCATTGTCATCATCATCATCACTGTCATCTAGTGCTCCTCCTATGTCCCGTCAGTTATCCATTACGGAATCGTTGTCCAATAAGCAACAATATATACCCAGTCATCCACTTGTCGTGTGGCTTAATTCACACCTGGCTAAGTTGTTGGTGGTGCAGTCGCTGCCGTACCACCTGGTCGACTCCGCCGGCTTCAAGCAATTGATGGCGTGCGCTCAGCCTAGGTGGCGAATACCTAGCCGACATTACTTCTCCAAAACAGCTGTCCCTGCCTTGCACAAGCATTTGGAGGAAAAGGTGTCCAAGTCCTTGCAATTATCCGTGTGCAGCAGGGTACATGTCACCGTCGACACGTGGAGCAGCAACTATGGGCAGGGACAGTACATGTCTTTCACGGCCCACTGGGTCAATATTTTGCAGTCCGATGCACCACCGCAGCAATGCCAGGCATTACCACCTCCACGCTTGTATGTTTCTAGTTCAACTCCGGACACCAGGCGCCTACCATCCTTCTCCTCCTACTCCTCCTCCTCCTTGCCTTCCTCCTTGGAGGTCTTCCCGTCCCCGACAGGACACAGCGTATCTTCCACTCCTCCTCCCTCCTCTTTTCATAGGTGCAAGGTGAAGCGCCACAACGCTGTCTTACACCTGCTGAGCCTGGGCGAGAAAAGCCACACAGGGCAGGAGCTGCTGCTGTGCATCAAGGAGGAAATCGCACGCTGGCTGTCTCCTCTGAAACTCACACTGGGCAATGTTGTCTCTGATAACGGCAAGAACGTTGTGGCTGCAATGCGTCTAGGTCACCTGACACATGCTCCTTGCATGGCACATGTGATCAATCTGGTCATAACACGCTTCTTAAAGTCATATGTTGGTTTGAAGGGTGTGCTGGCCATGTCCAGGAGGGTTTGCTTTCGCTTTAGACGTTCGTATGCATTTAAGCACGCCCTCCTGCAATTGCAGCGTCAAAACAATCTCCCAGAACACAGCCTGATTTGTGACGTTCCAACACGATGGAATTCCACCCTGCACATGTTGGACCATCTGTACGAACAGCGGAAAGCCGTGAATGATTTCCTGATGCAGCAGACGGGCAGCGTTTGGAGCCAGTGTAATTTCGAGCTCAGGCACTGGCAGCTGGTTAGAGACGCATGTCGCGTTTTGAGGCCCTTTGAAGAGGCCACACGATTTGTGAGCCGTGACGCTACCGGAATGAACGATGTTATGCCGCTGATATTCATTATGGAGCAAACGCTCACAGCGATGATTCAGCAAAGGATGGAGGAAGGATCACATCTGGCTATGGATGTTGAGGAGGAGGAGGAGGAGGATGAGGAAACAGGACCTGAAGAGGAGCTGGATTTGGAGATGGAATCACAGGAAGGGATAGGGGACGAGGCAGCCGCACAACATGACAGTGATGGTGGTGATGACGAGTCTGACGACGACCTTGATGATGGACAACCATGGCAGTATGGGGCGGAGATGGAACCAACCGGGCCCTCTGAAACGCTGGCCAGGATGGCGAGCTGTATGCTTCGTTACTTGCGCGCTGACTGTCGTATTGTTAGCATGAAGCAAAGAGATGAGTACTGGATAGCCACACTTTTAGACCCTCGGTATAAAGCCAGAATGGGGGAGTTTTTTGCGCCTTCCGAGAGGGAGGCAAAATTGGCTTATTATAGAGAGAAGCTATGCAGCCAGCTTGGCATGGCTTTCAAACGGCAGACACCCGCTGCAAGCATGTCTGACCGGGGGGCCACTCTCCGCTCCCCACTGTCTCATCGTTCCACCGCCTCTGGCAGAGCTACCTCTGCAATAGGCGGCAGCCGTGGCAGCAGCGGCAGCAGCAGCAGCAGCAGCCAATTCAGTTTGGAAAATATGATGACAACATTTTTACATCCAATACCCCGACCTGACACACATCGTAGCACTAGTCACCAAAGGGATGTTCACCATCTCCAGGTGCAGCACCTAAACAACCAGGTTCACTCGTACTTGGACTGTGCCCTTTCTTCGTCAGAAATGCTGATCCCAGACCCCATGGACTTCTGGGTCAGCAGATTGGATCATTGGCAAGAACTGGCCCAGTTTGCCATGGGTGTACTGTCTTGTCCACCCTCCAGTGTAGCGTCAGAGAGGGTATTCAGCGCAGCAGGGGGCTTCGTCACCCCTAAGCGAACAAGATTGTCCGCCAACAGCTTGGAAAATCTCACGTTTCTGAAAATGAATCAAGCGTGGATCGGTGAGGATTTTAAAACCCCTGTGCCTGATGCCACTGATTAGATCTGACATTGCTGCTGCTGCTGCCGCTGCCGCCTGCTACTGCTGCCTGCTACTATGGGATTCTGTCCTGTCCACTCTTTTTTTAATGTGCCGCTGTTGGTGCTGCAGCTGCTACTACTTCTACCACCAATCCACCCCAGTGCCGTCTGCTACAAGCAGGCCTGCCCCACCAGAGGGCTTTGTCCTGTGACTCTCCAGTCTCTTTTTTTAATGTGCTGCTACTACTGCTACTACTGTCTGCTTGCACCCTTGCTGTCTGTGTTGGCTACCTCGACTACTACCACCAATACACCTCCACTGCCGCCCGTCTGCTACAAGCAGGCCTGAGGCCTGCCCCACCACAGGGCTTTGTCCTCCTGTGACTGTCCAGTCTCTTTTTTTTAATGTGCTGCTACTACTGCTACTACTGCTTGCACCCTTGCTGTCTGTGTTGGCTAGTACCTCTACTACCACCAATACACCTACACTGCCGCCCGTCTGCTACAAGCAGGCCTACCCCACCACAGGGCTATGTCCTGTGACTGTCGTCCAGTCTCTTTTTTTAATGTGCTGCTGCTACTACCAGTCTACTACCCTTGCTGTCTGTGTTGGCTAGTCTACCTCTACTACCACCAATACACCTCCACTGCCGTCTGCTACAAGCAGGCCTGAGGCCTGCCCCACCACAGGGCTATGTCCTTCTGTGACTGTCCAGTCTCTTTTTTTAATGTGCTGCTACTACTGCTTGCACCCTTGCTGTCTGTGTTGGCTACCTCGACTACTACCACCAATACACCTCCACTGCCGCCCGTCTGCTACAAGCAGGCCTGCCCCACCACAGGGCTTTGTCCTCCTGTGACTGTCCAGTCTCTTTTTTTTAATGTGCTGCTACTACTGCTACTACTGCTTGCACCCTTGCTGTCTGTGTTGGCTAGTACCTCTACTACCACCAATACACCTCCACTGCCGCCCGTCTGCTACAAGCAGGCCTGCCCCACCACAGGGCTTTGTCCTGTGACTGTCGTCCAGTGTCTTTTAATGTGCTGCTACTACTCACCCTTGCCAATAAAAAGGGTCAATTTTTGGAGGGCTTGTGAAAAGCCATTGCTTGTTGCTTTAATGCTTTTACATCCATGTATGGAAGAACCCCGGCAGGCATCTGCCAATAAAAAGGGTCAATTTTTGGAGGGCTTGTGAAAAGCCATTGCTTGTTGCTTTAATGCTTTTACATCCATGTATGGAAGAACCCCGGCAGGCATCTGCCAATAAAAAGGGTCAATTTTTGGAGGGCTTGTCAAAAGCCATTGCTTGTTGCTTTTACATCCATGTATGGAAAAACCCCGGCAGGCATCTGCCAATAAAAAGGGTCAATTTTTGGAGGGCTTGTGAAAAGCCATTGCTTGTTGCTTTAATGCTTTTACATCCATGTATGGAAGAACCCCGGCAGGCATCTGCCAATAAAAAGGGTCAATTTTTGGAGGGCTTGTGAAAAGCCATTGCTTGTTGCTTTAATGCTTTTACATCCATGTATGGAAGAACCCCGGCAGGCATCTGCCAATAAAAAGGGTCAATTTTTGGAGGGCTTGTCAAAAGCCATTGCTTCTTCTTTTACCACCTTATATGTATGAACCCTGGCAGGCATCAGCCGCCTAAAATGGTTAATTTTTGTACCTTTTTTAACAATGCATTAAGCATACAACATGCACAAGTGCAGTGGTTTCTGTTAGTTATCTCCGTGTCCCATCCGTTTTCCTAGAGCCATACATGTTGGCGTAACTTTGACACCAACTTTGCATTAAAGACAGCTCAAAAGTACTTGGATACACTCATGGGTGACCTAAGAGTGTTATACAGGGCTTCTAGGGCTTTAAAACAGTGTTATACACGATTTTTAGGGGCTTTCTTGTATTACAGGTTCGGTCAGAACTAGTTCGGTCCGAATCGAACTTTTGCACGAAATTCGGCGAACCGAACTTTTCATAAGTTCGCTCATCTCTACTTATGAGAAATAAAATCAGTAGTGTAGATCAACTGAATATACACCATAGACTAAAAGCCCTATTACACGGGCTAAGGAGCAGACAAACGAGCACTCATACGAACGCTCGTTTCCGATCGGCCCCTTGTAAACATGGCAGTGATCAGACAACAAACTAGCAAATGCTCATTCGTCAGCTGATCGGGTATTTTATGCTGCATTAAAATGGTTGCTTGTTGGCAGCACATCTCCCAGTGCAAACAGGGAATGTGCTGCGGATAATACGCAAACTGTAGGAGAATTAACAATACAGCCCATAGAGCCACGATCATTGCTCCTTGTACACTAAGAAAACCAGTGATAATCAAGTAATTATCGTCGATTGGTGCTGGTTACCGGGCAGGGATCAGACCATGTAAAAGGGCCCCAAGATGTCATACGTTCATAATCCCACTGAAGTTATTCGTGCAATTATTCAGATATGAAAGGCAGAAGGGGAAAAATAAGCCCACATTGCAGCCTGAAGTGAACCGAGTTCCATATTACTATTAATAGCTAGCGGAAAACTTATGCGAGGGTTTAGAAAAGGTTCACGTTTAAAATAGTATATGCATGAAATATTTTTGTGTATCACCCGGTTGGCCAGTGTAAATGGGCCTTAAAGCCCATTTAATTAACTTTATTATGTTGAGTTCATCTGCTATATAGTTTACATGGCTCATTTACATATCCAACAAATTGGCCCTCACTTTTATGAGCCCCATAGCAACTGATAACGGCAAAAACATTGGATTGGGCACAAATGTCAGGCCAGCTTTATTCATGTATACAGGCTTAGCAAACCATCTCTAGAACGAGCGTCACTTGACCATTTACTGCCTTGCCCTGCGGTTTCCACAACTTCCTTAGAAAATCAATAGAGGCGCGCACATGCACTGCCACCTTTCCATGAATTCTCCCGTGGATATGACAAGTGTCTTAGATGGGAATACTAGCCATTTTCAATTAACGCTCTTGTATGAATTCCTCATTTGTGAGATGTAAAAGCTCAATAACTCTTTACACCTCTGCAGATGCATTACCTTAGTTTAGAAGAGTTCAGTTTTTCTTGAATGTTGTCAAGGAGTTCATACTTTTCGGAGGAGGCAGATCGAGAAAGGCTGCCAACCTCACTTCCAAGGCGACACCGTTGCTCATACTCTGAAGAGCTGTTCTCCCATGATTCCATACCATAGATTAAATCTGATCTGTTAAGTGCAACATATTGAGTTGTGTTAAAAAAAAGCAAAAAAATAAATAAATAGGTGTGATTTAGCGCTGCGCCCCCTCCTAGGTTTTACCTGCACAGCAGAGCTCCCGGCCATGCAGGGAACTACAACAGGATACATAGAAATATACAGTATCTCACCTCCCCCTAAAGTTTCCAAAAGGTCTAGATGCAATAATTGCAAAATAATAAAACGGGAAGGAAAGCAACATATAAAAAGCCCTGCCAATTGAATAGATAACGTAACAATGAAAGCACATGTAATGTCTAATCCTTCAATATTGCTTTAAGCATTATAGAAACAGAAGAGTTATAAAATTGAAGTTTTTCTCAGATTGTGAAATAAAATGGACCCACTAAAAGATAAAACATTTATACATTAGCAGTTGTACAATTTATAATATGAAACAGACGAGCTTCCATTCAACAACAAATACATGGTTTCAGAAGTCAAGTCGTGAGAATAATGCCAAACAGTGATGCCCTATTCCATGAGATCTATTAGTTCCTTGTATCTTACCTTATACTGACCTAGGGGTCAGTATTGGGCCCTATTCTCTAATATATTTATTAATGACCTTGTAGAGGGATTGCACAGTAATATACATTTTTGCAGATGCTATACTATGTAAGGTATTTAACACAACGGAGGATACTACTATAAATGAATCTGGAGAAGTTGGAGTAGCAAATGAGGTTTAACACTGACAAATGTAAGATTATGCACTTGGTAAGGGAAAACACATGTTACCGTTACATACTAAATGGGAAAGCACTGAGGAACTCTGGATAAGGACTTGGGTTGCTACAGTTAAGTTTGCGGTCAACTAAAATTCCAGTGTCACAGCCGCTACCAAGGCAAATAGGATCATGGGGTGCATCGAAAGGGCCATAGATGCACATGACGGAAACATCATTCTACAACTCCCCAGTTATGGGTACTGGATTTCTGGAGATGGGACGCTGATCCATGGGATTTATTCAGATTTCCATATTTGAAGTCTGAAAGGATTTTTTTCCCCATAGATAAGGAAACTTGGCTTTTGCCTCATGGGGTTTTTTTCCTTATTCTGGATCAACATTGCTGAATAATCAGCTGAACTTCTGGTTTTTTTTCAGCCTCACATACTACGTTACTAGGTTACATATTGCTAACAGTTTACCCATTCCTAAATTTTTTATAAATTATAGGAGAATGCTTAGCAAGTGATTTTAATTTTATTAGAGGATATAAAAAAAATGTTAGATAAAAAATAAAATTTCCAAAAGCACAGGAGCTTTCAAAGCATTTGTGATCAAAACCTTGGACAGTAACAAATTAAATACAAAAACATTTCATGGGAGTGCAAATTATTTCTTGACTTCAACTAGAGCCTCATTTAGTCAAAATGTTTGCAAAGTGTAAAGAAAATGCTCAGTTTACCCAAGTATAAATGAAAATACCTGCATTTCATTAGAATATATATTATAGAATAATATTTCATGTTAGGTACAGTAGCCAATTCAGGAGTTTGCTCTACAGAATAGGAATGCAATTTCTTCCTCTATTTTGTTGACTATGTGATCTGTCATACTGCCATTTTCAGGACACCATCAAATCTTTATTTTACAAATATACCTGGGAGCCCTGCCATTCAGTGGATTCCCTGCCATTTTCCTGGGGGTTCACAATTAATTCTAGTTATGTGATTATCAGTGGTGGCCACATCTTTGTGGACATGTCAACCTTGCTATTTTACTATCGGGAACACATTTTTGGACAAGCACTTTAACTCAAAAATGAACAGTGGACCAGGCAGCCAACCATACATTTCCCACTCAGGTCTCATTTGAATGAGCACCATGTAACACCACATTTGGCTGCTGCAGGGTAAAATGTTCAGCAGCCGGCACTTTCACCGGCAATAACATCCGATTGCCAGGGGGTCTCGGCTGCTTGACCCGCAATGATCCGCAGCATCTTCTCAGTTATAGAAGGACTTGTCCAGATGGGAAAAAAACATTTTAATAGTTTTATGAAAGAATTATAGAAGCTTTATTTCACAAGTACAGTTCACACAGGATAAAAATCCAATGTATGTCCTCAAATCCAGTCAGGTTGTTTTTTTTTACCTATATGTGAATAAGTTCTTTTGTAAAAGCCTATTCACATACACATTAAACTGTACTTTGTTGCAGATTATTAGTGCAAAATTAGGTACCTTTTACAACGGCAAACAAGCGCTTATTCATGATGTAGCACGTCGATCAGCGCTCATTTAGCTTCATTTACATGGAGCAACAATTGAACTGTATAAGGACAAACAAGATCGTTCATACCAATACAGTTTACATCATAGTCCGCATCGTGTACCCGGTTTACACGAGAAGCTTCGCTGCCAACAATGATGCTCAGGACTGCATGAAAGATGCGTTCAGCTAACAAATGAGCGTTTGCTTGTTTGTCAGCTGATCACTGGTCCTTTTTACGCAGGTTGATTATGGCGAACAAGCGTTTCCTTCTCCCGATCAGCCAATGTAGAAGGGCCTTTACCATCCCTCCAACTATCACCAGCAGGAGGCCATTAGACTCTAGCAAATCCTATAGCATAATGAATACAAACACTTTTATACTACAATTCAGTTAGTGTATAAGTTTTAAACATTTTATTATGGCCTTAACCCTTCAGCGATTTGCAAAAAATAAAATAAAAATAGAGATATCTGGTAGAAGCAACACAGTTAACATGTAAAGAATGTCCCTCGATTTATGCTCAAAGAAGTCTCAAAGAATGACTGCCGGTGAGATTTCTCACCATGTAGACGAGCACGCCAGGGTTTCCTAGGAAACAGCTTTCCTGACATGTTTTTTTGATGCACTCTTATCTGAGCAGCAATCCATGCATTTGACACAGACATTCCTCATTTCCACACTGCAAATGAGAATAAACTGTCTAGCATTATAAAGGCATCACAATCGTGAAGATAGATCGGTAGCCTTTAGCGCATATCACATGAATGTAAACACTATTGTTCTGTCTCAGGAAGAAAGTTGAGTTCTCGTTTCATATAACTTATTTTTATTTTTTTTGCAAGAAAGCAGCCGTCTTTTGAAATCACGCACTGTGTGGAGAAACATGAAAGTGGCGCTTTTCTTTTTCACAGACACTTAACAGGCATTGTATAAAAAAATTAATTAAAAAAAAGTCACAAATGTTTCCAACTTTGGTTCTCTGTGATGCAAGTTATTATGTGGATGTATAAAACAGTTTAAAAAACAAAATTCTTTCCTATGCATATATGGATAAAACGGTTCTCACTGATGTTCTCCACATATTTCTGTTCCATTATTAGTCTTTACAATCCCTTATGCTTCTGTTGAAAATTGACACATTATGAATCCATTAGACTAAAGTCTTAATGCCAGAGTGATCTGACATGCAGCCAGTAATGCCCCTCTGTGCAATCCACAGCAGAACAGACAACATGGAAGATGTATCAAAATGGACCAGTTAACTATGGCAGTCCGGTCACTGCTTTAATTTTGCAAAACGCCCCTGGAAAATGAGACTTTGAATCGGATTGGTTGCCTCCACTTTATTTGCAACAGTTTTTTTTATATATATCTTCCCCTAACTTTCCCTTAAAGGCTGCGTACACATTAGACAATAATAAATAATAATAAAGTGCAACTTTCAAAATGCTTTATTACAAATTTTAACTTTTTGAGATACAGCTTTTTGTATTCTGTATACAGAGCAGCTGTATCTAGCGGTGAAGCCTGTATCTGTCAGTTTCACGGGACTGAAGGGTTCAGTGTCAGCGGGTCATGCGGGTCTGACACGTAGGATCGAACGGCTATCGATCCCATCTAAGTTCATAACTTAGATGTGATCGATTACAGGTGGATCCAGCATACCTGACACACACGTTTCAGCGCTAGATACAGCAGCTCTGTATGCAGAATACAAAGCAGCTGTATCTCAAAGTAAAATATAAGTTTTAATAAAAAGTATTTTGAAAGATGCACGAAGCACACCGATAGACATTTTTATAAAATAAAAATATTTTATAAAAGGTGTACATAGCCTTTAATGCGAGACATATACCATTTTTATTGGTAAGTATAAAGGGCAGGCAGTGGGGAACGTGGGGCAAGACTCAGAGGACCAGAGACATGGAATTTAGTCAGACTATATGGCTTTATCGATCAACTACAACCTCACTAACATAAGCAGAATGCAATTTTTTTCATTTGGATCCCTTGAATTAGCTGGTCACGTTTAACCTGCCATAGGACACTGAAGCAAGGCCAGAAGCTTCTGTCAGATTGCAGCCATATCGTGCCTTTCCTTTTTTGCAGGTGGATATGATGCAAATACTAAGAAAGATGTGATGTTCCTATAGTGAACAGCAGGATTTCAACATCATTCAATTTACATTTTAGTGTGGCCCCTTTTAGTACAATGTGGCCCTCAATCGAAAATGGCTTTGCATCCCAAGTTAAAAAGAAAAGGACAGTTTTTCCAAAACCTACTAGCCTACTACCTCACATGAAAACCATTTTTAAGAGAGAATACATTTAAAAGGCTATTTTATGTGTGTTTACGTTGTCGACAAATAGTCTTGTAAAGGATTCATTACAGGTTGGCAAGAGGTTGGAATCGGTTTTATTCAATATAATTATGGACAGGGAATCATTACATAATTGAGATATGCAATGAGGTCCACAAACTACACATATTCGTTAACTAACTTATGAGTTTGCCATATTTTATTGAAATTCAATTCACCTAATTTCAGTCGGTTTGATCCAGGTGTTTGTCACTGGTAGTTGTTGACCGTAGATATTTTAAAAATTAAATGTTATTCTGAGATTTCAAATTCTCTCGTCAGTTGCCAAAGATCATGATTGATATTTGCAGAACGTCAATCTCCGTAATCTGATCCCTAATGCTATCTTTCCTTGATAGTAAAAGATTACAGAAATGAAACAGTGCTGGCAGAGAAGAACTTACAAAAGATGTGATACAGCGTTCCCGATCACTTGTCCCATAAGCGGCAACTAAGCAGGCTGTGTACAGATGTAGCGCTCTTGACTCTTCAGGCGTTAAATACAAGGTGGCAAAAAACCTTCAACTTGTCTTAATGGCATAAGTGAGAAGTTATCATGCTGCAGAAAGTTAGCGGAGCCAAGATAAGGATTGCTACATGTGTACATTAACGGCCATGCTAGCTAATGTTTAAAATTCTAGATCTCTAAGTCACTGAGTTTCATCCACAGTGTAACCTACAGGCATCAGGAGACCTTTGTTTACAGGACACGAGTGTAGTTTATGTACTCCGGCTGCCACAATGAGAGCCGCGTGTGGAGACTAAGATGCCGAGCATATAAATACAGCGGCCCGCCCACTAAAAGCGTGATATGCGGCTATCTCGACAGCATTGGTACACTAGAACACTTAACACACTGTCAGTAGCCGCACTATTGGTTACTGTCTGAGGCAGAGAGCATGGGCGCGCGAGATAGGGCGCATGCGCAAGAGAGAGAGCGAGAAAGAAAAAGGGAGGACACATCTCTACTCTGCACAGCTTACATATACCCCAGATTATAAAATTAAAATACCAGTAAAACCCCCAAACAATACCGCTACCACGCAAAATCTTCATTTAAAAAAACAAATGGCCGTCCTTCCAGGACTGGCAGTGTGCCCATACAGCAGTGTATGAGCACATATGGGGTATAACCATGTTTGGGAGAACCCGCTTAACTATTTATGGGGTGTGTCTCCGGTGGCCTCTACTTGGGTACATCATATTTAGCACTAACATGACATATCTGTGGAATATTTAAATTTTTCCCTATGCAACATCCATTGAGCACTATTTTCTGGAGAACACCTGTGGAGGTACAATACTCACTTCACCCCTAGATAAATGCCTTAAGGGCTTAGGTTTCCAAAATTGGGTCTTTTGGGGTGTTTCTTATATTTTGGCACCTCAAGGTCTCTTCAAACATTAAATGATTTAAACATTAATGATTGGAAAACAACCTAATAAAAAGGAGCCCCAAAATCCATAAGTTGGTCCTTCTTTTTTTAGGCCTGTGTGAGTCAGGTAGGTCACTAGGGCCACATATGGAAAATTTATGAAAAATTGCAGAATAAAGGGTAATATTGTGTTGTGTTTCTGTGTTAACACCTGCCATGCTACTGAAACAGATTAGAATTGAATATCTGCAATTAAAAAAAATTACATTTGTACATTTTGCCTCAACTTCATTCCCAAATTCCTGTAAAACATCTAAAGGGTTGACTTCCTATTCCGGTTTTGAATACATTTTGTGGATGCTGTTTTTAAACCGGGGTGATTTGTGGGGTTGTATAGAAAGTGTTTTGCAAATTGTTAAAAGTTTGAAAAAGTGCTAGTAAATTTATAAGCCTTATAACGTCCTAAAAAAAAAACAAAAAACTAAATTACAGACATGACGAAAATCTTGTGCAACTGTGCAATCTGCAAGCTCAGCTATTTGTTTCCATCCATCTAAATTTCCACATCTCTTCCCATCAACATGTGCAAAGCGATATTTGCTATTTTTCTATGGAAGTATATAAAAAAGGAAGTTTCCCATGCCAGAAATCTATGGATTAACAAAGAAAAATTAGTAGTTTGGGAATCCAACACCAAAATATTAGTCATGAAATGCTCATCAGGAGAGGCAGTTTTCGGTTTTATTTGGCTGGCTAATCTAGCATTTACTGTCAGATGATATTAATCAAAATAAACGGCTTTGATAGAACACCCAGCAAATCACAGATCACATCTTACATTAATATTTATATGCTCCGGAGAGTTCTGAATGAGGAGGTAGTTCTAAAAATAGGATCTTAAGAATCCTAATGTACATTCTAAAAAGCATGGCTTAAAGTACACAACCAAGGTGCAGTTTTCCCTAGAAATATATATAACAGGCACATTAAGTGTTCTGAAAATAGGCAGCAAATTATGGTTATAAAAATCTTTTTACCAGTCAATATCTGTGGATGGGTTGCTGGTCATGAATTGTGCACTTTAATCATTTCTCTACAATGCAACATCATTAATAATAAATGACCTATTCTGAAAATGTCTCACTTTACAAACAGTAGCTGCATAGGACGTTATTAACACATTCCCACAGCTAGAAATGGAAACAAATTAAATAGGACTATTCTTGGTGGACTGTTTAAAGATAAATGTTGTGCTTCTGAAATTCATTTTCCGTACCAATAACTAGCCAACCACAAAAAAACAAAATAAACGTGTAAATTAGAAAGACTTTTTATACATATAAAAAATTTTTTAGAAAAGGCTCATGTTCTAGTAGAATACCAAATGCCTTAACATGTCAGAGGACAGCTCAATCAGAATAAACATTCCACGATTATATCTAGTATTAAAGGGGTTTCTGGGATTTTACAACATTAGAACAAGGGAGCAGTGGCACTCCGAAGAGCCCATCACTACATTTCTGACATTCATGTCCATGCCCCTGTATCTGGTACTGGTGCTCAGTCAGATAAGATCATCTCATGGGCTGAGCAGAAGACCCAAATGTACGGGTAAGGATGTTCCTGGGCAAACATACTCTATATGCAACTATACAAGGGCCATATAGCGAGGATGGTGGCCCACTTCCACCATAATACTTTCTACTGTCTCTTAGGTTTCATGCAAGGGACTGGGCCAATGATCCGCATGGCTTAACTGGTGGACTGACATACCAATGATGGGTTGTCACGCTCATTAGATAAGCAGTTTTAGTTTAAGGGGCTCACAAACTGCTCTTGTTCAGGAGCCCTCGGATGCCATCATCCACCCCTGTGCACTTTGTGGTGCTGAGCACCAGCAAGAGTAAAAGTATATTGACTAAACATCTAAATTTGAATAAGGTTTGTCAGATGATCGTGAGCCCTTATTCATAACACAGTTTGTTAATTTGCTGTCTTCTTACTGTAGAAAGTCTTAAGTCTAGCTCACAGTTTTTTTTGTCAGGCAGAAAAAAAAAATCCGCCTCAAAACTCAATCAGGATTTTGGAGGTAGATTTTGAAATGCATGCTTATTTTGTCACTGTTTTGTGGCGTTTGATGCAGGTTTTTTTTCCAGGTGTTTCTTTTTAAAAAAAAATTAATTGCTTATTCCTCTAATTGAAATCAATGGAGCGAAATTTGGAGAGTAGTTTGGCGCCGATTCAGACAATTTCCGCCTCAAAATTAGTGCCAAGGAAATAGTATAATTACCATTAACTTTTTTGCTTGATATTTTAAAGAACAAGGTTATATGTAAATGATGAATGTTGCATACAGGTAAATTTAAAACAAACCTTTAGAAAATCTAGGAAATTCCATCAATATATTTAGACATATGCATAATATGTAGATAAAAGTTACCTTTTGCTTTGTGAGGGAACTTTTAACAAAGGAGTCTTCTCTGTGTAACCATTATCTTTCACTGGGCTGAACAATTTAGGTAGATTAAATGGGTACCTACAAAATTAAGAAGTCACATAAGAAAAAGGAACATAGCAAATTACAAGTTCTTAAGACGCAAGAAATGTACAGAAAATAATTAATTAAAAACCCTCACAGTACATAGGGTGCAACCCGGTTCTTAAAAAAAAAAACAAAAAAACAAAACAGTTCTTCCGGTGAATGATTTGTGGTCCCTTTTCATAAAAGGAGGCTATACCAGGGGATCAATACCCATTACAAAACCCAAACAGAGCATCTTATAAAAGTTACCACGCGGTATACATTGATAGATAATTGTATTAAAAAGTGCTGTCGACTACACTTTTCAAAACGGTTGTACTTGGCTGGGATACATCAGAATCCCGCAGGCCAAAGAGACAAAAAGGACACCCTTTTGCCCATTAAAGTTTATGGGCACATCGGTGTACAAGTCAAAAAATGTTTCAGTCACCGTAAATGTGGTGTGAACTTAGAACTAAAGGGAACCTGTCACCAGCATTTCACCTATTGAACTTTACTTATCTCTCACTGGCCGCTGCTATAAAAAGTTCATTGTCGTTATCCGCTCTTTTAAACCCCTCCTCCGACTGTAAATAACGGTCTGCAGACATTTCGCGCCTTTTATCGCAATAATCCGGTGTCACTTTGTGCGCACACACCAGAAGAGGACATCAATGCACAAACGCGGGATTTGGTGTGTTGGGGAAAGGCGAGGAGCGATCAAAGATACGGAGGCGGAGTAAACTCGGAAAGAAGATTTGACTCTTTTCAAACGAAGATATGACTCTTTTCTGCTCATTAGCATACGGTGGGGGAACACTAAAAAACGGAATACTAAAGCTACAGAGCTGAGTAAGAAGACAATTATAGGTTATATAGAAATGATTTTTCACCCACTACCAGGTATTAAACCAGGTATTGCTGGTTTAATAGTTGAAATGCTGGTGACCGGTTCCCTTTAAGGCCCATTTAGACATGCCAATGATTAGACGAACAAGTGTTCGTTGACTAACTTAATCTTTTATGCTGCCCTGAAAAACATGGTTATCGGCATCATCTCTCAGTGTAAACAGGAGGAAGTGACGCCGACATTATGTAATCTGTATGAGGACCAAACGATCTCAAATTCCCCATACAGTTTACATTGGCCTGTGTAAAGGGCCATTAAAAGAATGCTGATTGACCTGTAATCACAGGCGATCGGCGCTCATTATGGGCACATATCTGCCCACGTAAACCCACCTTTAAACCTTCATTTTGGTCAGCTTCAATATCTTATTGTTGCAACAAGGAGAAGTGAGGACACTTTTAAATACCAAGGTATACATTGTAAGGGGAGGAAAAAAAAAAAACAACACACCATTGCCCATCCCAAATTTTCAGAGATTCTTTAAAAAATAAAGATAGTGGTCCTCGATCATAGCATAGTGTGTTTGTAAATATTTTTCAACAATATATTTAAAAGAAATAACTTAAAATTTAAAAGTTATATATGTTTTAAAGCAGTGACTATGGATCTTTTTTCCCCAGAAATAAAAAAAATTATAAGTATTTGTGATATGTCAATTCTGCAATTTGCAAAACGGTCATGTGATCTTTAAAATGCAGACTGACAAATATCAAAGTGAGTTATGAGCAGATTAGAGTGAATCTGAGCTTTAGTGAAAAGAGATATGAAAAATAAGTTCAGGAGAAATACAATTATTGAAACCGCTTGCAAACCTATTTGGCAATACAGAATAAGCAACATTCTTGAAGAGGAGATAGAATACAGTGTGCTTTATTTTTAGATAATCTATTAGGGCCATTTCAGACGAGCGTGTCCGTTTAGCATCTGCAAAAAGACAGGTCGTATTTCATGCATTTCCGTTCCGTGTGTCAGTTATTTATTTTTTGTTGTTTTTTCATTATTTCTTTGCATGGAAAACACAAACAGCACACAGATGTCATCCGTGTGCTGTACGTGATTTTCATGCACCTATTGACTTCAATGGGAAACTTGGTCCACAAAAACTGACCAATATAGGACATGCAGTGAGCTTCACGCAGTGGACGCACGCTGCGTGAAAAACCATGGCGTGTGAATAGCCCAATTGAATTGCATAGGTTCGTGTGCCGTCTTTTTTAACAGATAGCACACGGACATGAAATAAGCTAGTCTGAATAAGCCCTTAGACTGCAACATGTGTGATGGACGCTTAAGAAGTTAAAAGTGACAAGCCCTTTGAGAGGCTGTGTAATTTACAACATCTTCCATTACCCATCATTTTCATCTTAGACACAAGTAGTGCTTGTTGCACCGGAGTAGGTCCCCTCAACAGCTGCTAGAGTTAAGGCCCGTTTACACGGGCCAATGAATGGGTAAACGAGCGTTAAAATGATTCCCGATCATTGCCCTGTGTAAACAGGGAAACGATCAGCAGATGAGCGAGCAAATGCTTGTTCATTTGATGATCGCATGTTTTATGCAGCAATACATTTTATCGTTGTTGGCAGCACATCTCCAAGTATTAACGATCTCTCGTCCCCATACATAGCCAATCATTGCTTCTTGTGAAAGTTGCAAACAAGTGCCGATCATCAAGCGTTCTCCTTGATCGGCGCTCTTCTTCATGGCAGGTTTCAAAGAACCTTTAACCGATGTTTGTCCCAATGCCTCATTTTACTTGGTTGACCCACAGGAATTTTTTGAGCATCTGCATATGGTGAGGTGTTACAATGAACGCTTAGAATTTCACAGGGTGCAACTTTACACAGAGATTTGACCATATTCTGTAATAATACGGGGGGGGGGGGGTGGATAATTGATAGCCTCCATTCACCAGCCCCTTATACATTTTGCAGTTCTCAGCTGAGCCACTTATAGTATATCTTCCATTCAACATATTTAGCAACAAACAAGAACATTTTGTTTAATGAAGGAAATCAACTGTTTGGTTGTAGCTCAGAACAGAATGTACTGCTGCCTGCACTTGCTGTTTTGCAATTACAATTTAATACAAAGAGGACCAATTACATATTTTCACACAAGTAAAGAATAAAAGGTTTATAAATTCACTCCTAAAAAAGAATTCCATTTTATTTCTAAATGATGGAATCAAGCATGCAATCAGAAATTAATGTTGTTTAGGATGACTGTACAGTGTAATCTCTGCAGATTAGAACGAGAATTAAAGGGGTAGTCCAGGAATAAATATTATTTCAATTTTAACTTAATTGGACATATTTAATAACATTTCTAATATAGTGTCTGTTTACCTGTGCCAGCGTTACTCTGTTCTGATCTGCGGTCACGTGACCGCACCCAGAGTAATTTCTTTTATTTCCTGTGACGTTCCATGTCTTTGCTCAGCCAGCACTTCCAGCTGAGAAAGGCACGGTGCGTCATCAACTACATTTACAGGCAGTTGTTTCATGAGCTCTTCAGAGCTCCGCCTCATCTGGTCCCGCCGCCTGTAGACATAGTTGATGATGCACAGTGTCTCTACACAGCAGGAAGTGAGCGAAGACATGGAGCGTCATCAATCATAGTACACGCCCCCTCCTCCTCCTGTCTCGTCGTCCACGCCTCCTCATCCTTCACACTTGGAGCTCCCGCACTGAAGTGCATGTGAGAAGGAGGAGCGGAATCCCTAACCCCCGGCCACAGCGTTGCCGAAGTGGTGGCCGGGGATTACGCTCCTGGAGAAGTCCCTGATTTCACTGTCCATATATGGACTGTGAATTAAGGGACTTTTCCTGGAGCGGTCCCTACTCCTGAAACGGAATCGCCGGACACGGCGGCCGGAGACACCTCTCCAGTAGAAGTCCCTGTCTTCACTGTCCATATATGGACAGTGACCTCAGGGACTGCTTCTAAAGCGGAATCCCCAGCCACAGCAGCAGACGCTGTGGCCGGGGATTCTGCTCCAGGAGAAGTCCCTGCCTTCACTGTCCACATATGGACACAGTGACGTCAGGGACTTCTGAAGCAGAATCCCCACTGCTGTGGCCAGGGATTCCGATCCAGGTGAAGTCCCTCACTTCACTGTCCACATATGGACACAGTGACGTCAGGGACTTCTGAAGCGGAATCCCCACTGCTGTGGCCGGGGATTCCGATCTAGGAGAAGTCCCTCACTTCAATGCCCCCCTCCCCACTCGCAGGCCGTGGCCCCCCTCGCCCCTGCAGATCTGCTGTAACTTCTCCCTCTCCTGGCAGGAGAGGGAGAACAGTAATAATAAAAATATATGGTTGTGTTCAAATAGCACCGGTTTCCTTGGGTGCTCGAGATAGGGTCCCAACCCGGATATAGGTTAAGAAAGGTGTGCCGGCTACAATTCTTAAAAGTAATAATAAAAACACTTTTTTCTCTCACTCTCTGATGGCGGCCCTGCCTGGAGCCGTCCCCTAAAGAAAGGTAGGGGCTGACATCTATGGGGGTGACTATGTAAAAGGGGGCGGTGTGGCACTGACTCGGGGGGGGCTCTGGGGCACTACCTCCAAGAGGGGGGCCGTGTGGCACTACCTCCAAGAGGGGGCCGTGTGGCACTACCTCCAAGAGGGGGCCGTGTGGCACTACCTCCAAGAGGGGGCCGTGTGGCACTACCTCCAAGAGGGGGCCGTGTGGCACTACCTCCAAGAGGGGGCCGTGTGGCACTACCTCATAGAGGGGGCCGTGTGGCACTACCTCCAAGAGGGGGCCGTGTGGCACTACCTCCAAGAGGGGGCCGTGTGGCACTACCTCCAAGAGGGGGCCGTGTGGCACTACCTCCAAGAGGGGGCCGTGTGGCACTACCTCCAAGAGGGGGCCGTGTGGCATTAACTACAGGGGGGTCGTGTGGCATTAACTACAGGGGGGCCGTACGGCACTAACTACAGGGGGGCCGTGCGGCACTAACTACAGGGGGGCCGTGCGGCACTAACTACAGGGGGGCCGTGCGGCACTAACTACAGGGGGGCCGTGCGGCACTAACTACAGGGGGGCCGTGCGGCACTAACTACAGGGGGGCCGTGCGGCACTAACTACAGGGGGGCCGTGCGGCACTAACTACAGGGGGGCCGTGCGGCACTAACTACAGGGGGGCCGTGCGGCACTAACTACAGAGGGTAATGTGCGGCACTAACTACAGGGGGGCCGTGCGGCACTAACTACAGAGGGTAATGTGCGGCACTAACTACAGAGGGTAATGTGCGGCACTAACTACAGAGGGTAATGTGCGGCACTAACTACAGAGGGTAATGTGCGGCACTAACTACAGAGGGTAATGTGCGGCACTAACTACAGAGGGTAATGTGCGGCACTAACTACAGAGGGTAATGTGCGGCACTAACTACAGAGGGTAATGTGCGGCACTAACTACAGAGGGTAATGTGCGGCACTAACTACAGAGGGTAATGTGCGGCACTAACAACAGAGGGTAATGTGCGGCACTAACTACAGAGGGTAATGTGCGGCCCGGAACGGAAACAGAATGGATGCAACACGGCCGAGAAAAACGGACCAAAGCTGCCGTTTTTATCGGCCGACACTCGGACCCTGTCGTGTGGATAGAGCCTAATGGTAGTTGATGACGCGAAGCGTCTCTACACAGTCGGAAGTGCTGTCTTAGCAAAGACACGGAGCATCATCAATCATAGTATATGCCCCCCCCCCTCTTCCTATCTCGTCGCCCACACCTCCTCTTCCTTCACACTAGGATTTTCTGCGCTGCCTGGCCGGCTGATCTCTCATGTAACACACCCACGTGCGTGTGTGTGTGCGCGCCTGTTTGCTCGCGTGTGCGTAGTAAACAACAGTGAGAGACACTTACATACATTTATAGTAAATTATGTAAAAAAAACAAAAATGTTTTACCATTGTTTGGAGTAGTGTTTGGTGTTTGCTGCACTGTAAGGCCCTGTTCACAGTTTCTTTTTTGCAGGCAGATGGAATTTTAAGGCAGATTTTTATCTGCCTGCACGCCGTTTGCCACGTTTTTTGCCCACGGCCATTGAGTGCTGCGGGCAAAAACGCCACGAAAAACACTCTCTGCCTCCCATTGATTTCAATGTGAGGTCAGAGGAGTAAACGCCCAAAGATAGGGCATGTTGCTTCTTTTTCCCGTGAGCATTTTCGGACGTTTTTTGGCATGCTTCCTGACGCGGTTTCCGCAAAGAACGTGTCAAAAAACTCCATGTGAACAGGGCCTAAGGGTATGTTCACACGCTTAATAGAAAATGCCTGAAAATGCAGGGCTGTTTGAGGGAAAACTGCCTCTGATTTTCCGCCATTTTTTAAGCAACTCGCATTTTCCGTGGCGTTTTTTACGTTTTTGGAGCTGTTTTTCAATTGAGTTAATGAAAAACTGCTCCAAAATGGGCTCAAGAAGTGGCATGCAATTCTTTTTCGCGGGCATTTTCAAAACGGCGGCGTAAAAAAACGCACCATCGGAACAGAACACCATTTTTGCCCCTTATTTTTCGGCCGCTTACGGCCTGAAAATAAGCCCTTAGGCCCTGTTCACACAGACTTTTTTGACACCTTTTTTGACGCAAAAACGACGTCGGAAAAAGCGCCAAAAAAGTCAGAAAACGCCTCCTATTGATTTCAATGGGAGGCGGAGGCGTTTTTTCCCTGCACCACGTGCTTTTCTGTTTACAAACATACAGAGTGTCATAATGCACGAAAATCACGCAGCCACGCATCATATGCTGCTGACACACCTGAAGGCTGCGATTTTTGAGCGCGCAAAACGCACACGCTTGTGTGAATCCGGCCTTAGTGTATGTGCACACGACCTATTTTCAGACGTAA